>NW_027176617.1:1128099-1268099 GCF_023349555.1 Cebidichthys violaceus | reverse complement strand
ACTTGGGATCGGCGTCCCTGGGAGCCCAGCTGCTATGATGTTGTTTACGGAGCCGCGCTGGCATATTTTATGTGAATGCTTATAGCCCAGCACCACTAAGGCTTTATAAGGGTGAGTCATATCCACATAACAAACAAGCCCAGCATGGGAAAATATCGTGGTGATGTTAAAGCTAGAGTTAAGGCTCATACACTGGAGCTTTGTGCGGGCTAGTTCACACTTGAGGCCCAACATTTGGAGAGCAAACAGCTCAGGTGCCATACAGGAGGTCTGTGGAGAGATTGTTGCCATAAATGGCTGAACATTAAGGAAATTACTGAGTCAGAGAGAGATCTTTAAGGATTGTTAATTATTGTCTAAAACATGTGAGCATGCTTGATGAGGCAGCCATGATAAGTAGCAGATGATTTCTTCATTCCTCTCACATGGTAGGTTTTTGTTTTTTTCCCCAGCATCAGCAAAATCTCAGAGCAGTAATTCAGAGAATGTTGACACCATAACAAACAAACAGAGGAAAAAAACAACACGAATGTTTGCGCCATATGGTCACGCAGGTTTCTCAGAAAGGTAATACAGCCGGCGGTTTCATCAGAGCTGAGCTCGAGTCGGTGCCGTTACAGGATTGCTCAATGGTTGTGTCACCAGGAGGCTGGACTGGTCGGGCGGAGTGTTTGAGCTCTGAGCTCAACATCACCGGAGCTCACTCACTCTCTGCCTCTCTGCGAGTGTGAGGCGGTCTCTCTTTCATACTCTGTCTCTCTCTCTGTCTCTCTCTCTCTTTCCCCTCTCTCTCTGTCTCTCTTTCTCAGTCTGGAATCTGAGGGATCGGGATTTTGTCACTAGAACTACACGGACCTCAGAGCCACGGGCATTCGCTCTCCTAAAAAGGACGTGGGTCGGATTATTCCTGAATCCGCTGAAGTTTCATGTATAGCTCAACTAGAATGGATCTCGCACGGAGAAATGGAGTGCAACGTTTGTAGTTTTTTTTAAAAGGACACATACTAAACCAGTCGGGGTCTCGTTTTTTGCTTTGAAGGTGAATCGGTCTATCAGGATGAACTTGCAGTGGAGCAGCCCGGCACCCTGCATCCGCATCGGGAGAGTCGCGCACAAGCGGCTGGACTCAGACGATCAGCCGCCGGCCAAATGCGCCAGGCTGAGCGCCGAGGCGGGGGACACGCAGGGACTCCTAGGCACCTCTCCTGGTTCCCCGGTGAGCCCCGTCTCAAACTCTTTCCCGGCGACCCACCAGGGGCCATCCAGGATAGGACCGTTTCTGCTTCTACCTCTAACGGACCGGGAGAGCGTGCACAGCGCGATGAACACCGACACCGGCGACGAGCAGCTGTGCAAGGTATGCGCAATCCCGTCGTTGTGCAATTGTCTTTGAATGAATGGTGTTTCATCGCGTTGCTCAATAGCCCGTCTGACATGTCATCAGGATTCAGCCCGACTTGCTCACCAAATGTCAGTCTCACGTGAAATGTGTCACACTTTGCGTAATAACAGGAGTGATAGTTCAAGATAGTTAAATTCTGAATTACATTAGATTATTTCAAACATGTTTACAAAGAGCACGAAGGACCGGTCAGCCCCGTAGGCTCTGCTGTGTGTTAGAAATATAGTCTACCTATTGAAACCCACCTCTCCTTGGCACTGTGGCTTCAAACACAGTGTCTGTCAACTCGGCTCATTTGCATACACGTCACTGCAATACGCCGCGCCGTGACACACACAAAATGCAAACATATGAGGCAAAGACTCATGGTAATGAGTGTACCCTCCGCTGCTCCATATCTATGTGATTATTTTTGCATGATAGACCTGCAGGCGTTTGGCTTTGTTGATTAATAAAGTTAATCGCTTCATGCTTTGCTGATTCATTTGTCATGCTCTTGCAAAAGCAGCTGGAATCAATGCATATCCTATGCCTTTCTTTTTTTTTAACTCGCTGCCAAATTTGCATGCTTGTTTCCTCAGATGATTATTAAGAACACACTGACCCATTGCCTCCTCCACACACACACACACACACACACACACACACACACACACACACACACACACACACACACCCTCCCTCCCTCCCTCCCTCCCTCCCTCTGAATCTTCCTAATTTCCATCCTGCTCTCCTCTCTTAGGTCTTTGATATGGGGGTGTACCAGGAAAAGATCAGAGCCTACGGGATCCTGCCAGCCCACAAGAATGTGGCCGGAGTCAGGGACATCATCCTTGGCGAACGCAAAGCCTACGTGTTCCTGGACAAGGACTTCGGGGACATGCACACCCTGGTGAAAAGCTGTCGCAGGCTGGACGAGGAGCACGCCTGCAGGCTCTTCCGTCAGGTGGCCCTGGCTGTGGCACACTGCCACCAGGAGGGCATCGTGCTGGGTGACCTCAAACTGCGAAAGTTTGTCTTCGCAGATGAGAAAAGGTGAGAAGCACATCCCTTGCAGTACTTTAAACACACTTAAAATACTGGTCCTCAGTGTCAGATGACACCTGAAAGCTTTCTCGCAATTGTAACCGTGCACCTGCTCAGCGTCACATTCATTCGTCTCAAGTTTCATTCAGCTCAAATAAACAGCTAACTTAATTTAGAGGCTCTCAGATTTAATTACATGCAGTGCAGTGGGACGAGCCAGTGAAGGCACAGAGCAAAACGCGGCAGCAGCTGATACACACAGGCCATGTGTGCAGATATCGATGTGGGCGCAGATAGAGTAGGAGGTTCTGTACTTGTGGAGGCAGACTGCATAGCTTCCCAGATTCTCGCCCTCTGTGTCTGTCTCCCATTCTCACTTTCGACGTGTCTCTTTGTATGCGTGTTTGTTTTGCATGCGTGCGCGCATGCACGTGTGAATGCAGTGGGTGGTAGTTTGGCAGAGCTGCGAGACGAGGCTGGTGAATGAGACAATCGTCCCCTTCTGCAGTCTATATCTTAGAATATATTTATGCCTCATTATTTATTCATAAATTACATCATAATTATTCCGCAGAATAACTGATGCTTCCAACAAGGATTCATTCAAATACACTTTCATCCATGCATGATGGAGTAGGTCAAAGCACTGTGCTTGGAACTGGCTGCCACACACATGCGCCCTAATGTCTGCATCGTGCTACACATTCGGTTCAGGAAGACACACAAAACCCCTGCTTACAAAACTATTTGTCGCCTCTTTGCCCTTGCGTCACACTCTTTCCTGTAAGCGCCCGCTGATGTAGCACAACCCCCCCCCCGCTTTGGCTTTCCAAAGGCCCTTTTTCATGGAGACTTCTCAACAGTAACATTCTCCAGCCATGACCTCTGGGTTAGCAGGGTCACACTGGATGAATGAGAGCAGACAGCCAGTGAGAGAAGTTGAAGTTGGTTGTGTCCCTCTGATAGCTATACGGCTGCAGAGCGATGAGTCACAGAGTATATGTGCAGAGGGGAAGAGGAGGGGGGGGGGCTGCATAGCTCATTTTCTCTGTGTGTGTGTGTGTGTGTGTGTGTGTGTGTGTGTGTGTGTGTGTGTGTGTGTGTGTGTGTGTGTCTCTATGTACATGCATGTCTGTATGAACGCTGATTAAACATTCAGAGCCAGTTCAATGGCGTATGCTTTTAATTCAGTATTTTGTTAGCAGAGTTACAGCATTGCAACATTGATGCTGGTACATCCACAAGACCCACTTGACCCTAGAGTTGTGGGATGACATCTTTCTTAACTTCTCTTCACACTTTGGCTGGCGACATACTGCATTGCCACTACGGATGATCTTACCATGATGTGACTGTAAAAAATGTTTTAAAAAGCTGCAGATTTCGCCGATAGTGTGGAATTTAGCTTTCGTTCACCCCGAGATGGCTGCCTCTATCCGATCACAGACAGACTTTTGACGCACATCGATATAAGTCTCCTTGAAATGTTGCAATTCTGCGTGACCTCATCAATCCCGTCATACAGTTTTCCAAATCCAAAATCGAGCATCTTTCAAACCCCAACAATCACGCTGTGATGCAATATCCTTGCCAACAATGCAGCACCCGAGCCAGAAAGTCACAACAATTTGACAAATGCTCTCTCTCTCTCTCTCTCTCTCGCTCTTGCTCTCTCACTCTCACTCTCTCACTCTCTCACTCTCTCACTCTCTCTCACACACACACACACACACACACACACACACACACCATTTGGAAAAGCCAGTTTAGGGAAAGTGACTAGCACTGCAAAGCATGCAGAGCTTCACTGCTGGGCCGGCCTTCCCTTGCGTCACTGATGTGGCAACAGCCATTTGAGGGTAATTATGGGATGGCTGGCGCCGCGAGTGTGGGACCCAGGTGCAGATAGCCGCGGAGAGAGCGAGAGAGAGAAATGTACTCTCAACAGAAGGATGAGTCACTCTCTCCACCCCTCTAAACTCTCTCTGTTCTGTTTCCTTTTCTGTCTCCATCGCTCGCTCTCCTCCCCTGACTTATCTCCTCCACTATCTTGGTGTTTAAATATCATTTGCTTTCTATCTTGGTCCTTCTGGCTGTCACTCTTTTCATCCCCTCTCTGGCTGATTATTTCTCTCTCCAGCCACTCTGTCTGACAGCTGAAGTGTCTCACAGTCAGTCGACCCTCTGAATGTGAGATAAAGCAGCATACTACTTGATAAAGCCTCAATCATTGTGTTAGTCTTGGGAGCAAATCTTAAGAGGCACAAATTAAATTTGAATTAAAATCCCGGCACGTCTGTCGCTGTTGAAAATTAATAATTAATTTTCCCATTCCCATCAATCATTTTGAAAGAGCGCTTCAGCCGTAAATGTCCTATTATGTCCGTAAATACACTTTCACAATCTCAGTTGCTCCAGTGTTGGACTAAACCTATCGTCCTGTCATTAACATGGCTAAATATAGCATTGTGAGTGCGAGTAGGGGAGGAGGAGGAGGGGTTGTATATTTTTGTGTGTGAGTGTGCATGTGACCATGTGTGCCAGGAAGTCATTGGAAATGTATTTAGGCAGCTCTGATTCTCAAACTGGACTCACTGTTGTGCACTTGGGTCATAGAGAGTTCACTGGTGTCTGTGGTGTGTGTGTGTGTGTGTGTGTGTGTGGGTGTGTGTGTGTGTGTGTGTGTGCGTGTGTCCATCTGTCTGTCTTCTGTGCCGCTTAAGGCTCAAGGAAGGATGCTTGTTTTTCCTGTGATGCAATCAGTGACTTACATTTAATAAAACACTGAAATGTTTGACGGTGTTAAACAAAGCCACTGTTATAAATAGACTCACACACACACACACACAAACACTACACACTATCAGTGTTGTACTAGATCAAGGAATGACTTTGATTTTAAATATTGTTGAACATGAGAACTCTGAGGACATCATTTCCAACAACAAGATGACATTCTGCAAAAAATATTCTGCTTGTGACATGCAGAGTTTGATCTTGGGGGGGATGGACTTTGGTTTTCACTACAAAGTGTACAAGATAACAGATGATGTCGCTGTTACAGTGTGACTAAAGCTCTCGCTAGTAGCTGCCGTTGTAGAAAGGGGATCCTCAAATGTGGAAGTAAACATGCAGCTAACAGAAAGGAATGTACTACATTAAACTTAAACTTTAAAGGTCCTTTGAAATGTCCTGACCTTATTTTGACTTTTTCTTCACAGGACACAGGTGAGACTAGAAAGCCTCGAGGACTGTCGCGTCCTAGAGGACCCCAGCGACGACTCCATGTCAGACACCCACGGCTGCCCTGCCTACGTCAGCCCAGAGATCCTCAGCGGCTCCGCGCCTTACTCTGGCAAGATGGCCGACATGTGGAGCCTGGGGGTCATGCTGTACACCATGCTGGTTGGCCGCTACCCGTTCCATGACCCGGACCCGGCCACGCTATTTTCCAAAATCCGCAGAGGCCAGTGCTGTTTGCCAGAGGGCTTGTCGCCCAGGGCCAAGTGTCTGCTCCAGAGCCTGCTGAGGAAGGAACCCTGGGAGAGACTCACGGCGAATGAGCTGCTTGCTCACCCGTGGTTCCACCAGCCGCCGTCGTCACAGGAAGTGGCACTGGGTGAACAGGAAGTGAGCTCGGCAGAACAGATGGTGCCATCCTTTAATGTGGAAGAGGATGATGATCTGTTCTGCTGACAGACTCGATTCAGCTGAGACTGGCTGAGGGACCAAAACAGGAATTGCTATGAGGGATCCATTGTTGTGTTTTTACAATGGCACATTTAGAAACCCATTTGTGTAGAATTGAGTGTACATACACCCTCAAGCTTTCTACAAGAACTCACTGTACTGTATTTTGTGGTCGTATGTGTGTTACTTATTAAGGGCATTGTTCACCATGATCCTTCTTTGTGTTTCTTTATGTATGTTTTCGAAATTATTTGGTGCTAAAAGAAATAACAAGGACTTGAATTTGCCAGGTTACGCTCACAAGATAATCTCTGCAGGCTACTATGAGTGTATCACAGAGAATTAACCCATGGCAAACAATAGTCACCGATGCTTGCTCTCAGCCTGGACTCATAAGGCTTCAGAAAGCATTAGATGAATCCTGAATGGGAGGCGAGGAGACGTGACATTGTTCCTCTCACTCTAGTCTCCGACCAGGCTGGAGGCTCCGCCGGCTGACTCACAGACCGGCTCGAGGAAGGCCTAGCACAAGCTTGACGTCTCGCAGCAGGCAGTGTCATAGAGTGAGAAAGACGCTTAGCAGAGGACTGATGTGTCACACTCAGCGGGGACGCTACGAAGGTGTCTCACTGCCAGTCTGGCAACGTCTCAGCAAGTAGAGAGCTTTTACAAATCTCACACCCTTCACAGAAGGTTGAGAACGGCAGGATGTTACGAGTGTAAAACTCACTGAAAAGTCACATACACACACACACACTCAATAATAAGCAGTGGTACTGGGCGAACACAAGTCCTTGTAAATGGCTAACAGAGGAAGTTTTATTTTATTTTATTTTATTTTTTATTTTTAACAGTTAAAACTAAATCATTTAACTATTCAAAAACATGCTCATATCTGAATATATCCTCTAAAAAGGTCGCATCAGAACAGGAAGTGTCTATTAAATGTGACTGTAATCAATCTGTTCAGCTCTTCTGAAACGCTGCATGTGCAGTTAGCCAACACTAATGCTTCTTAAAATAAAATCAGACTTGGTCACATGCCTTTGCAGCAACAGAGATGGTCGGATACATCTTAAGCCTAAATGCATGCTGCTTTTCAGGGGAAAAAGTTAAAATAAACAGACAATTCAAATAGTACTTCCGCTTGAATTACAACGCCATGAGTTATCTCTCAATCCAACAATGTTGTATTTTGTTGTTTAAAGAAATGTGTCAAATATCCAGTTAAGGAACCACCAAGTCAGAAAGAAACCCACTTCAGAAAAATGAAGACTTTCTCAGTTGAGCAGTTGAACGTGTTTTGTTCATTTCTGTTGGAACATTATGTCAAGCTGTGTTGCTTTAACAAAGCTGAGCTGTGCCCGTATCACTGTGTTTCATAAACTGAACGTCTCTGAATCAGTCGCAGTCAGGCGATATTTGATGTTGGTTGTCTAATGATGACTCAACACTTGAGCGTGTCTGTAGAAAATGGTCCTGACCTTGGCTGGAAGAATCTGTTCTGACTGTTTCACCTCTTTTATGGTACTTTTTTCCCTTTCCTTTTTATTTGATTTTTTTTTTTTTTGGAAGCTGTATCCAAGGAGACTAGTCATCATAGTTGGAGACATGATGCACCACGTTCTAAAAGAGGTTTTGTCTTGGATTGTGACAGGTGGATGCAGAGCTTCAGTGACGTTTATCCTTGCAGGCTAGATCTGCAGCCAGCTATTTCATTCTGGCACAATCATTTTGAAGACGGTACTAAATCTGGCATATCTGAGAAGCGCTGTGCATTACATTTTTGGGTCAACCAGTAGGCTAATAAAACGTCTGCTGCGGTTCTTTAATTATTTTTCCCTCATCTGCTCGAGGTATCAGATGGGAACGGATTTGTGACAATCTGAATTGTTTCTCACAGAAAAGTAATTTCAGAGATTTAGGATTTTGTTCCTGGTTCGTACAAGCAGAGTCACACATTCATGTGACACGTAGAGTAAACTGACACGGGTGCACAAACTTCATATTGCACTGTGAATTATGTATTTGTGACACAACCTAGAGGCTATTACTGGTCCACACGGGTTACATACGAGATATATTCATTGTACAAAAGGTGTAAATATGTATATTAGAAATATGTGTGGAAATGTTGAATAAAGATCACATTTTTTCATATTAACATGGTTTTTTTTTCCATTACTATTGCTTGTCTCCCTCACACACACCCATGCAACCACCTGCACATTACACAGCTCGACCTCATGCCAAGAAGGTTTGCCCGCAAGAGTTCTCTTTACATTTTCTCATTTTCGTCAGCGCTTTCAATTTCCTCCTTGAAAGGGGAAAAAAAAAAACTCTCCGTCTCTCTCCATCTCTGCCTCTAACTGTTTACTCTTCTCTGACCTTTGCGTAATGTAACATTTAACTCCTCAAACACACAAATGTCAATAGTGGGTCAGTGTCTTTTCCTGGAACACGTAAGGGGGAGCAGATACAGCACCCGCTCTTTTTTTCCCTTCAGCTTCAGCGGTAACCGGTGAAACTCATCAAACACCAGCACTTTTCATACTTAAATGCATATAATCCTTTTTTTAATCTTATCCACTTTTGCTTATGAATCATTGTTTGACCTATAACATCTTGGCATGTCTCCGCCGTCTGTGTGTTATGACTACCTTAGGCATGGCTGGCCGAGGCTTGCGTAAGCCCTGTGTTCGTTTGTGCCTTCATACGCATACCTGCCTGCAAGTGTGTGTGTGTGTGTGTGTGTGTGTGTGTGTGTGTGTGTGTGTGTGTGTGTGTGTGTGTGTGTGTGTGTGTGTAAGAGTCAGATTAAGTATCAACAGGGTAGCTGGTGTGCCTCAGCTGCTGGGAAGCTGCCAAATCAGCGATTGCCTAACACATCAGAGCCGGGCTCCTCCGGGGATGACAACAGGGCCCCCAAAAAGTAGGTTAGTAATAGGTCAAGTAATAAATATCTGGGGAAATGTATGTGTGTGTGTGTGTGTGTGTGTGTGTGTGTGTGTGTGTGTGTGTGTGTGTGTGTGTGTGTGTGTGTGTGTGTGTGTGTGTGTGCGTGTGTGTCAGATAAAGGAGGTGGTTGTTTGAAGGTGTGTGAGACAATTACATTTTTTGTACATGAAGGGGTCTATCAGTTATGGCTTCATCAGCTAAGATTTAATGATATGGAAATAGCTATTGTATACTTGGCTTAATACCAGAGCCCAACACACTGACTAAACATCGGAGACTGTGGCTTCGGTCGGCCACAATAACAGGGAGGAAAAACACTGGAAATCAACCAATGTCATTACCTTTAATGAACGGGTGGAACAAGTGTTCGAGATGTCATCATAAGAGAAGGTGGCATACAGAACGACAGGGAAAGAAGAAGTGAAGGTTTGGGGACCATTCTTGGCCTTGACCTGATTCACACTGAACAACTTCTAAAATAACAATCAACCACTCTGCTCCCGTTTTGAGAAGTCAACGAGATTAAGGTGGATCAACTCCCTTGTTATAATTATCATTTTACAACACTGGGTACAATGATGGGTGTAATAAGAATCACCTGGCTTTTGTTTGTTTTCTTTTGTCCTGATGTAAAAGTTCCTCTCTTACACATTACCTTGTAATAATGTGTACAAGTTAAACATCAATAAAAGATAATGATAAGGAAATAGTTAGACACAGTTGGGAAAATGCTTATTCGCTTTGCTGTCAGATCATCTAACCATCTACAGAGCGTATTTTCCAAAATGTCAAACTTCCTCAAAGGGTTGTGTCAGCTTAAGGTTATGGTTAGTATTCAAACAGAGGTGTGTTGTGGTGAGGAATAAAATGAAGTCAGGTGTCCGTATGACTTCATCTTGTCCCTTGTAAAGTGTAAACTTTATCCTTCCTTTTTATCCGGGTTCATTAAAAGTTTCCCAACCACACATACACTCTTAAATAACACACTTCACGAACTTCCTTGTTGGATGAACACACACTAGAGCGTCATCAGATATTTCCTCAAACCTCATGACCTGACTTGATGAAAATAGAATTTCAGAGAAGAGTATTTTACTTGTAATTCATGGAATGTTTGAAGCTATTTAGGGCCGATAAAAAAAATCAGTAATGTCATCACATGTATCACAGTATATCATTTAGGGTTACAACTAATGATTATTTCATTATCGACTAATCTTCCAATTATGTTTTTAGATTAATTATTTGGGTGATCTCTTTAAATGTCTTCTTATGTCAGTCCAAAACCCAAATATATTCAGTTTAATAAGATATCAAATAGAGAAAAGCAAGAAATCTCCGTATTTCAGAGGTTGGCCATTGCACTTTTTGCATGAATAAATTACTTTAATGATGAATCAATTATTAAAATAGCTGTCAATTATGTCAATCGACACATCAATCTGTCAATTAATCGTTGCAGCTCTAATATCATTGAAAAATGTAACTTTTCAGATGAAAACTATGTGAGTAGTCTTTGACTTTCCATGTTGACTATACAGGTGAGGGGTGTCACATAGGTGTCACCCTGTCCCGTTCACCCTGCGCCTCACAGGGAGGTGAATAAGCAGACCTGAGGTTTGACAGTGAAGCACCTGCTTCAGTCTCCACTCTGAGATGATGTTCAGTATCGTGCTTCTTTCTGGAACTCTTTGGCACTGGGCAGCGCTCCATTGATGCAATGGAAACCACCATGTTTAAATGACTCTTTGACCTGATTCATTTCATTATCCAAATCCCTGAAGGAATGTGAGCTACTGTGTTGATGGTAGTTTGGTGAGGAGTTTGACTGCTTGTCATAGGGCTGGTATAGTATTGTCATCTTACAAAGGAATACCTGGGGTTAATTTGAATGACGTCAAGTTATGGTCTCTGCCTCTATCTTGTGGAGATACAGCAAACTGCAGCTCTGTGGCCAATAACATGCTGTACTTAAATACATGTCCTTGTAAGGTACAATACTGTAACAGTCCATCTCTGTTGCTCCTCCTCTGGTTTATTTGTTTCTCCCAGTTTAAAGGGTTTGGGGGGGTTTGTTCATACCAATTGTTTATTACTGATCTGAAAAGCATTAAGGACTTTTTAATGGCTATTAATAAAGTAATTATTTAAAAAGCCATTTATAAAGTGTGCTTTTTTAGAAAGTGCAATTTTTTTCAAAATATATGACAATTGTTTCAATATACTGCAATCAAACCTTTGTCTGAAATGCATGGAATGTCTACTGTCTCTGTTTTATATCATTGTGAATGTTTTGGGTTGACAAACACACAAAACAATACATCTGAAGACACCTTGGAAAATTGCAATGGTATTATTTAATAAAAGGAGTCCTTGAGAGTATTCTAGAAAACAAACAAAAGGTATTGTTATATTCAGTGTTTCACACTGAAACATGTGTTAGATCTAACAAACACATATATATATATATATATATATATATATACGTATATATATATATACGTATATATATATATATATATATATACGTATATATATATATACGTATATATATATATATACGTATATGTGTATATATATATATATATATATATATATACGTATATATATATATATACGTATATATATATACGTATATATATATATATATATATATACACGTATATATATACACGTATATATATATATATATATATATATATATATATACGTATATATATATATATATACACATATATATATATATATATATATATATATATATATATACGTATATATATATATATATACACATATATATATATATATATATATATATATATATATATATATATATATATATATATATATATATATATATATATATATACGTATATATATATATATATACGTATATATATATATATATACGTATATATATATATATATATACATCCTTCTTCATAAAAGAAAGTCGTTTTAAAAGTTTTTAAACCTGCATTGTTTAAATCCAGTTTTAAGAGCGAACAGTCTTCTTCACTGCTTTTGTTGACACATTACCGCCACCTGTGAAATTGTGGCATAGTGTGAAACCACTGGCAGGAATGTGTATCATGTCACCCACATGCTCATGTGTGAGCACAAGAACAATTAAAACAGGGACCCACTCACAAAGACATTGCTTTGTAGCACGGCTAATGGTCAAAAACTCCACAGGGAGCCTCTAAATAAGAAAATAATCATCAAATGAATCAGAAATGAAAACAATCGTTGGTTGCTGTCCCAAAAAAATGGAATAGTACAATTGTTGGTCTCTCTGTGACAGCATGAGTCTCCATTGGAGACAAGTGGAAGTCTTGAGTGTTGTCTGGGTCAACAGACTCTTACGCACAGACAGGAGGGGAGCGGAGAGCGTTTCTCTGATGAGGTTATTTCAAGCAAAGTGGCCCTTCAGGGCTCTGTGTTATCATGATTGTTTTCTAGTCAGACAAATAAAAGGAATCTGGAAAAACAGATGACGTGGCCCTGGTGGCCTGATTTTTAGGGTTTGTTTATCAGAACTTCTCCTCACCGGTTTCTGAGCCCTAGTTCCTAAATACAAGAGACATCATAGTTAAAGCTTGTTACTTTGATGGAAAGCTTGTTGGAAAGTCACGCATTAAACTTACTTAATTCTGTGTTTTATGGAGTAACTTTTGTGGGAGCTCCTGACCATAGACTGTTCATGATGCCCACGTTATGACAACAAAAGTCCAGAAGAGGGCGGTGTTTTCATGCACCTGGCCTGGTTATCCCTCTTCTCTCCGACTGAACTATCCTCTTTAACACAAGGAACAGGTGGATCTAATGACTTAGATATGATGATGTGGGATTAATAACTGTGCCAAAGACAAGCAATGAAATCAAAAAGGATATTATATGTCTTTTTTACAGATAAACATCCAGGAGATATTTGAATAGGACCAATGCTTCTGATGAAATCTAGATAGCATAAGAACTAAAGAAGATCACTGGTTTTCATCATAATACACATTTACCTGTCATCTGTTGCCTAAACAATAGAAAAACCCATACTGATGCATTCACACCCAGATTTTTATTCGAGGCGGACAAAATAATACGACCTCAGATTTGGGCTTTATGGGGTCCTAAACGGCAGCAGACCAAAATTGTTTAAATAGTTTGGTTGTAAAATCGTCCATCTGTCGATGGAACCAATGAGCCTCTCCTGGCTTTGACCCAGACAGTTAAAGATGTTGCCAGGTTAGCCAATCAGAGTAAAAACACCCGCAAAGCTCTTAAAAAACATGTTTCAACACAGCAAATGTGAAACACATGAAGTATTTCAGCGGCACCTGAAAGCTTTCAGCTACTGCATAGAAATGTGTAACGAAAATCAAAGATGATTATACTTACACTTATTGTAGGATTACATTTTACACTTTCACATCAGAGTATTTTACAACCAGTTGCTTAATTTAGCTTTGAAAAACAATTAAATGTCAGATGAGTAGAATTGATGTTTATTGTACCGGAGTAGTTTGCACACACTGTATTATTATGAGTGATCTCAATTATGTTCTATGGGATTTCACCTTGACTGGAATATTTGCTCTGTACAAATATATAAGAGGTTAAAGAGAGACTGGATGGGACAAATATAAATGTTTAAACATATTATTTTAACATAATGTGTTTTTTCTTTTTCTTTTCTTATATCTTTCCTTCGTCTGTTATTCCTAATGTACTCCTAGTATTAGGAATTAGGAGTTCCACTATCCGATACAAATACATACACGCTTGGATTTAATATCTAGCGATGTAAAAAAAAAAAAAAAAGGCAACTTTCTACATGTACTATGTTCTATTTCCCTTCTCTCCTGACTGCATTATTCAGTTTTTAAACACAGCATGTGCTCTACATCCCACATGAGCTAATCATTACATCCATTCATCTCTAACAGCTGTATCAGAACAGGAGATAGACTGCATGTCATTTCATCCATGAGTCCCACTGTACGTTGCGCTGCAGTTTCCTGGAAATGTGTTATTTTGCCACCAGCGTGCACTCAGGCTGCAGTGTTAACACTGACATGACTGACTGCTAATTAGGCCAATGGAGTGTACCAGAGCGTTCTCTGAAAGCTTTGTGTCATTCATAAAGCCATACTGACTGACAGTTCTGAACAATCATATTTCTAATTCAGTAATTCTGTAATTTATAGTGGCATATAGTGAATATTTCTAGTTAAGTCATGACGGGGTCGAGCCCATCCCAGCATGCACCAGGCAGAAGGCGAGGAAGCATCGAAAACACGCTGCAAAACCATAACAAGGCTAGCACAGACAATCTGACTCACCGACTAAATCTTTCGACTGTGAGAGAAATCTAGACGCCAAAATAAATTCTAAACTCCCCACAGGAAAAAAAACAAGATCACAGCCCACTCTTTCCCACAGTGAAGCTTACAGCTGGGACACCATGCTTCCCATATTTGCCTATTTTTCAAAGGGAAATAACTTCAGCAGGAACTGTCTTATGCTCTCTGGGGTGTGAAAATATTACATTTTTATTATTTTGGTATGATAAAAATGAAATTAAGACAGAAAACAACAAGGCCAAAACAAAAAAAGTTATTGTCCTCTCCTCAAGCATAGTGGTACTTTCGTCTTCAGGGAAACGTTGAAATGAAGCTGTACTCTGCTCCCAACCTGTGGGGTGTTTTCACTCAAAAAACATCCTCTCTTGCATGTCACTCATGTTTCATGCCGGTATCTTGTGCTCTCTGTGGCCGCCTCGTTCAAAAGGCACAGTGTCAACCTACGAATGCTCAACTTTTTAGTTCCCCACAAACCTGAGAGCTTGAACACAATCACCACCAATCTCTACAACAGACCCATGTCTGTGAGGAATAGAAATCAGGCAACTTTGTGGTTTTCATCATCTGTGGTATTCATTGGAATTTAGGCTGCCAGGAGTTGATTATTTAACATAGGATGGTCAAAAATATCTTTAAAAGTATGAAAACTGTGTATACACTAAACCAGTCAGGGAGATCTAACATTTGTTAAGTGTGGGTGTACAGTACATGTATAAGCTGCTTAATTCCTCTAAAATGATAAATCAGCACTTTTCCTTACTGATAGCAGAGAGAAATGGTGCAAGAGATTAGCTCGAAATTAAACAAAGCGCGCAGTGTAAAGGGATTTGCTCTGCAACACAGGGCCGCGTCGACTAAATGAGTATACAGTGGCTGTGGCTGCAGCCTTTGTGGTCTTTCATGCCACTGAGCTTTGCAATGATTCTTACTCTGTAAAAAATGCCCAATAGCCAACTTACTGCTCACTTCAAGCCCGTGAATAAGATGTTGGGTACATAGGTACCATTGTACGGAAATACACGGATTAGTTCAGCAGCATTAACCCTTGTCCTGCATGTATAAAGGAGTCCAAAACTGCATGCTTGAGCGCAAAAGGGCTGAAAAACCACAGTGCCTGTGCATTTAACAGGAAATCTAGTGTTGAAGCGTAGAGGCCTACATGACATTAACATTTAATTTAACTTCTTACATCTGCTATCCTACATTTCAGAGAGGAATGTTTTTCTCTCAATAAAACAACAACAATTCAATGTTATGAATCTGTGTGGTGTCACTTTTGGTATTACTACTTTTTACTATCCTGCTTTTTTTGTCCTTTTGGAGGCAGAACTAACGAGCTGTAAACACAACACTGACAAGCTGTCACCTTATGAAGTGGACTGTAGCCACTGGAATTAATCAAAAGAGAGAAAACACTGATACTTAATCAAAAATGGCCGAAAAATATATATACGTGTGTCTATGGACAACACCACGGGGGGTGACAAAGGCATCATTAGTGCACAGAAGTGGAAAAAACTCCTTTAAGAATCAACAGATGAGTAAAACATACATCACGAAAGCAACTACATGGAGAAGTATAAAGAATATAAACTTCACAACGCCTGAAGCCACAAACACACAATAAAGAGCTGCAGCACAGTTTTGACACATTGCGTGGAACAGTGACGTGCGGGAGGTTGGTGGCTGGTGAGGCACTGACACTACATAAGTCAGATTTACAAATATATGAACCCAATAGAGAAGCTTAAATCACCATTCAATTGGCAGCCTGCACATTGACTACTGGTTGTTTTTCATATCAGCATTATTTACACACACATAGGTAAGGTACATATTTGATTCCACCGGGAGCGTTTCAGAAGCGGAGCGCTCGCGGGCACCACCCACGAACATCGTGAGATTCCGCGATAATCTGCGTAACAACCCCGGATGTATAAAGAGAACAACAAACACATCAAAGGTTACTTTACCTGTCCGACGTTGAATTGCTGTTGATTTGTTCATATTTCCTTGTTTTTTGAGACATTTTTAAGCTTCGATATAGAATCTTACATTTTTGTGGTCAAAGCAAAATATAAGAAGAAGAAGACTGTAGAAGAAGAGCAACGGCAGAACAAGCATAAACCCGACCCGTGGGCTCTCGCACGCCCCCTTCTTTGAGGCAGAGGTACTGTTTGTCTCTCTGTGCTTTTTCTCTGCGGTTTAATGTCAGATCAGCAACACTAAATATGTTCTACACATACGTGAAATACATTACCTATTCTATGGAAAGAAAGGACATATAATAAAAGTGTCTACAAATATTACAGTGGTGACAAACAATGAGAAAGCACAAGACACGCGCTCAACCCAGTTTGTGAGTGATTGCGCAATCTGAGGTGAGGAACAGCTCGTCGCTGCCTCACCTCACTGTCTCCTCTGTTTGAACAGGACATGCGCTAATTCAGAGATTTAGATTATAAAAATGCTTGAAATGATTGGAATCATACAGAAATTACATTTATAGCACAGATCAGTAGAGAAATATTAATATTTATTTTATTTTAGCATTATTTGTTTTTTACTTGTCATGATGCCCTGACCGCACGTCCCTGGCGTGGAAACGTAACACACAAACGCTCACCTGTCTGAACGTCACTCTGTGCATCCTGTGCACCGCGCGGTCCTCCACAATCTGCTCCAGGTTCAGCTGCACCGTGCATAAATTACCAGTCCACTCAGAACCGTTGTCCCAGTACCAGTCCACTTGGTCTCTCACTGAGCTGTTTCACTGCGCTCATCAAAGTGTTTTAGCTGAATGACGCTCTGCAGTAAACATCGGAGATCATTGTCATGCAGTCATCAGACCTTAGCAGACCTTAGCATTTAGCATGTTAGCTATGGACGCAACCTGCACCTGTTGATGACGTAACATCTTAGGTGTGTTTGATTTGAGTCACTTGGCGTGCTCTCCAGGTGGTGCATTAAATCACTGCTTAATTAAGGTAGATTATGGTAGCTATGTTTTGTATGCAGGCCAAGGTACAAAAATTCTAACCATACCCCATTATGAGGCCTGATCTTTAATTGCATTCTTTTGCATTTCTGAACAGTTTACAAACTGCGAGCCCCGGACAGTAACATCTGGTCTGCACTTCCCAAAGGCTCACTGCAGCGTCATAGAACATGAGGATGATTGATTTGTTTCACTGAGGCATCTGCAAGGAGGGTGTCATGGTAACCTACTAGAAGTAGGGGAGAGCGGGGCATCTTGTCGCATTTTATGCTCTCACTTCAATTTCTCTGTCACAGTACATCAAAGTTTTCCATATTGAATGAAATCATAAATTCTAGTGCACAAATGTATAATTTTAAGATTTTTGCTCTTCACTTTAATATAGAGTTATGTACCAAATGTGCCCCATCACCGGGTAAGTTGTCCCACTATGCAGGGTAATTACCACATTATATTTTTCAACAAATAAGAATATGTATAAAGTTAGAGACTTTCCAAACTCATTAATGATTCATTTAGACAGATATTCAAGCAGGGCTTCATCAGTGTCAGTGCATGAAAAAACTGGAACAACCAGTGTAACATAACAAATTAACAAATAACATCTAGTGTACCGTGGGCAAGACAGAAATGCAGACCAAAAAATAAATAAAATAATTCATCCTACTATGACTATTTTCAAAACCAAATGCAGCATGAATGCATTACAGATGAGAATTGAAATGGGGCTGATTAGGCTACAATACTACAATTCATTTAAGAAAATATTTTTTTAAAGTGCAATAGGTCACAAAAAGAGTAAATGTAGCCTAATTAATGACTTCCACACCTATTAACACTCTAAAAGGGACCATTCTGCGTAGTGATGAGTAGGTTTAACTTTTCAGACTTTAAGTACAACATTGACATTAAGTTGATATGGTGAACATTTTAGCAAACAATCGCATGTTTACACATCCAACACATACCATTAGCATTAATTCAGAGTCATGTGTCTGGCCACCTGGCAAATATCAGTCAATATTTCCTCTCCTTTTAGCTGTATACCGTAGGATTGCAACCAGAGGTTACTACAGTTGAAACCAGAAGTTTACATACACTGCAAAAAGACACATAACTAATTTTTTTCTCACTGTCTGAAGCTAAATCAGACTAAACCTCTTCTGTTTCAGGTCAGTTAGGATTACCAAAATTATTTATTTTTGCTAAATGCCACAATAATGAGAGAGAGAATATTTTAGAGAATTTTGTATTACTTTCTTCAAGGTCAAAAGTTTACATACATTTCCTTAGTATTTAGTAGCATTGCCTTTGAACTGCACGACTTGGGTCAAACGTTTTGGGTATCCTTCCACAAGCTTCTTACAGTACTCTGCTGGAATTCTGGCCCATTCCTCCTGACAGAACTGGTGTAACTGAGTCAGGTTTGTTGGCTGCCTCGCTCGCACACGCCTTTTCAGATCTGCCCACAAATTTTTGATGGGATTCAGGTCAGGGCTTTGTGATGGCCACTCCAAGACATTGACTTTGTTGTCCTCAAGCCACTTTTTAACTATTTTGGCAGTATGCTTAGGGTCATTGTCCATTTGGAAGACCCATTTGCGCCCAAGTTTTAGCTTCCTGGCTGATGTCCTGAGATGTTGCCTTAATATTTCCAGGTAATGTTCTTTCTTCATGATGCCGTCTATTTTATGAAGAGCTCCAGTTCCTGCTGCAGCAAAACAGCCCCACAACATGATGCTGCCACCTCCATGCTTCACAGTTGGGATAGTGTTTTCAGGTTTACAAGCTTCCCCCTTTTTCCTCCAAATGTAACGGTGGTCATTATGGCCAAACAGCTCCACTTTAGTTTCATCAGACCACAGGACATGTCTCCAGAAGTTAAGGTCTTTGTCTTGGTGTCTTTTTGCAAACTGTAATCTGGCTTTTTTATGTTTCTTTAGGAGTAATGGCTTCCTTCTTGCTGAGTAGCCTTTCAGCCCATGTTGGTGCAGGACTCGTTTTACTGTGGATAATGACACTTTCTTACCAGCTTCAGCCATCATCTTCACAAGGTCTTTAGCTTTTGTTCTGGGGTTGATTTGCACATGTCGGACCAAAACACGTTCATCTCTGGGACACAGAGCCCGTCTCCTTCCTGAGCGGTGTGATGGCTGGACATTCCCATGATGTTTATACTTGCGTATAATTGTTTGCACAGATGAACGTGGCACCTTCAAGCATCTGGAAATTGCACCCAAGGATGAACCAGACTTGTGGAGCTCCACGATTCTCTCCCTGATTTCTTGGCTGATTTCTTTTGACTTTCCCATGATTTCAAACAAGGAAGCAGAGTGTTTGAGGTGTGGCCTTAAAATACATCCCCAGGTGTGCCTTCAATTAACTCACATGTTGTCAGTTAACCTATCAGGAGCTTCAAAAGCCATGACATCATCATCTGGGCTTGCCCACGTTGTTTAAAGACATAGTACTTTTGGTGTATGTAAACTTTTGACCTCAAAGAAAGTAATATAAAATGCTCTAAGAAATTCTCTTTCTCATTATTGTGACATTTAGCAAAAGTTAAATAATTTTGGTAAACCTAACGGACCTGAAACAGGAGAGGTTTAGTCTGATTTAACTTCAGACAGTGAGAAAAAAAGTGTTATGTGTCTTTTTGCACAGTGTATGTAAACTTCTGGTTTCAACTGTATATAGACACCAGATACTCTACTATGTTCACCAGCTTTAAATCGTAGTATCCAACTTTAACTAAAGCAAAGAATCTGGAATTTTCTTCCACCATTGAGCACATCATTGAGTGTGCTTCACGTGCTTGTACTTATGACAATATGACAAGCATGCTGCATGTAATTGAACTAAACTTCATTGATCCTCGGGGGAGGGATTACACACACGTTCCCCTGACACGCTGTCTACACTCATTTAATTTGCTTCTGATGCTCGTTAAGTTGGCTCATCACCATGTCGTGTCCCTACTCACTGGCTGGTTAGCTTTTCTCAGAGTGGGGGAAATTAAGAGTATTACCTTCTTAAACATCTTTTTTATTAGTTACAGTGCAAGTAGACACTATGGTCTATGTACAGTGCCTGAACTGTGTTAAACATGAAAACGGATTAAGTCACCAATCCACATAGTTTCACAACAGCCTACCCCCTTTCTCTCCATTTACTCTGAGCTCCCCACGGGTGAGCCAGGGAGGTTATGAACAGGGGAGCAGTGAAAGGGGTAATCTTTCACTGCTTTGCATAGCACAAAGGCTTAGCTGGAGATAAGCTCACACTCTGCAGCACGCATGGCAAGTATATTAGATAGACAGCGCTCGCTTTAGGAGGAAATTTGGTCCCACATCTGAGAGATTTGAGAGGATGTTGAGGCAATAAATTATACATGCAGAGATACAGGAATACACATGTATGCAGACTCAAAGAACCAATACACAGACCTGGAAGTGTTTACCTTGCATTTGAGCTACATGGCCTTAAAAAAGTGCACTGTAAAATCACTTTGTTTTTGAACAAGCATATGTCTGTGTGTGTGTGTGTGTGTGTGTGTGTGTGTGTGTGTGTGTGTGTGTGTGTGTGTGTGTGTGTGTGTGTGTGTGTGTGTGTGTGTGTGTGGGGCACAAGGTTGAGGGATGCTGTGGTCCATTTATTCCCATGCTTTTGCACAAAACAGGTAGCTGCTATATGTTCATGAGCCAGCGGGTGATGGATGGAGAGGAGAAAAACACTCACAGGCTGGAGGAATGATGGACAGATGGAGAAAAAAGCAAGACAGGAGTTTAGGGGGACGCTAGCTGAGGTTTGGGAGGGAGGAAACAGAGTCAAATGCAGCAGCAGGATGGGGGAGAAAATGGAACAAGAATGAGGAGAGACAAAGAGAGCGAGAATAATAGAACAGCGAGAAGTCAAGAAGGGGTGTTGCAGCAAGCTGGGAGTTCAGTTTGCATGGCTCCACTCTGCGGGTGACTTTAATTACTTTTCAGCGTCACTGCCTCTCCTGGTCATGAGCTGCATGCTCCAATCACCAGCTTCTGATTATGGGGCCACTGCCCGCTGTCAGGCCGTAATTACATTTACGCTGGAGAGCATCTCAGAACATCAGAAAGCTTACAAAGCCATCATCCATGCTCTCCTTCTCTTTGGGCATGAACTGCACAGTGCTGAGTGTAGGTAGTGTTGTTGCTGGTAGTAGATTTAATAAATCATATTTAATAAATATCAAGATATGTAACGATTATAAATAATTCAATTATGACTCATAGACCCATACATTTGTATGAAAGAATGATGGTACTCAACTTACGCCATAAGACACCTTAAGTTTAATGAACAGACTTTAACATAAGATTCAATTTTGGACGCCACCAATTTCGGAAAAATAGGGAAAACTTCAAAATTTGATATGAATCAGTTAAATCTTAATCTCATTAAGCTACAGAGTTTTTCTCAAAGTGTACAGGGACGACTTGTTATTTCATACACACAAATCAAATGATCAAGTTCTTTGTAAATTAAATATTTATTTGACTAACCACACAACCAAACTGCTACAGAAAATAAATGAATAAATGCTAAAATAAACAAAATGAATGGAATGAATGAAGAATATGATGAACAGTACAATGCATAAAGATGAACTACCACAAAATGCAAAGGATTGCATGTGACCAGGTAGAATCAGTGACTCATATCATTGATCGATACGAATCAGGTTATGCACCATTCAGCAGCTGAGAGTTTGAGAAGCACCAGGGAAGATTGTGAAGCACCTTTATATTAGTTCTAATTTAGATTTAATTTACATTTTTAAGTCTAAAGCTTATTGATCTGTTTTATTATTATTTCTATCTGATTATTTTATTATGTGACTTAAATTTATTTGGCCTAGGAACATCAAACTCATTTACATTTGGAAATGGTATTGTTTCACCTGACGGCTCTGATGGGCAGATTGGAGGTTGAGCTGCATGCAATGGCGGCTGTTCCTCTTTGGACATCTGCATCTGGCTTGATTGTAGTTTGTTGAATCGCACCCTTCCATCTTTCACTGGATTCAGCTTTCTCTGATATCTTCGGAACCTGGTCGTCTTCTTCGTTGAGGTTCGGCTTGAACCGTTCTTCCTCGTCTCCCTCAGCAGGATGCTGAATCATCTTATCGCCCCCCCTTTGTAGCAGCAGGGGTCATTATGGCACCTTTAACAGTTTAAAAAGTCTTCAATCTCAGAGTCTTTTCTTTTAGAGTCTCTTGCTCTCAATAGTTGCTGGAATAAATCATCAGCTGCATGGCACATTCGACGGCACAGGATTGTCAACGTCGACAGGTCAGGAACACAAAACCAGAGAAGAGGCGGAACCGGCAGAGCCATAAGGGAGCGATCTGGTGTAAAGAGAGTCCAAGTTATCAATCATATTTGTAGTATTTTAGAAACTAGGTTAAGGAAGGCACTTCCTCAGGTTCTTGTTTCTCAGGTCGGCTGAATGTCCTCTTATAAATCAATAGATAACATCAATCCCAACATTACCGCACAAATTGCAGTCCTGGGTAAGCGACACAAAGGACAAGGGGGAAAGTCCCTCAACATGAGGAACTCAGTTACGGCAGGTGCATACATGTTAAACTGGGGGATTTGTATGTGTTATATCAGTTGTTCCATCTATTCTCTGGAAGTTAAGATTAACAGTTCATTTTCAAGGCTGACTTGCAAACAGAAGGGTAATAAAAAAAACAGGAACTGATTGCGAAAATAAATGTGAGGATTCATAGTGAAACAGCGCAATAAAGTACCAAATCATCCAGTCATTGTGAAACACTTAACTAAACTTCTTTTAACACCCAACTTCATCCTGTGTAAGCAATGCAGTGGTAACATAATGCACAAAATGGCTTACAGCCTTGAAGTGAGAATGAAGTCACTTGTTTCCCAATTAAAACACAACTGTCCCCATGGTCACCATGACTGGGCCACATGTACGCATGGTGATCTGTCTCCCAGGTGCTGCACTGTGACTCTCGAACCTTCCTATCATCCCACCTTTCAGAAACCTTTCACTTTCTCTTTTATTTGTCAGCTCAGATTCAATCCAAGACTTTCCCATCGTCAGCATTAAATCATTAAACCACAGAGTGTGCTTAATGCAATAACATGCAGACAATCTCAAAATTGTCTTTATCATATCAGGTGCTGGAAAACTTTGTCTTCACACATCTTTTTGGGTTCCATTTTAGGCTCCGTTTTATTTGCATTATTATTATTTCCACTGCAGTCTGTTTATCCAGTCTGTTTTTGGACTGTCTAACCTTTCTTTGCATCATTTTGTCCACCTCTCTAGCTGCTATACCTACATCTACTGTGATCTTTGCTACTCCCCTTTTTCCTCCATCTCCCCATCCCTGTCATTTTCTCTCTCTCCCTTCCCTGCAATAACTCTCCACTGAACCAAAAAAGAGGGAATGAGATGGCACGAAGAGAAAGCCGCAGGTGTTTATTGAAGTGCTGACCAGCCAGGCAGCCCACCTCCAAGCGTCCACATCCCACAAGCCTGCATTTGTCTGAAGGTCGCACCTTTCCGAGCCACCGCATGCAGCTGCTTGGGGCCTCTGAGCGCTTGCAGACTAGCACCTGCCTGCTGAGCACAATCAAAAGAGCCCGGACAGACCGTCGGTCGCACCAAAGTCAAAAGATTCTCAGCTTGTTATTCATCTGTCAAGAGCAGAGCTAAGGAGCATCTCTGCAGGGAACAGACCAATCGGATATCTGTCTGTGATGTTTGCCATTTTGTGTTCTTTGTCACCCAATATATGGTAATCAAAGTCATAGCAAAGAAATATAATGAGGAGATCGATGAATAGTAAAGAAAAGTGGAATAAGCTGGCAGAGTCCTGCAGAGAGAGAGGACCACAAAAGTAAACACAATCATCTGAGTTACATGACACATTGACATTGCTCTATCTGTAAGGAAAGTAGAGTGTGAAAACTCAATGCTCAAAGTTCAGCATTAGCTTACAACAAAATACATAATTTGTTTCAAATGCCATTGCCAACCAAATCTAAAATTTCAGCCCAGCATATTGTGATCTTGTGTCAGATTTAAATGACTTAGTGACTGGTTCTTTAAGCCAGGCTGCAGATGACCCACTCATTCTGGGAGACGGCAGATATGTGATGATGGAAATTGACAAGAGGTTAATTTAATTTTGTCAGCTAAAACAAGATAAAGATGAGGTCGGCCTTTAATCAACCGAGTTATGACTTCAAGGTTTTGTACCATTAAGGGAAAGTCTTTGTAAAGGTCATTCTCCTGCACTTCATAAAGACAACTTGCATTCCTTTTAACATAACTTTAAAGGAAAGAATGTGAGTTTCCATGTGCACCTTGAGGCCATTTCACCGCTGAGCAAACACCACTGTCAAGATCAAAAGGTTTATGACTAAGCAGAGGTCTAGCTGGAAAAGGGAGCCATACAGGTTAGGGAGGTTATTATTAAAGCATTCTATTATGTCTGGCTCTAGATAGGAGAAAATATTGCTAGTTGGGTCTGCCATAATAAGTTACATTAAAGCAGCATTAATTGATTTGTTTTTTACCCCTCAGGGGCAGCGGGACAAGCTTAAAACACAACACTGACAAATCATCTTATAAAGTTAGCAAAAATGCCCCTGTTTATACTTACATTTTAGGTCTCCACCAACTCCTGAGTTTGCAAACTCAAATGCTGTTTTATGTTAACTAGGTAGTTGCTAACTTTGTCTTTGGTGTTGGGTAGGTAGTGTTTAGTGGGTTTATCCGAGCTTTCTTTTTTGTCAGAAACAGCTGCCTGCAGCTAGAAATAAGGTTAATAAAAGCGGTAAGAGTGAACAAAATAGTTAAGTTGAGAGTATAAAACCAAAGCAATCAGCAAAAAGACCCTGAAACAAGTTTTAGGGATCAAAAGCAAAAAGACAACAGCCTTTATTAATAATCATATTATGGTGTTATCTGCACAGAATACTAATCTATATTGTTAGTCATAATGTTTATACCTACATCTGTTCTGCTTTTTTTTTGTTGCCCTTGTTTTATTTTTTTTATATATTTTTTTTCTTGTTTATTGTAAACTTGTGTATGTACATTGAGAGCGAAGTGGAAACCGGAGTCAAATATGCATACATGGCCAATAAAGCTGATTCTGATTTAACCTTGGTAAACAACCTAACTTTCTACCACATTTTATGAAAATCGGTGCATTAGTTGCTCATATTTTCTGCTAACTGACAAGGAAGCAGACAGACAAAGGTGACAGGAAACTAGGTCTGAGTTGAAAAAGGAGAATGAGAAGAAATATGGTTATCTTGCTCCCTGATTTTCTCTACTTGGCTCAGTCTTCTATTCATAAAGCCTGACTGGAACTATGAAGGTCTGTATCCAGGCAACCATATAATTAAGTAAGTTATCCCTGACCTGCAGCTAAAACATCTCCAGGGAAAATTTCTAAGACCCAAATATGTCACATTTCAAACCACCTCTTCAGTCACACATATCCATTGTTAATAGCAATAAAACTCCAGACATGGCCTTCCTTTAAACACTCGTCATTTTACATTCCAACTGTTGACTTCTCTGGGAATTTGGTTAGCAGAAAAAAAGTCTTTTGTATGTAGTGGTTATATCACCCGGAGCAAAAAGTGTCAACTCCCTTTACTGGCGACTGTGTGTCTCTTTCATGTGTGGTCACATTCAGCGTGTGTGTTTGCTTTTCAGCATAGCCAGCCATCAGAGGGGCAAGAGCATGCTCTCCCCGAACAAACTTCGCCGACACAGGACTTTTGTCAAGCTTGTCCTAGAAGGCAGCAATGCTACCAATTACCTCCGCGGAGCCAGCCAGCCGTCTCGCCGGTTTGACAGATGACTTTGACCTCGGCAAATATGAGGACCTTCTCCTGGTTGACACATACGCCTGCTGTTGAAGGGAGAGCTTGATGGGTTGAGGTGCAGGTATGGAGGATGCAAGCCTCATTCTCAGAGTGTATCCAAAGCAAGCCTCAGGCAGGCCAAGACAGGTAAGTCGTCTTGATGATATCTTTCTGTAAGACCCCTGTGAATGCACCTTTATGCAGCTTTCCACAAACGCACGTACACACAGTGATTTTTTCCCCTAATGATCGGGTTCATAACCTGCTTCCCGCTGGGCCTGAGAGCTCGGCCATACTCACACCGAGCTGTGAATGAATGCGGCTTCCTGCGATAACAGGCATTGAATATGAAGACTGAGTCGTGGCAGATATGTTGGTGTGAGGACAATAATACAATAATGTTGTTTATTTATATGGTAGCAGTTGTCAAAACAAACATTGCAAACTGCCTCTCATAAAACTGAGATAAAAAAACAAATCACAGGAATAAAACCAGCGATATCAACAAAGCAAACAATAACAGGACATTTATTTTTGCTTCCAAACAATGTAGATGGTTAAGCAACTAACTCTGTAACCTTGAAGGCTCCCTTGTGTGTTTTGATGAGGCCGATATGACTCTACGCCGCTAATGTGCTTCCATGGGATGGAGAGTGAATATGAATAGCTGTGTGAATATAAAACTTTTACCCTTCTCTATACAGCAAAACAGCCTCAGTACATTAGTTAGTTATTAGTTTAATAACCACTTAATGTACAGTCAGTGCCACACACAGTGGAGTATGCAATATCTAAATAAACTACTATGAACTACATGCACTTGGCAGTGTAATTAAAGCACACTTGGTGTTTTTCAAATTGTGGCACTACGTGACTCCTTGTGCTGTTATTAACATGCCATCTCAAAACATACTGCTAAAACACCCTTAATCAGAATAAGGCGCTCGAGCTTTATGCTCCCCATGCAACTGACTTGATCCTTTGTTTTCTGTGCCACTGTTATTATCGTAATCAAGCCTCTCGTGGCACTGGAATTTTCTTTGCTTTGGCTGACACACCGGGCAGAGTGATGAAAATGCACCTCATGAGTGTGAGCTCATTATTCTTGGCTATTCACACACTGTGAATACAAATACAGTGTGAACGTACCTGGGTAGTATAGCGTACCTCACCTCTGGTAAATAGCAAAGTCAATTATAATTAATTTGCTGAGTTTGCCACATTCCACTACTTATTTTATAATCCTCATGTTAAATGCACAGCTGTAACAGGTTTCGCTGCAAATACCGAACTGTTACATTGAATATTTGAACATGTAAATTTACATGAATAATGTCCCATTGACAACTAAATAGTTAACTTACTGTGATCTTTTGAAGAAAGAAAAAATCTGTGTCCATTAAAATCTTCTGATTGTCTAGTTAAGATGCACAGAATGGATAAAATAAAAAATACATACCACAATATGAAACATAGTGTTTCGCACAATGTCTTACTAGTATCTCATGGATTATTATGTTTCAAGGTTTGATTTTCTAACAGGGCCTGGCAGCAACTGCAGTGCAGGAGCTGGGCCACATGGTGGGCACCAGAGGCACTGTCTTTGTCAGTTTATCCTCTACTTTCTCTCTTTACACAGTTTGGTGTAGGAAATAATGAGGTTCACCCCTTTCATGTCATCCAGTGATCTTTGAAAGAAATCTAAAGTGGCAACAATTAATTTGTTGGCTACTTGGAAGCAGCGGCAACAAGCTGTGAACACCACATTGGTAAATAAATAAATAAACTGCTGAAGATGATGAAACGCTCATTTTGAGCTGAAGGAAACTGCACAGTCGAACAGTAATTTTAATTTTTATGAATTATTTGTTGTTATACATATATTGATTATAGCTGCTTTTAGGTAAGGGTTTTGAATAGATACATTTTCATACACAGAGACACAGAATTAAAGCCACAATAGAGGGCAGAGTTTACTCACATATGCCACAGGGGTGACCCAGCCAGCTGTTACCCTAACTTGCCACACTCCTGGCATCTGGAAGCCACACATTTATGCAAATGAGCAGCAATTAGTACCTGGATGCTCATTTGGCCTAATGCGTTCCCCAGATGTGACCAGATCAAGGAGGACAGAGCCAGGGGGTTTATCCACTGAGGGTAAAATTTCATGAATACTGATGTGTTATATAACACGCTGGCTGACCTCCCTGCATTCAACACTCTGCAGAATTATGTACCATACCAGAGGAGTCAATTCTCTCTTTTGGCAAAGCTGTTAGTGACAGCACCTCGACCGCCTGTGGAATCATTAGCAGAGAAAGCTCAGCATACTGACTCTATCTGAGCAAATGGCCTCTCTGAAGAGACCGGTATGGCAAAGCCCTTAACTCTGTGGAGAGAGACCCAGCTGCCAGCAACTGCAGCTGATTAAGTCACAGGGGACACCCAAGTCCCGGCTGATTATTAAGCCTAAAAGTCCTCTTTCTATACACACCGTCAGTCTTTGGTCTTGGATCATCTCATAGAAAGAAAAAACAACCCAAGATCAGCTTCCAAGAGTGATCGATCGGCGTCCCACTTCAATTGCACAATGAAGGCAACAGTGACTCACATTTTGGAGCAACACCGTGGTCCCCAAATCTCCAGACAGATGGCATGTGTCAGTTAGAGCGTGCCCTCAGCTGTCGGCAGAGAAGGGCTGTGGCTCCACAATCAGCTCGTCTACTACACTCCATCCGCCATCAGAATTATATGACCAATATGCTCCCTTGCCATTATGGCCAATTTGCATCATGTGCTCTTCCAGTCCAACAAAAGAGAAGACTAATATTTGGGTAATAACCTTGAAAACCCCTCTACAATTTATTTATTTTTTCTATGAGAGTGCCTTTAATCAATAATTAAATTAGAAAAGACACATATCCACCATAATTTCTCAAATTGCCACAAGTCAGTGGATTTACCTAGAAAGATGGGATACAATCACATGAACTGAAGAAAATTACTTTTTGTTTGAGGATAACTCAAAAGTCTCACATGCATTCATAACTAATGTGAAAATTAGCAATGGGGTGCAGTACAGTTTTCTGTGCTTTCAAGAGCATTGCACTTTGAACAGGTGAGCCAGCCTCTTGAAAGTTGCTTAATTTGTTTGTTAAGGGGAAAAGCTGCATGAGGAGAGGCAGAATGCAAATCGATTTTGGAGTTGCTCCCTCCCGCTCTTTTCCCGATCTTGCAACCTTTTTTCTCTACTTTAAAACATGTTTAAGACAAAATGAAGGCTGACAGTGCAACAACTGTGGCCAACAGGGATTGATACCAGCACAGTCTGTGCAGAGGCTGCCACATAATGACAATGTAAATTGATGCTGTATTAAGTACCCAAGATCTTGCATAACATATTGCATATTTATACTTTATATTCACACACAGACAAATACATTTAGACCACTCTGTTCTGCTCTCAGAGATTTGTATGTGTAAGCAGGCCTGAGACAGCACACTTAATGCACCATCACTTCACACAGTCTGGGATTTATGCAAAATATGAGTTAATGACTCAGAGCTTTGATTCAGGTTTTATTCAACATCAGCAGCATGTAAATGTTTCAGTTTAGATTTTAAGCTCTTACTGGATGAACTCATACTTACTGTGGTGGAAAATGAATGTCCCTGTGATAAATAAACATGATGAGAAACTTCCAAATGTCTTTATTGAACAATAATTCAGCTGAATGGTCAGAGCTCTTTCCCCACGGATGGTTCGGAGGTCTAACAATGAGTCAAGATTTTAGCAGACTACTCTTCTCACAAACTGAACTGCTTCTTCCAGCGGCACATTATCTTGAGTATCTTGATTTTACTCTTGATTTGTCTTGACAGAACTGAAGAGACACTTTAGAGACTCTGCAAATGAGGATATTTAGAAATAGGGTGAATTGAAGACAATAACTTGAAACAACTGCACAATCATTACACCATAAACAGGAAATGATTGCCAAATTAAATGATGTAACTATCCAGATGTTCAGATAGGAGCAGCTAATTGAATTGATGAAGGGAAAACTCTGGTGCCCTTGTAAAATATACAAGAAAGAACGGAATTCATTCACACTAAAGACTTACTTGTTGTGGCGTTGTGCCCTTTCAAAGGTGATCTCTGCCTGCATATACAGCTGTGTCAACAGATAAGCGAGCGATAAAAAGAAAGTATTGGGCAACCGCGTCCTTTTAACTCACATACTGCTCTTGTGTCCACTAATTTAGCAGCTTATTGGTGTGTTAGCCCTGAATAGAAAAGCCTGTATTGTTGGGTTACAGTATGTAAATATGGTCTTGATTTCCTCCTGTAATGCAGCAAAGTGACTTTCAAGTGTTCCATAACATGAATGAATAAAACTGTTGGATGCATCCAACACATCCTGTTAGTCAAAGGCGTTACAGCTCTAACAAACATGTTGCTTTACATAAACATGACTTGATTTGCTCGTGTTTACGTAGCCGATGCTAATTACCTGGAAGCCAACTGAGATCATTTTAAACAACTCAATTAATGTGACTTGGGTGCCCCCCGGCAAACACTGAGCCCTATCATCTCAAAATGATCAGTTCAAAGAACCACTGCCAGCGAGTGGTGCCATGGGAAAGACCAGGAAAACAGCGGGGATAAACAAAGCCGCGGCAGACAATGAAGCCACCTGCCTCTTCGGCATCTAAAACCTCACAGCTGTGCCACTCGACTGCGGACCTCAAATGAAAGAGCACAGCTTCAGGCGGCATTTCGGGTGAAATACTCTGGCAGCAACCACAGTAATTGGAAATGGAAAAGTTTTGAGAAATTGAATCCAGGAAAGTGTTGCAAATCTATCAGAGGCTAAAGCCAGCACATTGCTGAAAAGCAATTCCTAAACTTAAGGGCTAAAGAAACCATGACTTAACAACAATGCCTGAAATTTGTATAAATTGAAGTGTTTATGGTCAGTCAAAGACATATTTTCTCATACTTTGATAGAATCTTTAAATGCTGCTTTAAAGCAAGACTATGTAACAAATGAAAGAAGAATCCACACGATCTTCCTTTTACAATGAAAAGTTGAATTCATAAGAAATAAATCTGCTCTGCTGTGACCACTAGCTTAGCTTATGATAGCTTGCATCAGCTAATGTTGCCAAACTTGAGACATATATTGCTGTCAAACATTCAGAGCGAGATAGTTGACTTTTTACAACTCCTCTCCATTTGTGCTACTGTTACACATATTTAACTTGTATCCTGTAACTGCTGCTTGTGGCCACAGAGGCTGCTCTTCAGGGAAGTACCTAATCACGCTCTAAAATGTCATCTCAAGACGGCCGCCTAACAAATATCTCATTATTCACCATACCAGTGATTCATTCTTTTGTTTGCTGCAATGCATTTTTAGTTGTTTTTTTATGCTAAAACAAATAAAACAGTTTAGTCATTCCTCCTTTCAAGGTGTTTTTTCATCAACCTACCAGGACAAGTATGATGTCTCACTATAATAGTTGTCCTCGAGGCATTGGGGGGGGGGGGGGGGGTTCCTGGCATAACTCGAACACACAATGAGAAGCTGTGTTGCTATTGTGGGTGGCTGTTACTCACTCCCAGCATGGCAGGTGTAATCACATAACGTTTCCCAACCTCTTTTCTGTTAGTCCACACAGGTCACACCACAAAAGGAGTGGGACTTGAATCCTAAAACATTTACAAGCATTTGAATGTCTACATGCAGTTCAAACTTTTGAATGACCTTATTAACACTTGATTGCTAGAAAAAAGAAACCCCGGGTGGGCCTCCATATTGAGCCCTGAATTGGGTCCTTTGTTTATTTTGTCATAGCAGTATGAGTTTGTGTATGTGGGTGTACTGCAATTATTTGTCTTTTTCTAGATGCTGCACTTACTCAACACACTTGTTTTTTCTACTTACTTTTCTATTCTATTTTTTACAGCTGCATTTCGAAATGCATTGGGGTGTACTTATTAGGTTGTGTCATGTCTTCCATTTTATAGTGAGAAACAACAATAGTCATTTAGAATGTTCCAGCACTATTGACATTTTATTTTGATCATTAGAGGTGTAGTTAAGCATTTTGAGAAATTCACTTTCTTGCCAAGATTTAGATAAGATCAATACCACTCTCATACCTGTACAGTAAATATGAAGCTACAGCAGCATATGGTTAGCTTAGCTTATCATAAATAGTGATAACAGGAGAAAATAGCTAGCCTGGCTCTGTCTAAAGGGAATATAAATCAACTTACCAGTACCATTCAAGCTCATAAATCAACATATTTTATCTTGTTTGTTTAATCGGTCCTAAAAGTATACATATAAAGTCAAGCCATTCATAAGGCTTTGTCTTACAGATGGAAAAGGAGCATCATTGCCTCCATCATCATCATCATCATCATCATCATCATCATCATCATCATCATAATGCACATTAATTAAACGTAGAAAACCCTGAGCTGAAAAACTGACAATACTTATAGTCTCTTGGCGCTTGTATTGAAAACCTTTTTGTGAAGAGAAAAAAAATCAGTATTATGTTTTGGTCTCTAATGGTCTGCCAAGTCTTTTGTTCGTCTTTGCATAACAGAAAAATCGGAGCATTTTCTTTTTTTTTTACAAAGCTAAATTACCCATGTGATGAAAATGAGAAATGGACCACCTCAAGATGAGCCTTTCAAACAGGTTATTAAGGTTTGAGGGTCTTGGCTGCTAATGTGCATCCACTTATGAACAATAGCATGTTGTGGAGGTATGAACAGATAGGAAGCAACATTTTTCTGACAGAGCATAAACAAGGCTTGTTGAAATGCTTCTTTCTATTCCTCATCCACTGAATTCCACAATTCTCACATATGTACAGTAAATTATCTTTAGCATTTCTGCCACAGTGAATGCTGGTTTCTCACAACTAATCTCATCATTTCATCAGCATCCTATGGAAATAAACCAAACACAGTAGCAGCAGAAGGCTGAGGTACTTGTAGGCGAGCGCTGACAGTTGATTATAATTGGGTTGCCTCCACCATGTCCAAGCTTTCACATCCCATCAAGAGGAATGGACTGGGAGAGAGTTGATGCTGCTTCACTGTAAGAGCATAGTGCACCCTCCTAGTATACTACAGGAGGAATGGTCTGTATAAAAAAACGAAATACACCCTGTGATATTAATTTAGGGGTTGTAAGTCATCATTTGATACATTATGATTATTATTATTATAAGAATATTGATTAGCCAAGAGAAAAACATCTACCGATGCAATGAAAATAGTTCTACTTTTTCTATAAATTGGTTAAAAATTAAAGTTAAATTTTTCTTTATTTTAGTGCAGTGACACATTTATATTTCAAGACAAAAACACTAGACAATTTCTTCTGCTTTTAATTGGAAACAGATGGAAGCTCTCATTGTACCTGAAGATGTATTTCACTTGCTTTTAAGACGATGAGATTTTTAGGATGTCATTATAGACAGAAATGCCTCAATAACATTTTTGACAGTGTTGGTATGAAAGTAAAGAACCAAATAAAAAAGGTAATTTTCCTCCGTTTCTCAAATTACACTTTTTTTTCTCTTGTCAAATACTGAATACTTTCAGCTCTTCATACCTTTGAGTGGAACAGCTTGAGAAAGAAAACAGGTCACATCTCACGTTCACACTGAGAACATAACCTGTGAAAAAGGGTTGGGCAAAACCAACCTTGCATTGATGTACCTGGAAACTAGAAGCAAACACAAACAGCAAGACAGCAACCTCGCCTCTTCACACTCAAGTTCATCTGACATGAAGTTCAAATTAAGCCAAACATCTCAAGAACCAGGTCCTGCAACGCACAGCTCAACTATCTGAAGTTTCACCTCAAATACAGGATGCCTCTCGACACACAAGATGAGAAATCCACTTTGCAGCTAAAGCAGCAACATCTGCACAGCTGCACTCCTGTCTTGTTAAATGGCTTTTAGTTCAATATAAAATTGTCTAATATACTTAGGAAACGCTTAACTTTACAAGACCCTAAGGAGGGTTTAACATGTCCTAATTTGATTCTAGCACTGCCAGGAACATCGGAGCAACTGCTGGGAAAATGCAGCACATGGGGGCTAAAGCAGACAGATACTTCCAGCATACCATACTGCATGTACCATTATAGCATTAAAACCTGATTGTTCCCTGTGGTCATTATGGAAGTCTATTTAGAGATTTGACAGACCATCATAGATGATGTCAAGTTCAATAGTCTGACATATTTTAAACTAGAGGTCAGACTGCAGCAGGTTTTAAGCTGTGGGTTTACGGCTTCCTCATTCGGTTGCTGCATTGAGCAATTTAGTGCAACGACGCAATAGTTTCTGCATTAAAAACTAATCATTTGAAAAATTGTTTAAAATATTGGTATGATTTCTTTTCAAGCATTTCACCTGAACTAACATAAGAAGCTCTGAGTTGGAAATTAATGTTAGCCTTGAAAGTAACATTTCAGTTCTCTTAAAGGGAATAAACTATTAGAATAAATGAATATGAGAAAAACTAAACATAAGAATTGTAATAGTTTGTGATGCGAGAGAATCACTGATGGAAGACTGCAGATAGCACAGGCTTCTGCATCAATAACTAAACAAGCTCATCGCCGCCATCATCAGGGCACAATGAGCACTCTTTCCATTTATGCAAGGTTTCATCACACTGAGGCTATAAATACACTCTATAACAATGTTCTTTTGTGCTCTTCAGGGCTGAAAACAAAATACCGTCTGGAATCCTACATAAATTATATGAAACAACAAATTTAGTTTATTGATATTTTGGTCGGTTCTAGTTTAATACTAAAGCTGCAAACATCAATTGTAGTTCTGATAAAAACAATCTAGGAGGAGCATTTCTGTCATTCTGTAAAAAGTTTTTCATCCAAACATCCTTTAAGCGGGGTGTTATTCCCATTATTGCTCGTCACTTTTTACTTGAATGCAATCATTTTGTCCATACCTGGATCCAGTGGGCAGGGCCACAACTAGGAATTCTGGGTCCCTTGAGGATTATTGCTTTAGGATCCCGTTATGAATTTACTAAAAGTTTGTCAGCTGTCAGCCCCAGGAATCATCGCAATCGTTTACTCTAACATAGTAACAGTGCTGCTAAACTATCAATTTGTTTCCATCATCAATTAATCTGACGATAGCTTTTTGTTGATGGTTTAGTCTATCTAAAAGTTTCCCAGAATCCAAGGTGACGACTTTGAATACCTTGTTTTGACTGGACAACATCAAAAACTCCAAAGACATCCATTTAACAAATTATATAAAACAGACAAAAAGCAGCAAATCCTCACATGGGAGGAGCTGGGATCAGTTAATGTTTTTCCATGAACGTTGCCAGGGAAATGACGAAAACAATCAGCGACAATCAAAACAGTTGTTGATTATGTTTCACCTGAGGAATAGGTGAACACTAGGTGTTCTTGATAGTCTGGTTTTAAACAGACTCGGCCTGCAGCATACAGTAGGGTACAGTGGTGATTCTTCAGGTAAAAGCGAGCTAATCTTGTGAGACCTAAACACCAGGATTTAACCCCAATTAACTCGCTATAACCCATGGTCCTGGTCTAAACACTACGCTGGTGAAACTGATTTGTCTTAATATCGTTAAAGCTAAGACAATTCGATTTTTAAACCCATTACACTTTTTTCTAAGAAGCATTTTGAGATCACATGAGGGTGACCGAATGAGCATTTTAAAACACACAGCTAACATGTGTAAGAAAAACAACATGACAGAGGAGTCCTTTCAAAAAGAGACAAGGGGTCATGGTTTACTTGAACTTTGGGTACAGTTAAGACAGACTTTGATCAGTGTAACACAAGACCAGCTCCACAACATTCATTCCAACATGTGCTGGTGTGAGAATTACCCATAAAAAGGCAGGAAAAAAATCCTCCTTGTATTCAGCGAGCTGAGGGAGGAAGCTAAACCACACTAGGATCAAGTAACAGGACGCACTATGAATAGAGAAGCATTCATTCTACTTACTGGACTGTTACAGTTTGATGCGTTTATAAAAGTATACATTCTGTGTGGAGAAGCTGTCTGAGCTACAAACAAGCCTATCGACTAATTAAATCAGTTTAATTTTTCCCAGATAATTGAATTAAAAACTGCTAAGGCCATTAAGCATATGAGGGTATTGATTGTGGCTTTAAGGCATTAACATTGTTTCACACTTATGTGAAAACATAAATAAAATGACAATGTCTCAGTAGAAATTATGACACGTGTGCTCCAATTAAAAACATAATGAAGGAGTGAAGGCTTGCTATAGATTAAAGCAGGGTGTAACAGTTCATGTTTGGTAAAGGCTACTCTACTTGCAAATCAGTTATTGTGGAAAGCATCAAAAAGGGGAAAAAGCCACCATCAGTCAGCGCCTGGCTCACTTTTTATCTCCTCCACGCTGCTGAAGTGAGCGGCCAGCTCCCGCAACACGGCGGACCTGCCCAGATGATCGTTCCTCCTCTTCTCCATGATCATGTCCTCCAAACTCTGAAACTCCAACATGTGCGAATGTTTGTCGGACTTGATTACTTTCAACCTGTAGGGCTGTTTGCCTATCCGTATCTCCCCGCCCATTTTGAACTCCCTCTTGCCGAATCTGCACCAAGCAGAAAAGCACTCCGAGTTCCTCCAGCTCAGCTCTCGGTCCTTTAAGCCCACTTGCTCCATCGCGTTCTGCACCACCATGTCAGGACCCAGAGCTTTGAATTTGTACAGGTCATTCACAATCCTACACCTCCTCCCTTGACTTGCATCTGTCAAAAAGCTGTTTTTCACCTCGGCTCTGTGCAGGTGCACCACCTGAAAGTCCCCCACGTACACAGCCCAGTGCGGGAACTGACCGGTAGCCACAAACTCCACCAGGTCACCTGCTTTACATTTGTTTAGTAGATTCTCAGGGGAGTAAACCTCCAGGTGGGCAGATTTGACGCTCTTCTCGTAAATGCACTCATCTCTGTTGTAGACGGCGCACTCCACCTCGTCGCGCTGGTCGTATTGTTTCTCTTCCTGATTCGGGTCCTTCCCTGTGCCATCGACCGCGCAGCCATCCTCCAGCTCGTCGTCGTCGTTCGAAAAAATGTAGGAGACGCCGATCCGTGGACCGTCCTCAGTGTCCACGCCGTTCGGGTCCACTGTGGGAACTTCTGCGTAACTTAAATGTGACAGCTTGTCCATCTGGTTCCCCATGCCGCTCCTCACCTGGCAGCAGCTTGTGTAATACGATCTGATACCGTAAGATATTACCAGTCGCCAAACATCACCTCCATCTGCCACAAAACCTGAAAGGTTGAAACTTCATTGCCATCGGACAGGTTTTTATCCAAATTACGCATATGTATGTCTCCGTGGTGTGGCTACCGGGATATCCTGTTAGTACCACATCAACAAGTGGAGTTGGGAGGAGAACACAAACTGGTTTCGAATTCAGCAAGGAGAATTATCCGTCAGGTGTAGCCTCGTAGACTCACCTGCTGTTTCCCTGCGTAAAGTTCTGTCCGCCGGCTGTCACATATGAAACAATGAGAGTTAAAACCCAGATCCTCGATGCTCGTATGTTTGTCTACACCGCCGTTAAAATAGTCCACTGTGATGACGGTGTATATACATTGCGCACTGTGCAGCAGAGATCCGGCCGGCGCGGAACTGAAAGCGGATCTGGGGCTCGGCATCGCCACAGCGACTCTCTTCAGCTACACAGCTCCGCTTTTAAAGCGGAAGTGCGCGTAATTTTCTTCACCGCACCTTTAATATCCTGCTCCTCATCTCCAAATACTTTAAAAAAATATCTTAGTGGTCTAAAAAAAAATATTTTGTCTCTGTTATATTTATAAATGATTAAGTATTTTGTTATTTTTTTTCTCCATTTTAGTCACTTAACCTTTTATTGCATTGTAAACGATCTAGTTAATTATCTGTTTAGTTGTTGTTATTTTATTTTTTAGATTGTTTAATTTCTTAGTGACTTATTTTTTTACTTTGCTTATTTTATTTTGTTGGTTATTTTTTTCATCGATTTATTTATGGGGTCACTTGGATTGTGTACTATTTTGTTGATTATTTTTATTTTATTCATCCATCTATTTTAATTTTTAATATTAATTTTATTTTATTGATCATTTTATTTTATTAATTCCTTTATTTTGTATTCATTGATATATTTATGTAGTCATTTTGTTGTTTTTATTTGATTATATATATTTTTTTCATCAGACCATTCAGTGTGTTGGCCTTTTTTGTCTTGTGAGATATAACTTCAAGGTTTTAGGACTCCCAGTTACAAACACGGTAATGAATGTCAGACATGGTCAGTGAGGGTCCTCGCAAGTAGAGTAATACTGTGTGTGTGTGTGTCTTAATCGAGGACGTGATATTGTCAGCTTAGATAAGGGGTTGAATGGGGGTGCAGACAGTGGACCATTCAATAGTTAACCACAGAATGGTCACTGTTGTCCAGATGTTGTAGTGATGACTCCTCCTACCCCACCCTGTGCTCAAGTCCTTTATAAGTTGTACACAACCAGCACTCTGGGTTCATCCTCCCTCAGATTGCATACAAGGAACAGCTCCTTTCTATCTCCAGGCCATGGTCAAGCCCTACACCCCCGCCCGACCACTTCGCTCTGCTGCCTCGGGGGGGTTGGTTGCCCCGTCGCTCAGAGGTCCTGGCGGCCGATCGACCCGGTCACAGCTGTTTTCTGTCCTGGCCCCACAGTGGTGGAATGAACTTCCCACTGACGTCAGGACAGCGGAGTCGCTGCCCATCTTTCGGCGCAGGCTGAAAACCCACCTCTTCAGGAAGTGCTACCCTGAGCCTTCCACTTATCACTTATTGTATTCATACTAGCTTGTTGCACTTATTGTATTCGTATTACTTATAGCACTAACTGTTTTTCTTGTTTCTGCCCTGTACTTTGGCTCTGAGTTATGCTCTGCTTCGTGCTCTTAGATGCTTGTTTGGAAAAGGAGATGTACTTATGACTTCTGGTGACTAGTAGTTCTTTTGATTACCAATGTTGAATGCACTTATTGTAAGTCGCTTTGGATAAAAGCGTCTGCTAAATGACTGTAATGTAATGTAATGTAATGTAATGCATTGCACTCTGTATGACGATTGGGCCTTCTCTGCATGCGCAGAGAATAAATACTTCAAAGACAAACTTCTTTTCTCAATGTTCTTAATTTCAGTATGATAGGACTCACTCTGTACTATTAAATCGTTTTTTCCACCGCATAGCTCTAGTAGCTGAATGTGGTCATATTACAAATTACAACCTTACACAGTGAGGAGCACGTTGAGGGGTCCAACATCGGCGATATTTACTGTTTTGACCACCTGTCTGTCCTTGAATGAACTGATGCTGCACAGTCATTTGCTCCTTCTCCATCTCCATCTCCTGCTGGGACCATAATGTCGTCATTATGTTTGTAGTGGTTTGTGGCCTGCCTAGACGCGGCCTCAGTTATGGGCTATTTTCACTGTATCCCACAGGCAAGGAGAATGTGCTTAATATGCCCCAAAAATGGCACGTGCTGCAGCAGCCTCCTTGTGAAAACACCTGTCTTGGAAATAGTATGGCTGTGAGTGAGAGACATGGGAGAGATGCAGAGGGGTGTGAGCATGTTTGGCAGGCTGTAAATAGAAACGGTGTTCAACTCTGTGAAGAAGAGCGACAAACAGAGACACAAACTTTAAGAGAGCAGATGAACCTGAGTTTGACCCCAACATTGAGCTAAGTACCCACTGGAGGGAACGTTTACAAACTGACTGCAAAGTCATCCAGTACAGTAGATATGAGGGCACGTGTCTCAACAGAAAAAAACTTTCCTTGTAATCCATTCATCTAGTTTAAACAGGCAGAATGGCCTCATTGGCCATAATGGACTCAGCAGATTAGCATGGAGGCTTTTGGGCACTCCTTAAGACTATCATGTTAATTAAGAGACTGAGCTTTCTTAGAGCTGCACAGGATCACGCTGTGTGATTTCCAACTCTGACTAATCCAGATTGAATGTTTTCCCTGGTTGGTAATTCAACCTGGGTCACAGGGTTCAAATCAAATATCTTCATGCAGGTTTAAGGGTCAAGACCGAACCAACGTTTGACGATTTTAGCCACAACAGCAGCGTGGCACCTTCAGAGGACTCTGTTTATCCCAACATTTCCTGAAAGACCACCAGCACACACAAATTTAACTTATCCACTAAAATCTCTGATCGTCAAGTTTCGACAAGATCGACAACATCTTTTACAGACATTCATGATCCTTAGATGATGTATCCTGTGTGACTTTGGTGATGCCCAACTTTACCACTTGCACCACCTCGGTACAGACATTCATAAACCCTTCAGGATGAACTGAAATAACGTTGGTAATGACCTGACTGTTTAACTAGCACCAGCATCTGGTCAAAACTTTAACACTTTTTGACTCAATGTCTTCAAAATGAATCACATTCCCCTCAGCTGTATACTTTGTAATTAGTGCTAATAGTCAAATGTCAAGACACTAACTGCTAAACAAGGATGATGTATGGTAAACATACCTGCTAAACATCTGCATGTTTGTACCATTGTCATTTTTAGCATGTTAGCATACTAACAGAGCTGTTCTAAACAGCCTCACAGAGCTGCTTGCATGTGGTTTTGTCTCTTTTGGTAATACAGATAAACTAAGTTTTCTTGGAGAGTGGGTATCTATGACAACCTGCACCAAGAGGAATAAAATGTAGCATCATGAAATGACGTCATAATAATGCAACACAATTCAAAGGAACATGTGACGATGTTCTACTTACACTTTTATTTGAAATAATGTCACAGGACAAGAATTCAGTGTTCGAGAAGCCGATATATTCGCAGCTTTGCTCCCATTTCAGCCTGAAGCCTCGCAGCAGTCTGCTTGACAATGCATATGATCAAAAATAACAAACCTGCAGAATGAATTCAGCAGATGTATTGCACCTTTCCCGAGCATCAGTGCAGAGCTGTGGGTGTTAGAAAAAGAGAAAGAACTGTTAGAGTGGTGACATGCAGCCCATTTGACCGCTTCTTGGAGCATCTTGTCCTCAGGTGGCATGACCCAGTTTACACCCCTGGTGACACACTGTAATTTGTGGTGCTGGGAAATTACTGGAGCAGGGAGGCCTGGGAGACGTGAGACTCCACCGGTCTGGTGAGGGTAAAAAAACGTGGGGGTTTTCATAGCTTTTCAAAAGGTTCCCCATCCATATACGAGACATTGTTTTTCAGCTAAGTGTTCATTTATATCTACAAGGATGGATGAACAAGTGTGTACTTGAGGCAGATGGACAGAGCATCCGGGCCGCTGCATCTTGCACGCCATCTGTTCCACCTGGCTAGGAAAACATTTACCGAGTTTGACTTAACGTCATGTAATGTGACTGGCTACATTTCGGAGCTAGTAGGGGTTGAAATCAGTGGGAAAAAAAGTATACATCAGGAAAAACGACACCGAGACTTTTTCAGGGAGAAAAAGAGTTTGTTCTTATTACATATTTATTCATATTTTCATATACTTTTTACATATTTATTTGTAATAATAACATGTATCTGGAGCAGAGGGGAGATGGCGCAGGGATGGAAGAAGGGCATGTTGAAGGAATGTCACTTTCTTTTTTTTGTATCTATTTAATTACAAGAGCATCATCATTAACTCAGTCATTTGTATTCACAGTCCCATTAAACAAGCTACAACAAAGATTTCCTAAAATATAGGCTGACATATAAAACTAGCATTTTTTTTTTAAACACTGTAGTAGATGTATACCTGGGGGAGGACAGGGCATAAGTGAGATGGCCGAGCACAGCAACTAGATAACGGACAGGCAGGTAGATGGGGGCTCTTATTGTGAAAGGTAAGGGTGTGTGAAAACACACCAAGAGTGAGGTGTACAATACACACGCATACACAACATACACACAACAGTTTCTACACAGCCATCATGCTTCAACGGGACCGTGTGTCTTTTTTCTATGTCAGCATCACGTTATTAGAAACAACAACCACAAATGGGTCAAAAACTGCAGGAGACTGATTCCTTCAAAAAAAAAAAGAAAAAAAAAAAAAGAGGAAATATTCAACAGAATAGGTTAGCATTCTAAATGCAATAAAAAGTACTCTAAATTATCAGAGCCACACTAAAAATTCATGACAGACTTCAGACACTTTTTGGGCCATCACATCTCTGATATGCTGGGCAAAGCATTTGCATTTCCATCCCAGGGGTCTATGACAGCCTTCACAGCGAAGTTGCCTTCTTCTCTCTAGACTACAAACCCCATTTTTCAAAACATGGTGTAAACAAAATCCCTTGGAGAATGTGGTGGGCTGGCAAAGAGCGCCCTGCACACAAACCTGGAGTTGATCCAGGGAGAAATACTGGCAACAGGAAACAGTGGCACCAGGCCCGGGTCACACAGACCTGACTGTTCCCGTTCTAAGCAATTAGGTACACTTGGTTAATCTTGTCGAATTCTTCAGAGTGGCGATGGTTGGCCCAATGTTGCTGATTTTATTATTTATAGACAATCATTCAAATGCAAATTAATCATTTGTAAATCTAAAAAAAAGGAGAAAAAAAATAAACATAAGCAAAAACATGGTTGTTTTTGATTGGCTGACAGTGATAAGGCAGCAGAATGAAAATAAATAAAAAAAGATTTTAAAAAAGTATTATATAGGAAAAGAAAATTGTCTTTGGTGTTTTGTTGTACTGAGAAATGATAACAAAGAATAAAAAAAGCTGCAATGTCTCTGATGCCCAGTCAACTTCCAAGAGGAAACACTTCCTTGTGGCAAGCTCTAAAACCATCTGCACACTGCAAGGGATCCAAGGTTTAAAAAAAGAAAATTACATGACATTACTTCATCCACAGGTTTGGACAAATCCTGCACAGTGCAAATAATAAATGCCCCCAATATTGATTACAAGTAAAGAGGAAAGTATTCTTTTATGGTAGGAGTAGTGCAACAGTATCATGCATGAGATCACTTAATGTGAGACAACACTGGGAGGCAGCGGGGTCTGTATCTGGACTCCGTCGGATAAATCCAAAAACTTGGTCCTAGAATATGCATATTGTCGAATGATTCCTGAAAATGTCTGTTCAACACTCCATTGTTTATTTTGTGGGTCATTTTGAGAACATCTATACAACTATTAACCACTTCACACTCCGCTCTCACAGAACATCCATCGATTGAAGGGTAGGGTTGGGGGGGGGGGGCAGTGAAGTTTCCCGTTAAATGGTCTTCCAGGTTATATGCTGTTTACCTGCATCACTGTTGTATACTGTGATAATAGCACCACTCCAACAGATAACACTGCCTTGCTACGAATATGAGGAATCACAGAGGGGAACAACGAAGGGGGTTTGAACCAGTGTTGGCAACACAGTCAGAAGGATGATTCCTCATACAGTAGGTGAATGAAGTGCTGGGGCTCATGTTCCCATGATACTGATAGACAAGATGCAGGGTTGGACCTCAAATAACAATTTCCTCAATGAGAAGGTGGTCCTTTTCGATGAGGTGACGTTTTTTTGTTTGACCGAATCTGGAAGTTTTGAGGGGGGTGGCTTATGTGGGTTGGTCCTTCTGCAAAGCTGTGATATCCAGAGGAGGAGGGGCCCGTCCGCTCCACTCCCTCAGCTGCCCGTCCTTGAAGAGGAGGTTGAGGGCGGGCAGGGGGACACCAGACTCCGCTGGGGGCTGACTGAGAGGGTTCGACACGCCACTGTCCAGGTCAGAGGGCTGTATGCCGTCCTGCCAAACACAGGGCAAATGCCACAGATCAGAACACCAGGTAGAGTGGATGATTTGTGGGACAAGGATAAACTTCTCCGGGACAAACTATAATTATCGCATCACGGTTGTATGCCTCCACCAACCATGGCGGTCTCCGGTTACAACCGCTAAATCATGAGTCTTAAAATGTATGTATGAAATATGCAGAAGGGGTAAAAGGCTCAGTTACACAAAGGAAAAAAACTAAAAACTACATATTCACCATGCTTATCTCCATTCTATTAAATTAGGCTTTTTTATATTTTCATATTTTTATATTGTTTTGTCTTTTTGAGAATATCTAATTTCTATCTCAGCCCAACTCTCACATAACCCCATGTTACTGCTCTAAAATGTAACTATGATAACTGTCTTGAATTTCTGTTTTGTTTCTTTGTTTGTTTTCTCCCATGTCTTTATTTTGTTTCTGCACAATAGATGTACAATAAACTTTATGTTTGGTATGTTAATGGTCCGTCTTTCATCTTTCAATAAAATAAAATAAACACTTTTTCACAAAACACTAGTTTCAATATTTACCTTCAATTAGAAGTCTATTTTCATTGGTAAAATATATTTGTCGGTTTTGCAAATGTACAGCAACAAAATAAGGATGAATTCATTGGTGCAAGAATAGTATACTGCATTATTATTATGATTCAAAACAAAAGGTTTCATAAAATAGCTGCCAGAAGCAGTCATGGTGGCTGGTAATTGTTTTAAGCTATATCAAAAAGTTTAATTATATCAAAATGACTTCATTATCTCATTATCTCAACATAAAAAATGACACTTTAGGGATGCCCATTTTTATTCTTTTTGCCTGTTATTTCAAATGAAAAATGTAATCATATTATTTTGTCATGTTAAACGTGTCAAATATTTAATTATCTTAAGATAACAAATTTATGGTTTTACCCCACGTTGTAAAAAACCTTCTCTTCTCTCTCAAAATATCGTATTGTGGATATTGTTGTTTCTAAACCAGATCAAAACAACAGTTCAATTAGATACATTCATAAATTATGAATCAGTCTTTAATTGATTCATTTTAAGAGACTCAATTTGTAAATTTAAATCCTTGACTATTGTTTTTTTTCACTGGACATTGTTATTTCTTTTCTTTTCTGCAAGTTCAAGTGGCAACCTGAAAGGACAGCAGAGTGCTTTTACCTGGAATGACTGCACGAAGCTCAACACCTTCAGCGATAGCTTTCGGCTCGAGTGAAGTAGCTCTTGAAGGCTGAAATGACAACAAAGATAAAGTCTAGCACTTCAACAACACACGTCTTTACACTTTTGTCAATGTTTTAATCAAAAGTGAAATCCTGGAGGATGCTGAGTGTTTTTTTTTGTACCTTTCATTGCTGCACAGTTTGTGCGAGGCGATTTTTCGACACACTTTGCGGTTCAGCTCGGAGCTGAAGAGGGGCATGCCGAAGCACAGTTCAAGAGGGACCCACTCATCTTCAGATGAAAGGGCTGAAAGAAAGGGGTTGGCAAGGGAGAGGAGGGGGTGACATACATGAGACACATTCCATTAACAAGGATATGCTGGACTCCCATTCTGGTCTTTTCCATCTCTCCCAGCTCTCAAACATCAGATTAAGTATAGAAAACATATAAAAAAAATACATACATTAAAGAAATACTTCACCCACAAAATAACCATTTGTATATACATCGCTCAACCTGAGTTACCTTGAATTCTTGAGGACATTTTTCTTGCATGCCTTCACGGTGATTGAAGAGAGCCTCAAAGTTTTATGAGTTTATAAACAGATGTTTTAATATAGTTTTACGCAGCCCCCAATTACTTCAATTAATCAAGACTTTTCTGTGTTTTATTAATTCTCCATTCACCGTGGAGGCGAGTGAGAAAAACTAAGTTTCCTTCAAGAATTCAAGGTAACACGGGGTGAGTAACAAACGGTCATTTTGTAGGTGAAGTATTCCTTACATTTACCAAAAAAGTAGACCTACTTTCTGTCTTTCCTTTGATTTCCCCGTTGTTTTCTTCTGTCACAAGCTCAAAGGACTCGGTGCTGCCGTTGTTGTCCAGGCCTCCACCTAGATGGGTGTCGCCTTGAAGGAAAGCAACACATTTTCATAAGCATTAAGGCACAGAAAGGTTGATTCACATCGAGATTACAGCTTTAATGCCTTTCAGCTAAGAAGCTTCAATAAATGCAAAATTTTGGAAATCATTCCTTTTTCAGAATAAATATCAGAAGTCTGTTAATTTAAAAAAAAAAAAAAAAATCTGGACATAACTGTTATGTACATAAATATCTATACTAAACAAACTGTGATAAATTACATCAGCAACATTCAATCAGTTAGGTAAAGGATAATACTGTTCGATCCACATCCATTAGCAAAGGCTATCACAATAAGGAACACAATTAGGCAGACAAACAGAATAATCAAACTGGACCGTGAGCAGTCTTTATCAAATTTGCACCATCAGTGCCAATTGCCATCAGAGGCAAGGACATTGTTACTAATTCAGCTATACGTCTCGTCTGCATGTGCACACAGTCAAAAAAAGAATTTCCCCACCTCTGCACTCAGCACTGTCGCTGGCCCTGCGACGGTGCCTGTTGTTGGCATTGAGCATGGTGATGTAGCCGCACTGGTGCTCCAGGTCCACGTTCTCCTTCAGCTTCTGCAGCGCCTTGTGCACACACATGTTGGAGTAGGAGAACTCTGCACAGGAAGGAGAGCCAACACAAACAATGGGAGTTCAGCTTAAAGGTCAGCACTCAAACTGATAAAGGGGATTCCAGATATACTTCTGTTAATATCTCTGAATGGTATGGTATTCCTAAAGGGTGTCATTTTGTAATAGAAAATGTATTAGAGGGATGAGTGTTAGTGTTAAGCTTTGCACACAAATTCACAAGAGAAGGATTTCAGAGGATTCAAAGTCTCTTTATGATGTTTGACTACTTAAAACCCTCAAAGCCAAAAACGAATAATATTTGAGTCACCAGAGAAAGGAGCACAGCTTGACGGAGAGCAGGTCCTTAATTGATGCACCACACGGCAGTGACATCTATTTTATTTATTTAACCATTATTTACCAGGAATATTCCCATTGAGATTCAGAATCTCTTTTACAAACGTTCTGGCCAAGGTAGCAACATAAAAAGAAAAGTACTTGCTCAAAAATAATAAAAACAATCAAAGCGAAATATCTGTTTAACATTCTTTTTTTAAAGTTTTTTTAAAGTCTTGCACTGCATTACTTTGATTGAGGCTGTCACTAAGTGACTTTAAAGCTTTACCTCCATATAATAACTCACCTCCTTTCAGATCTTCTGCATTAAAGGGGAACGGGATGTGAACAGTTTCTCCATGGCCATGCATACCGTGACCCTGAGGGTAACACACACACACACACACAAGTTTATATATCCACACAGTGCCAACAAATATGTTATTATTGAAAACACACAAAGAGTAGATACATAACATTACAGTCTTTAGAACAAACTACCCCACCACATCAGATCTGACTGCTCCACTGAGTCACTCAAAGCGCAGCTTAAGGCCCTCCATTTGACTTTGGCTTTTGAATGCACTTAAATTGGCACTACTAACTGGCCTTTTATACTGGTTGCTTATTAGCTTTTGCATTACTTATTAATTTTCTCTGCCTGGTTATACAATGTCTTTGTTGTCTGCTCCGTTGACCTGCTGTATTTTGCTTATGAATGTAAACATTCTGAAACAACAACACTGTAAAAGTGGAGCTCATATGTGTGTGTCTACCTGGATCAGTACAGCAGAGTGTGTGAGGGCGTCGTTGAGCATGGTCAGCACGTTGGATGAAGGTACGACTCCGGGATCGTGACCCCAGGAGGTGATCAACAACCTGTCGTAGGTCTGGATAGAGAGAAAAAGCGGGTCAAGGAAATGATTTTTCCACAGCTGCTAATCACTGAACCCATCCAGACTGGGGCGTGATGGGAGTACAACAGCTCATCACTCACCATACTGAGGTGAGTGATTAATAATAATGATAACAATGCTTTTCATACATCTAATATTTCATTTATTATTTCATATAACACTTAAAAGACTACTTCTGTCCTCTACAATGGTGAGAACATTGATAAGTTTCTACATGTACATCATCTCAGTCAAAAACAAAGTTGAAGGAGAGGAAACATCACTCATACGATCAACTTTTTGACGTTTCACTACGCCAAACAAAAAATAATGAAATCTCCACACTGTGACTGACGGTTGCATGGCTTTCCCTAACTGAGGCAGATCTTTTCCATGAAATAAATGTGTTAATTCTTTTCTGTTACGTTCATTATTCTCAGCTCTGAAAGTGATGATGGAGGAAATCCTACAGTTAAGTTCACCGTCAAGAAAAACTGTTCGATTGAATAAAATGCCAAGTATACCAGAAGTAGAAAAATACATGCTGCTATGTTCCAATAAAATGACCCATTTGCATGATATTACCTTTCCTCCCCTGAGAATTCACTTCATCAAATTCTCTTTTGTTCCCTTTCGCACATTCCCAGGATAGTTAAAAAATTTCAAGACCATCAGAAAGCCTTGGAGGGGGAAAATGCAGGTGCAGAGTTTGGTATGCCTGTGATAGTGATGTGCTAGGTGCTTTGTTAAGAAATGAAGGTTAACGGGGAGGAAGGAAACTGTGTTGAATTTTACCTCCAGTGTTCTGATTACCAACTGAAACGGCAAGGTCCCAATTTAAAATAGTTTTTTTATTTCAAGTCGTTTAAATTTGTTTTGCAAGAGATTTCGTTAGCTCATATACAGTGTCTGTATGAGCATACAAACTCAACTGTGGACGACCTACACTTATTTAACCTACCTGCCTGTTTAATTATAAGTCTCAGCTCACCTGGAATATGTCCGGCAGTTTGCGGAGCCTGGAGCCTTTGGAGAGCAGCAGAGACGGCGGGCCTTGGCCGGTCACATGGTACAGGTACAGTTTGAACCAGATGGAGCTCACCTCAGGAATAGCCGGGCCAATGTGCTGCAGGGAGAAACAAACATGTACACATATGTAAGTGTACAGGAGCAGAACTAATGCATACACATGTCTACATCCTCAGACGTTTTTTTACATGTCAATTCTTACATGAACGCAACAGAGACAAAGGACAATAATTATCTCCGCCAGGGGGAATATGCTATGAACCACATGTGTGCGTGAGTCCATATGTGAGTGTGCACCTATGTATCCATCCACAGCTGATCTCACGGCAAACTGCATAATATTTTGGGTGGTGTTGAGAGATCGTAGAAAAGTATGAAAGTCCTCAAAAACCGTTAGTTAACCTTTTGTAAATTAAAAGAGAACTTTAATATTATGAAAAGACAATGCGAAGATTGCGCTTAAAAAGCGGTATACCAAGCATGAAGTGTGATATGAGGCACATTCAAAATCATAAAACTGGAGAACACTACGGCTGACGTAGCGGGACCTTTAATCCCATCATCGCTGGATAACAAGTATTTCCTAGTTATCACAGATAATGTTGGTGGAGATACAAAAGTGTATCCTTCTCGTGCTGCCCCCGCAAGAACTGTAAAGACACAGCCCCGTTGTCTCTCAGAATGGATAACAGGACACATTTAAAAATAAAATAGTCACCGACCAATTAGAACAAGCAGGATGTGAAATAATTTACTCAATACCATATAAACCTGAAATTAAAATATAATGTAACTATGCCGTGGGATCTATGAGGGATTAGATTATTCAATTTACCACCCACTCAACAGACGCACTGCCAAATGTCTTGTCACACGGAGGACAGGGGAGGAACTAAGATGAGGGTGTTAGACCCTGAAAACCACTAACTGCCTCACCTGGACTGAATGAATACCAGACCAATATGAAGAAAGAGAAAAAGAAACCCCACAAAAAATTACTCTAACCCAGGATGGAATAAAAAGAGGACAGAATATGTATCTTCTCACAAACCTCTCACAATCAACATGCTTTCCCTTTGCATGCTCAAAAGGGAAGATCAGAGAAGAAAGAAAAAAAAAAAGAGGGAGGGATTCACCCAAAGTACACTCGCAGTCTGAAGCGGACAAAGAACAAAAGAAGATGTATAGCCCTTGACCACCTAACAGAGGTAGAGTGGAGAAGGAGAAAAAAGAAAAAAACAAAAACCCCACCCCCAGAAACAAACAAAACGCCACATACAGACACATACTGATAAAAGTGGATGAGATCAGAAAGAAATAGCCTGCCTAAGAAAACTGCCGCTTATGGGGCTACAGAGGGCCCAGGGCATTGCAGAGTCACGATGTGTGATTTTGCTAAAATAGGATTAATGGCTAATTTAGTCAGAAAGGACCATACCTACCCACCAGGCAATTGCTGCAAGGGAGAAAACATGGGACTCACCACATGTGACAGATAGATCTATACCTGTCTCAAAACAGATGGTTTAACCAGGACAAGAATAAAATTCTAACAAAAGAGTGCTCTTGTGTCTCCTAAGGATCATAGGAGGATGGGGGTCATAAAACCTATAAATGATCCTGAGAATCCACAAACACCTCCAAAAGAACCGGACCAACCGGAATTCACAGTGAATAAGAAAAAAGCTAAATGGAAATGCAAATTACTTAGGACTTTAATAAAACTTATGGTGCTATTAAGTATATTGGTCATAACCTCTGTCACTTGGGCCTCTTTGGGTCAAAGGACTGTGTGGAAATATGCCTCCAAGACTACCATGTATAAACAAGCACAGATTATAACATGGGAAAAAGTTAATGTTGACCTACCCACTACTGGATGCTTACAAACCACAAACACATCAGCTGCTTGCCATACTAACAGAACGTTATAGTTAAGAAACTTCCTAGTAATCTTTCTGCATCAGCTAGATACTTCTGATTTAAACTTAACTAAACCTAATTGCACTATTTCCAGCTGGAATGGCTTTCAGTCTTAGTGTAAAGTCTTGCAAAATCCCCCTCAATTGACCTCTTCGAATTGGCATTGCTACAGAGATGGGGCCGCAGTAACTCCGGAGAACATAATAGGTCATGGGTAACTCATACCTTCGTCTATGACAAAGGAAAATTAGATCTAATGCTAAAATGCACAGACTCTGACCATGAGGAACAAAAAAAGTTTGAACAAAAAATGGAGAAATACTGGAGTAATCAAATATTAGGACTTATAGGAGAATGGAACATGTGCAGAGAAAGAAGCATATCCCTCCCAATACTCACCTTTTACTCATCTTCAGAGCCTTGTGACAATGGTAGGAAGAATCCTTTATGTCTAAGATGAATATGATCATTTATGACAAAATAAGGAACCATGCCTTAAACGTTGTAGATAAAATATTATGTCTATTTTAGCATCTTTAAACTATACCTGGGAAGATTCAGTATCTCAAGTGTGGTGATATATTTATGTTTGCTGTACTGAGCATCCATCCTTCCAAGCAGGAAAGAACCCTCTCTGTTAATAGTATCAAATATTGTGGAAAACATAAAACAAATAATTATCTAAAAATATCTACTTATCCCACTACTATAATATATATACAGAGTGAAATGTGCATAGTGTTTGTATTTCTATAATTCTTGGTAACTGAAGAACAGACCATAAACTATCTCATTATGAACCTGTGACCTTACAGCCCACAGCTGACTTTGAGGTCAGATACAAGTGGAAGTTTGTTTCAGGGGAAGAAAAAAAGAGGATGACAATACACCCTCACAAAGCCCTGTAAAGCTTGTAGGAGCATTTCTGCTGATAAAAATAATATACTTTGGATATATCACAAAAAACCCCAAAAATGATTAATTAAAAACCAAAGAAAATACGTAAACTAGGTTACTGTTAATACGTTTGTTAACAGCTTGTGTTATAACCCACGCATTGGGATACCCTATAATAACTAATTAATTTATGTGTATCTATACAGAAGGCCAATCAAATAAGACTCAAACCTCCAGGGGAGGACAAAAGGCCAAGAAAAAGAAAAGAGGCACGAAACGGTGTAAACCTGTGCACCTTATCAGCACTAGATCAAAGAAGCCCCGCACTAAAACCAAAACAGGAGGTAATAAATCAAGACCAGAGCCCTTTAAGAAACCAGTAGAATTCCCTGCAGATTGGGAAGAGTTCACAAATTAGCTAAATTTAAATAAATCTGACTTCCAAGTATTCCAGAATGAAGCAGAAATTGTTGTATTAGTGAATAACTTAGACATAGATCAAAAGAGTCTAAATTATATCCCCGGAATACCTCAGATTCTGAGAAAGCAGAAAAAGGAGGCTAGACACCCCACTGCCAACTCATTCCCCTGACCAGACGCAGTATGCAGAGGACCCTAGTGCCGATACAACACAGTATTTGCAACCCTCTCTCCCACACTCCCTAGCCCTAGATAGCAGGCCCCACAGAGCCGTAACTTGTGCCTGAAGCAGTTAAGCCCACAGGACCTGAACCAGAGGCTGAACCCATGGAGCAGGCCCCGGAGAGACAACTCCAATGGAGACAACACCTGTCACGCCAGGACAGCATCAGCAGGTTGAGGACACAGGACCAGCTTCCGGAGGACTGTTGCCCAGCCTCCTACCAGCAGGCCACAGGATGCCACTCGAGACGGGGAAATTTCTCTGAGGCTCACAATTTGGGAAAACTTTCTCTAGTTGGTGAGAAATGTTCGTGTTCAGCGGAGGACGACATCTGGAAACCATGTTCCTGGTTTAACCCAAAGGCCGGACGGGCCGCTGACAGTTTTGGGGACCTAATAAAAGAGACTATTGAAAAATGTGACTGTAAGCTCTAATACTTTGATACTTTCAGAGGAGGATGTTGAGAGATTGTAGAAAAGTATGATATAACCTGTAACCTTTTTGAATCAACGTATAACCATTGAACCTATAAACATTTTTAATTTTTGATAGAAGTGATTAAACCTATAACTTGCTTTACTTTTTGATATATATGATTAAACATCTAAACTGCATATATGCCTTATATAAAGTAATCACTCTAAACTTATACACTACTTCCTCATCTGAACAGGATCAAACCAGTTACCTTCTGTGTCTGACTTAGAGAGGAGGCTTCATGTGAGTGACGCATGAGCCTGAAGGAGGTTCCAGCTTTTTAGCAGCATAAAAAGGAGCAGAGAATCTGTGAGTTTGGGCTTTTTTCCCCCAACTAGACTTAGGGGTCTTAGCCCCCTTAGAATAGAGGACAAGAAGACCCTTCTACTGTCTTACCCCCTCAGAAGTGGGGGCAGAAGACACTTATGCTATCTTACCCACTTAGAAAAAAAAAAAGAAGAAAAAACTCACAGACAGAGCAAACGGAGAGAGCCTGCAAAACTCCAGAAAAAACATGCAGAGACAGCAGAGCAGAGAGAAGAGAAAGGGGGAGATTTCTAGGATAGAGACTAGATATACCTCATAGCAAAATCAGTGAAAACTGATAAAGAGGCGAACTCCTTATAGTAGGAGTGTTAGAATAAATTAGTATTGTAGCACTATGACTGTTTTATTGAATTGAATTTGTTGTATGTGATTTTTGTGTGAAAAACTTAAATAAAAATACAGCCTTACATTTTGTAAGTGTCTGAAGCAAACAAAGTATTCTGGTCCTTTAAAACAATGTAACCCTCTTCCCCTGTCCATTGATGGTGTGATCAGAAGTGACGACTGAAGCAATCAGAGGAGCTTAATGTAAGTACCCTGAATGAAGACTTGGCAGTGTTAGTCATAAAATGGTGAGAATGTTCACAATAGGCAACAGTAAAGTACAGACGAAGTACATAACTATTATATACAGGGTGCTAGGGTTGCATCCCATTGAGAACGCCTAGGGCTTTAGCCGTAAAAGAATTTCAAGAAGACAATTAATCTACGGGGTGAGATAAAAGGGCGAAGGTTTTGTTCCAACACCTCAAAAAGGAACGTATATCCTAGCAGGTGGGACAGCCGACGGAGTTACCACCGTGTTAGGTGCGAACGACTTCCCCGCTTAGAAACGGGGCAGGTGCCGCTTCATGCTACATGGCCAGTTATGACTGCATGCTCAAGGACCTCTTGTGGTTGCTGTGACACCACAATTTACAGCCCATTTCTGTCTAGACAGGAGGTTTGCCAATTGTAGATTGTATTCATTCAATCACACAATACAGCAGTGGTTGTTGCAGACACACCTGATGGAGACCTGCCCTCTACTGAGACCATTCTAGTTGTGTCTGTGTCGTTCTTATGTTGGCGAAGCAGAAATTGAAGCTGTTATTAGAGATGTGAACAGAAAATAGAGAAAAGAATTCACTGAATTCCACTTCACGGAGTCCCAGCAGTGTGAGAATAAACAGCAGCGTGAACAGCGCAACAAGAGTTTAACTTTCTTTCCCTCAGTCTCTCTGAGCTCAGCTAGAAAGCTGGAGTATGGCCAGGCAGAATAATTACCCATGAGCCTTGCCTCTCTCTCTCTCTCTCTCTCTCTCTCTCTATCTCTCTCTCTCTCTCTCTCTCTCTCTCTCTCTCTCTCTCTCTCTCTCTCTCTCTCTGTGTGTAGCCTTGTTGTTGGGGGCAACTGCAGGCTGAGTGTCCATGAAGCGAGTGCGCACGCACACACACACGTTTGTGTACACAAGGCAAGAGGGCAAACACAATCAAATAGAGAACACACACACACACACACACACACACACACACACACACACACACACACACACACACACACACACACACACACACACACACACGCACACACACACGCACACACACACACATGCGCACGCATGCACGCACACGGCCATGAACTGTCGAGTAAAACACAAACACACAACTCTAAGACCTTCAACATTTGATCGAAAATCCCAGCAGGATGCACAGTGTCCCCTCTGCTCTCCCTCCCTCCAGGCGTCATACCTGAGGCGTGCAGCTGCTGATGGGCCTGATCTCGTTGCTCAGCGGCGCCATTGAGACCAGCAGCTTGTAGTTCTTGTTGAGGACACGGCTGCAGGTGGCCTGGTCCAGACCCAGCAGGCTCTCACAGCGCAGCATGTCCAAGGGGAAGCCTAGTAAAACCAGGGGGACAGTTTCAACTTCTAAAGCCTTATAAATACACACTGGACAGACATGAGACATTTATTCTTTAAATGAAAACAAATAAAAATCATGTGAATTGATATGCCAAGAGTGGCTACATCAAACAGTAACTATAAAAGCAGAGTAAAGGTTCTTTCTCCACAGCCGTGGTGTTTAGAAGAGTGTTCTCGCCAAGGGGACTTCTGTCAAGACTGTCCTCTCAAAGGACACAGTGTAAACTTGGCATTCTTGGATTTAATAATCACTTCTTGCCTCCTAATTATAAATCTAAGGGGTAAGAAGTGTCTATGATGTGCTAATGGTGATAATTTAATAAATAAATCAGTACAAGAGTCGAGTTTCGCAAATGCAAAGAACTGACTGAAACTCTGTAGAACAGGTCAAGGACCAGATGTTTATATTTATTCCACAACATAAGAGCGGAACAAACACTTGACGTAATGAGACTGCTGCTTCATACTGTATTTTCAAAAAGAGCTTAGGATGCTGATTTCTGTAATGCGATAGTAATTTATGAGTATCCTTGTTATTGTTTTTATTGCTATTATTATTAACATTATTATCAGTCTTTGCATCATTGCGGGTTTAGTTTAGCTTCAGCCAGCGAGCCCTCGCTTCTCAGCAGCCTCCTGCAGCAGCTGAAGACAACTGAGAGATAAGACGATCAGAAATGAGGCCCCCTGCCAAACCAAACAAACGGCATCTGGTGGCACAACGGTGGCTACATGGAAAGCAAAGATTTGCTTTGTCGTCGTTGGAGAACTAACTCTCTCCTGCTCCCCCTCAAGACACCAGAAGAACAATACAGCTTCACTCTGGATTGACAGGAATATATGACCATTTTCAAGTAAAACTATTCAGACACAGATGAGGGGAGACAGACATACGTTTGCCAAAAGCAGTACAAACAGAAAATCCATTTTCCTCTTTGTTCCCATAAATATAACTTTTAAATGCTTCATTACTTATTATTGAAGACCGCAGAAGAAGTTTAAGTGGATGAAAAAGAGCCATTTACAGGAGTTGTTCGCCGCAATCGTAGTAAAGATAGCTCAGAATATCTTTCAATAATAGAGACGAAATGAAAATTGGGAGAAAGTGTTAGCTGCTTATTTATTGAAAATTAGTGTCAGTTAACCCCCAAAAATCTGATTTTAACCAGATTTTTTTATTCCTGAATTGCAGTTTTTAATACTTTGATAAATAGAAGTATTTATCGAGCTCTCACCTTAAATTTCTCTCACCTTAAATTTCTCTCCGATTAATATTTGCAGATTTGAAAATAATTTTTTAACAATAAAAAAATGTTGGCTGCATGTGTGTAACAGATGATGTCAATTGGCTAAATACTTACTAATAAGCCCAAAGGGAACTGTGTGCTGACAGCAGACACAAATATGAGTTTCTATTTCACTAGCCTGCCGACGGCAAATCAGAACTTAAAACCAAAACCAGCATGCTAGGTGCATGACACCTGGATCTTGCATGTATTTGCCCATGAAGGGGATGACAAAGAGGGCGTAACTGTATAATTACCTATATTTGGGATGTCAGGTCCCTGGTCCTGAGTGAGTTCTTTGTTGTAGCGCAAGAACAGGATGGTGTTTTTCAGGGTCAGAGCGTGGTCAAAGTAACGCTGGGCCTCGCCCTCCGCTGTGCTCTCCACCTGAAACCAGGGAATACATTCAAGTTGAGTGTATACCTGTGAAAATGTACACGTAGACCTATAATTTATTTTGTACTTTGATTTAGTATCCTCTGGTGTTTCATGACTTTGTTTTCTTTGTTTCCATTGCTGGTCTCACCTTCTCTAACTCAGCCAGGAAGCTGTCCAGAGTCTCATCAGACAGCTTACCCACCTCAAACATGGTCACTGCATGACTCTTCAGGTTCTGATAGGAGGACACAAGAGGGAGGGATCAAGATGTACAAATTTGTTAAAAATATTTCTGTCTCTATTAAGCCTTCTGTGCATTTTCTCATGTGCACATCCAGTCACTAACCGGAGACAGGTTGCCCATCATGAGGAAGGCTGTGAGAGTGGAGTCAAAGAGGAAGGCAATCCTCTTTGTGGGTGCAGCTGGGATGCTTAGGCTGCTTACGCTTCCTGTGTCTGCTACAAAGACACAGAACAAAAATACATATAACAAGAGCTATACCACTCTGCAACACCATCAATGCATGTAATAGCACAATTGCTACGTTGTATCATTCATAAATAGAGGATATGAGCTTTTAAATTCATGAAAATTCAATGTGTTTACACAGGCCAACCAAAACCAAAACCATGCCTCTTTCTCAAATCATTTAAATTGAATATTAACATGTAAATGTGGTTGTCGAAAAGCGACTTTGTTAACATCCAATTTGTTAGTCTGAGCAACAGTCCCGCTTAACATACATAATAAAGTTAAACAAAAACACATTAATGTGAGAATTTCTTTCAGAAGCATGGCTGAGCTTTCTTGGGGATTAATTAGCACAGCTGCTTCAAAACTTCTGAAGATATTCAGAAAGTGTTTTGTGTGCATACATCAAGATGTGTATATATTTGCATACACAGTAACATCTGTGCGTGTGTGTGTGTGTGTGTGTGTGACCACACGGACCTTCTTCCAGACTGGTGGTGTCGGTGTCGGTGGCTGAGGAGCCTCCTTCCATGACAGGACTGCCCTGCTCCCAGGACAGCAGCATCTTCTGAGGGTCCATGGTGCTCCTAACACAGAGGACAGAGCCACAGTGAAACCACAATCAAACCAAGTTTATTAAATTAAAGGATTTCTTAAAGGATTTACTAGGTGGACAAATAGATGCTGGAGACCCCAGTTGTAATTTTCTTTAAAGTAACCAGAAACATTTTAGCATTGTTTACTAAATTTTTTTGGAAAAATACTTCTAAAAATGTAAAATAAACCAAGTTTAACACAGTTCAACACATGCCACTTCCAGTTTTATTCTAAGTGGTGAATGGTTGATATTGGTCTCCTGCACATACTTGAGTCTGTTGAGAGACGGGGCGTTCTTCCAGGTAGGGTGGAGCTGCTCTGAGCTGATCACCTGACCTTTCTTTACAGCGAAGCCGAGACGACAGTACATGGAAACTGCATTCTGATAAAGCACATGTAAAAACAGAGTCAAAAGACTGGTTTGGTCCACAGAAATCTGATACTCTTTCACTGTCATATATCCTCAACCTGTGACCTGTCACCCTCTTGGACTGTCACTACTGAGGTGTTACACTTCAGGTGAGGATAGACAAAGAAAATGGGGAATGAAAAAGAGAATAGAGACTAAAAAGAAGGTGAATACTCTTTTGTGTGATGTTCTCTCAATGCCCAACAGGATCTACTATTAAAAAGTCTAGTGACTCAAAAGAGAGCAAAGGTAACACTGTGTACTTTCCACTAAACAGTTGGCTGTTTTTTTCATTATCTCCTTAATTCGAGATTTGCCTTGCCGAAAAATATGTTATTCCTGCTGAACAGGCCAGCTCAGTTAAGTATGGCGGGCTTCATTGCTTTCAACGCCTCTGAGGTGCAAGCTGAGGTCAACTCTTAGCCCTCCTCTTATCATATCAACAGAAACACAGCGAAGTGACTCAGGCCGTGAGGTAGTCATTACACAAGAGAAAGTTGAACTTGTGTCACAAAGGGAAAAGTTCTGCACAAAGGAGACCTCTCAGACATCTCAATCATCTCTGAAGTTACAGGGTCTCTCCTGGAGAATTGCAGCAAACGCTGCCTTCAGACACTTCTCTTAAGTGATGCTATCCAGCAGCAGGAATTGAAATGACTTCAGCTCTTCACACTGGAAGTCAAAACACCGAGAGGGAGTTTGGCTCTGTGTCTGATAGGGAGCATTTAGGAAACTGGGGGGAAATGTGTCAAACTCAAGCACCAATTCAACTGGAATGGTACAACTGAACCCTCTGTTAGAGTCATGGGGCATGATGGATCTAACCTGAAAAAACGTGTGTGTGTCACAGTCTATCTCTCAGGTGTACTGTGCGTAAACCAAACAGCCAAACTGAGCAGAAATATCTTAAAAATAACATACAAGATATATTTATAAAACAAATTGCGTAGGAAAACAAATACATTTTTTTTAAAAAAAACAAGGAAAAAATAGTTTTAATCTCTCAGATTTGATGCCAAACTTAAATCTAAAAATTTGGCTCCAAAACATCAATGAGCAAAACATTCACTTAATTTCTTTCTACTGCTACACTGTGTGCCTTAAAGCACACAGAAGAGCTAAAAGCATTCTCAAAACCACTTCAAAACCACTGTGGAACCAAAGGAAATTACCTCTCTGTTTTGACAGCATACATTTTTAGAAAGAGGGGCCATATTTCTCAGATCTACCATGTTTCCTTCCTCTTGTGAAAAACAGCACTTTCATCCACACATTACAATGGGACTCGCACATTCTGCAGCAAGTGGATACTCACCTTCACTAAGTCCAAGTCAATCTCCAGCACGTTCGCCAGCTGAGAGGCACAGGAGGAGGAAGGAGCAGGAGAGCGAGGGAGAAAAGAAATAGGACTCGGTTGAAAAGTTGATCAACACACACACACACACACACACACACAAGCATGCATGCACGCACGCACGCACGCACGCACGCACGCACGCACGCACGCACGCACACAGCCATTTTACGTTCAATGAGCACAGCAGGCGAGAACAATAACATCCATTTCTACAGCCTACCTCCGCTACGTTTGTCTGCTCATCAATGGACACAAAGATTTTGTAGAGCAGCGTTTCAAAGTAATCGCCCTGGACGCGGTTCATGACAAAGCCTTCCAGCGGGGGCACTAAAAACACAAACAGTGACAAACAACTGTACAAATATTTCCACAAATATTGTTTTATTTTGCAATTAAACTGTTCTTTTTTTGTCTTCTTCTTTAAACGTATGTATCTGTAATGACATGCGCTGTTTCAGATTAGTCCATTACCCATAAAGCCTGCCTTTGTTCCCAGGGTTGTGATTTAGGTATTCACAGAGTTTAGTCAAGGTAATTACTTTGAGAACAGTATTGGCAGGATGTTTAAAAAAAACACACACGCACATACCTGAGATGCAGCTGTCATCAGATATGGGAACATCCAAGTAGATGAATCCCCGGTTGTACAAGCCTGGAGTAAAACAAACAAGTAGTAGTGTGTTAGCACATTTGACATAGTATCTAAGGCTTTACCCAAATATTCGACTATTTGGATATTTGATTATTGGGTTGGTATTTGGTTTAAAATTTGGTATTAGGATTTTGTTTTGTTTTTTAACTCCAAATTACAAACTTGAATGAAACACGCCAAACCTTTTGGAAAATGCTTATTGAATAAAAATAAAAATACAAACAACAATTCTGTAGAGTAACAGAATCCTTAAAAATGAATGTTTTAATTAAACCTAAAGACATGGTTGCAGCGCTATGCCGTCCATCTGAGCCGAGAATGGAGACATGTCTGGTTGAGTCCTTCACACGTCATGCCATGGAGATGAGCCCATGTTATTGATCATGTGTGGAGCGGAAATACAGTTTAGCCAATCAAATCTGATTTGAACAGCTACTTGTATTCAAATTGCCCCGTGTCTCCTGCATTTAATTTGCTCCCACTCAGTCAAAAGCACTCCAGTGGCCGAGGTTCATGGCTGCTCTCTAATTGATATTTAAACTGCATGGACACAAACTTGGTCTCTGTGCTTCATCTTTCAAATTCACTCCAGCACACTGAAGACACACCTTAAACTGCAACATTGGTATCAGCCACTATGTTCACACTTTAGCTGTAAAAAGACTTTTGCCCCTTGCTAAAGTTGTATTATAAGGATAATTAGAAAACATAATTTATAATTTAATTCAGACTTTGATGTATGTAGATACAATTTTTTAAATGGGAACATAGTATGTGACAGTTTCTTACTTAAGACCACATTGTACTCCGTTGATCCAGCCAGCTGAGGACCAGAATCTATCATCTTATCAATGGCTTTCTTCTCTGCTGGAGAGCAGATCTGTAATTACACACACACACACACACACACACACACACACACACACACACACACACAATTAAAGCATACCTGTACATGTGGCTTTGTTTGTCAAAAATCACCTCCAGTGAACAACAGTGGTAGTGCAGTCTCTGGGAGGATGAATACATTTACATATGATAACTGTAGATTTTTTTTCTTGTGGAGGGGAGAAGAACTGTTGTGAACTTGGCAGGTATGTATTTTTAGTCAGATGAGATCTCCACATGCAGTGCAGGGGCTCATGGGATTAACGATTGTAGCTTGGTGGGTAACGTGTGAATTTCAATGACAGCTCAGGGTAAAAATCACGCCAACACACTTCATTCTTCCAACACTTGTTTTGTAGATCAAAGCAATTTACATTAAAGGGAAGGAGGATTAAAAGAATAAAAGAAGTTGTCCTCTCTCCTCTCACCGTAGCCATTCCAGCCTGCCATCACTAAAAATCAAATATCTAAACAATGCCTATTATCAAATTATATTGCCACATGTAAAAATAGAAGTAATTCTCTTATCTCACCCTGATATCGTCTTCGGTGATGTAGCCTGTCTGGGCCGTCCACCACGGCTCCACAGAGATTTCCACTGGCTTGGCCGGTAGAAGGTCTCGCGCTGATTTCCTGCGGAAGAATTTCTGACAAAGAAGACAAGTGAGATCAAGTAACTCAAATCTAATAAACAAGGCTATTTTGTTAATATTTTGATATTGATTATATATATATATATATCTTACATATAAGAGAATGGTGGTAAAAATATTTCCATAAAATACGGAAAATGTAACATTTATGAGGCCGTGTCGGCATATTGACAATTGATATGCAGTTTGTTGTTGACCACCCAATCAGGGGAGAAACAGCTGGATTAAATATTCTACTTTTTTCATAGCATATTACACTAAATGTGCTAAAAAGAACAAATCTATGAGCTTAATGTATGAAGTGTTGTTCTATGAATGCTTATCTAAAAGGCTATTTTAGAAACATCTCTTACTTTGGAAGACCTGCACTGGTTCATGAGGTCAATATACTGGTTTCTCCCGATGCCAAGCAGCCGCAGACCTGTGGGATAATGAGAACATGGGCAAGCCAATAAAACTCAATCAGGCCTCAGTAACTGGCCATGAACTTGTAGTCGCTGTACATTAACACTAAGGCAAATAGCTCTGGCTGCAGTGCAGCTGCAAAAGTGTCTCTGGCATTTTTCAATTACAAGCTCTGAGGCTTACAAAAAAAAATTACAACAGAGAATTACAGGAAGAAGTTTGAGAATCATTTTTTCTGGATATTTCCAACTTCATATTAGAGAGTAACTTCAGAGAAAGAAGGAGCTTGACGAGTGGCAACAGTGACTCATCCAAACTGTGCTGAGGGAGTACATCCACACATACTTTCTGTGAAACACACACACACACACACACACACACACACACACACACACACACACACACACACACACACACACACACACACCTCTACTAATCCACTAATCCACCTGCCAACATACAAGGCGGTATTTCTGAAGATAATAGGAGTTAGGGTGTGTGCATGCATTTGTATCTGTAATTAAATTTAGACGTGTCTGAGAAAATACTGGCTCATAAAGTAAGTTTTATAGCTTTTATATAGGTGGAGGTATGCAAATGTTGGCTCTAAATCCCACTTTATTCCCTCCTCTAGCCCATGATGCACAGGCCCGGAAGGGGCAGAGCAGAATGTACTGGGACGGCTGCCAATGCAAACAGGGACCAGTCATGGATTTTAGCAATTCGGCCTCCTAACGCAGCAGAATCCTACATACGTATCCTGTTGTTTCACCAAGACACAGACACAACACACAAACATCCACCCACGAAACACTCTCACCGCCTCGCCATCCACCCACTTCTGCATGACACATTTCCATAGCTCCTCCAGGGAGATTAGAGGAGAGAAGCCCCTGGTAGCACGGCTCCAACGGCCCGCTGGCAGCCTTCTGTCTCCACAGCGTGAAGGTCCTGTACAGTCAGGAGTGAGTCACCAACAGGCCAAAGCCAAAGCCCATTTCACTTGACAGCAGCAAGTCAGAGAGTGCTACAACTGCACTTACACTTGACTTTCAATTTTGACACAATCTTAATCTGATTTTGCAATCATTTCTGAGGAACACAGCTGCTCTCTGATGTTTTGGTTTTTGAGAATCAGTCAATCCAAGCCTCCACAGCATAGAAGCAAACTGAAAACATTTTGAAAAACGGATGCATCTGTCAAGAAATTGAGCAACAGAAATGAGCTGCTCCTGCCAAAAGCCTGGCATCCAGCTGCCAATCTTCTCCCAACTTCCTAAAAAAACATTTTGATTGGCTTAATTTACTTCAGATATACTCTGTGTTAGAAAACCAGTTTCACACAAACAGAAAAAAAACATTTCCTAAAAATAATTCTCACTATTAAGAAGCTTGAACAAATACATGTTTGGAATTTTGCTAAAAAAAAAAAAAATACTTTTAATACAATTTATCAAAACTTTCTGTCAATTGAACAATGGATCATTCCAGCTCTAGTTACATAACAGGCGCTATATATGAATCATAAATCATTTAAATCCCAAAGGTTCCTGAAAACATCTTTTCACTGTGACTTTTCTCTTACCTCGTACAAACTCGTAAAGAACAGAGCAGAGACACAGAGAGGGCTGGAGTGGGAGGTACACAGAAGCCCAGTAAAGTCATTTCAACAGTGTGGGAGAGAAGGGGGGAAAACTCACAGTCAGCAGCAGTGAAGTTGGGCAAGGAGTCGTAACTCTTCTCACTGTTCATAATATCCTGGAGGTGCGAAAACAGAAAGGAGAAAAGAAGAATTAAACTAATTTTCCCCTTTCCATGTCCCTCTGCCTCTGATTAATAACAGGATTAGCAGATTGGGGCGGCCGTGCTCATTTCTACAACCCCATTTTCATTAAGTGCTTAAGACGGATTATGAAAATACAACATAACCTTCAGCAATTCAGTGGTCACAACTGAGGCTTAGTCAAGTTTAGTTCAGCATGCATAGGAAGTAGGGTGAATCCTTTTTAAGTATAAGCTAAAAACTAAATGGTTTGTCTTTATTCATGTGTTTAAGTCATAGGAAAGAGCACTGGGCATGTTAGTCACATATGATCTAATGAAATGGGAAGTATGCTGAATGTGGAACAATCAAATAAGACAGCCAGCATCTAAACGTACCATCTCTGTGTAAACACACGGGGCGGTAAAGTTATGGAAATACATCATCCAAAGAAATTCATACATACAAGAAATACACATGAAATCAGCTTCATGTTGAACAAAACAGAGGTAACTAAATTACAGGTGGATTACTTTCATTAAGAAATCATAATTATTATATGTAATATGGACGCTCTCGGCCGTGTGAACACATGGGCTCAGTCTTTGCAATCTAATTGATAACGTCATGAGTCAAGGAGAACCCGGCTACGTCTCTGAGAGGCCGGTGCTCTGTGAGCACGACTGTGCCGGCATCAAACGCCACACTGAGCTTTTTCGGTGAGAGAGCCGTCATGCAGACAAAGCTCAAACCGACTGCAGAGCACACAGCAAAGATTTGCTCTGGGTGTGTTTGTCCTGGGATCAGTCCTCTGTGTCCCCGAGCTGGTACACGAGGCTTCACTAGACACCGACTGACACCTAGTGCCTGACTGATGCCAAGTCCATCAACATAGGAAATACATTACAGCACATTTAGCTCCTCTAAAACTGAAGAATATTTTATAGACTAACTGAATACATCTGCCTCATAGCGGTGGTAATGTTTGGCATGTGACGACATGTAATTGCAAGTGCAGGACTCACTAATTCTAGCCAATGACATTAGGTTTCTCCTTTATACATACTGACTATACAACAAAGGTGTAGCTGCACAAAAGGATACCTCTATCGTAGATCTATCAGGTGTACCATAATGTTTTATATTTCCAAGTTGCAGGGGGTTGTTAAAACCTCAGATCCTTCTTATTATAATAGGCTCTTGAATTCGGGTTTGTCTGAACTGTCATTACAGCAGTGTTTTTCAGGGATGCCAAAACTGAAGACATCGTTCAATTTCAATTAAAAACACTGAACGTTCCCAAAACAAATAAGAGAATCTTTGCTGCTGCACAATTAAGAATTCCTGCGCTTCAGTTTTGAGTTCACCCAGCTCATTGTTCTGAAAGCGCAGAAGAAAATGTGAAATCACCATCTTATTGTTGCGGGTTTCAGAAGAAAGCAATGCTAGATGACATACTGTGAGTACAAAGACAGATGTGCAGGTGTATGAGAAGCTGCTTAACAGAACGGTGGTTGAAGTTGCTTACCTCCATGATTCCGATGTAATAAGAGAAGGGAGTGACTCGCAGCCCTTTGACCATGATGTCAGACAGGTGGTAGGGGTACAGCATCAGGTGGTCCCGGCTGTACTTCAGGAGCTCCTCATAATACTTGCGCTCATCCTTCCGAACGTGGCGCACTGCTCAGAAAACACACACACACACACACACACACACACACACACACACACACACACACACACACACACACACACACACACACACACACACACACACACACACACACACACGGCTGAGTGTTCATGCAGTAACACTTCCAGGCATTCTATAAACCAAGTAAGAGCCAATGCATTCTAAATAATAAGATGTATTTTTGCAGCACTGTTGTATTAGGATGCATTTGTTTTAGACAAATGTACCTGATAAACCTGGGTGTACATGTTGCCAGTCAACAAACTCACATACCTTATTCTTGAGCTATTTAATGCAAGAGGATTTGTTTGCTCTTTGTCTTTTAATCCCACAACTAATTATGATGCATCAGTACAAGGTGTATGGGACTCACGTGAGGGACCGACGTAACTCACCTAGGTTATTGCGGAATCGCAGCTGGTTGCGGATGCTGTACAGCAGCACATGCTTCTCATACTCACGCTGAGAGTTCCCCAAACTCTGCAGAAGCAAAAAAACACAGCATACAGGTGATGATCACGGCTGTATCAGGTCCTGTACATTCATTCAGTAACCGCAGGCAAGAGACTCTGTTTTTAGGACCACATCAACCTCTGGCCTCTAGAATTTACATCCACACAGTAAGGAATATAGATGTTAAATGTACGAGGAAGCACACACCCTTAATTGAAATGTCAAAGTCTATATAGGGAAAGAAGATCTTGGAAACTCAAGTCACATTAGCTAAAACCATTTGGCACATATGGAGTCATGAGGCCCTGGAGTTATGAGACAGTTTAGTAGTCTAATCCATCTTTGGTGAGGATGCACAGGGATACAGTTAAAAAAGGAGCACATACACTCGCATTCACTTAACCACGACATGATGGCGTAATTGCACGAAGTAACGTTGTATGCAGGCTGAGGAATTTATGCAGACAATTAATAGTAAAACAATCCGCGTGATTTGAGCAGAAAAGTGTGAATGCATTATTTGCACGCGGTGAAATCATGTGACGCGTCATATCAAACAGTCGGTCATGTGATGCAGCGAAGCTTCAGTGGCTGTGATGTAAAGAGGGCCAGTTGTGGCTCCGGATGAATGTAGAAAAACGCTCTGCAGAGGAGGTCGGAGAGTCGTGCGACACTGACAGCTGATTGTATGACAGAGTGCACCGCGGTGACATTGACGTGTTCACCGTCCACGACACAGCAGTGCCCCCCCCCCCCCCCCCCTCACCTTGCCCCCGTGGAAACATTTAAACACGGTACCTGTTTGACATTAGCTGGAAGCTTGGTCCACGGATAATTCTGCCTGATGTGAAATTCGACGTCCGTGTTCATCGCTAGCTAGCTAGCTGGCTAAAAGCAGAATCCCTCGAGACGATCAGAAAAAGGGCTCTCGTGCAAGTCCACGGTGACTTCAACCCCCCCGACACCCAGTAATAGAGCGAGGTGACCCCCGACTTGAAGAGAAGTTATCCCGTGATTATTTTCCCTTTACAATAAACGGTCACTTCCTTGTTGTATTTTCGAACAAGCCGTTCGTCACGCTCGTGGCTACATTCGTCACTTCCTGTCGAGGCGTGACCGTGGATATGAATGGAGTTCGAGAGCAAGGTGACAAATGAGAGCTGATGGAATAATCAAACGTGACTAATGTCTTGTGAAATAAAGTAGACCTCAAAAAATGTACTCAAAAGGATCATTTTCTTATTATCAACCAATAAAAAGACTATAAACCAACAATGTGGTGGTCCGTCTCTCAGTGGGCTACTTTCCCACTGCAGCTTGTTTCTCAATACAAAGCATATCCATTCTTGAATATTAATTTTTTAATTTTAAAAAGATGATAAATATATAATTTTATTTCAAATAAAGCCAATGGAACGTCCTCAAATAAAAGGTCATTGTAGTTTTTAGCAAGCATTATTCAAAGAGCAGTAAATAGTGTATTTGTTGGGGACTATTTTCAGCCACGGATTAATACACATTTGGCACTGTGAGTATTTACAGCAGGAGTGTATGTGGCTCAAAATAAACAACAATGCCCGTGTTCATGCAACCCAGTGTGCCTCATTGATGTGTTTTTAATAGTATGACAACAGTGGATGTCAATAGCCTCATAGGAATAAGATATATCAGGGTTGCTGCCGCTGTAGAATAACATTAAATATATAATGAGAATGGTGCCTGTTTGTGTGCTTAACTGAACCATATTTGTCATGCATTCTTACAGTGCCATCATGAAGCCTCGTAACAAGGTCTAAATTAATATACACTTTTAAAGAATTTTTTTTGCAGAATTTTAGTAATTTTTGGTACAAAATATCATAAGTGAACATAGAACATTAACATTTATTTAAAATAGATGTATTTTTGTCTTTTAGTACATTCAAAAAATAATCAGATTATAAAAATAGTGCAGAATGAAGATTAACCGCTGCACACTTTCAATGAGCTCCGTCAGTAGAGTTAAATAAATGTCCCCTAAGCCTAGATTTTCTGCAGCAGGAATACTGGAGGAAGAAAGTGAGGTTTAGGCCAGTAGGATGAAGCAAAAGTAGAAAATTCTAATTGTCATCTTGCACCTCAATCTGCATTTTTTAAGGAACTGGTCTTTGGCAGATTTTGTGCTTCGCCCCTGAAGGAGTCTGGAGTACACACCATGACTTATGAGCATGAAGCTGTCACTTGGTAACTGGTAACAGAGTGTAGGATTTCACTGTGTGACAAAGTCCACCAAAGCTGCGTGTGCTCACATGTCATGATGTCTGACTTGCTGACAGCTCACTTTCTTGCAGCTTTGTCATTTAATCTGTCCACATGTAATTCCAGGTCCTTGTCATGTGCCGCTAAACAAACATGACAATATTTCATCTCACTACCTCAAGAGCTGCAGGGGGTTGAAGTAGGATGGGGGCTAAAGATAAGGCATTTTTGTGAGATAAATAAATGACAAGTTAGTGATTTAAACTGCGAGGAAAATTAGCCTTAAATGCCTCAGAACCATATCTCCCTGGCAAGTATGAGTGGAAACATGGGGTTATGACATAAAAAAGAGATTATGTTAAATTCTCGTTTAATCTTTCCCATCAGTGACTTCAAATAATGTCACAAGAGAATCTATCTGGATTTATTTTTATCTTTCAACAATATTTGAGAGTATACTGCTTGTTGATCCATATCACTGTTTCCCAGCTTTGGCTACTGACTCCTTAAAATGAAGCAATGATTACTTGTGACATCTCATCAAAGGTTCTGGTTTCAATGTGGATACGAGCTGGGTGCAGATTTACTTCTCAGACTGTTTAATCCAAAGGATGTTTAGAGGCCGTAAGAGGTGAAGGTATACAATATTAGACAAAAATGCTAAATTAGAAAAAAAGTTGTTAACATAACACTGTTAAACATCTCCATTATATCAAGGCATTTCAATCTATCATCGAGCAAGTAGACGTAGAAGTAGTGTCACTGCACAGTCAGATGTTTTCACTTGTTTTAAGAACCGAAGAGTTTAAAGTTATAATCCTTCAGAGTTTTAAGAAACACATCCTAACACATTATCAGAGTTGTATGTTACTGCTAAAGCAAATTGAACATTTCCTTGATCTGATAGTTCATATTAAAGGTGTCCAATGGTAGAAACACCGTTAGGACTCTTCAAAATGACTTGGTAAGAAGGATGTTTTAGTAATGATCTTAAAATCAGTTACTCTATGTCAGCCAAAGACTGCATTATTCCATTTTCATGGGGTAATGGATGCTATTTGACAATGTGACCCATTACAAGGTAACTGACACCTTAAACAGGTGAGTAGTAGTAGTAACAGTAGACATCTCTAGTTGTGGATGAACCATCGCACAGAAACAGCACCACATCTTGATGCAAAATGAATCCATTTCTTACAGCTGTTTGTCCTGATCAAGCTGGCCCATCAGCGCTGCACTATATTTACCTTCATCCTGGGTTACACACATGAGGGAGGAGGAGAGGAGGACTTAAACAGAATAGGAAGATAGACAAGGGTTAGCAGCTCTGGGACACTTTGATTAAACACCAGCTTGGGTGGGCTGGATGGCTGAGTCAGGACCCTGTGAAGATTCCCCCCACCCCCCCGGCTATTGTAAATGGTCTCTCCACTGGACCCTGGCAGAGCTGTTAAGCCGGCAACTGGGTACCAAACAGCTCTGTGTCACATGAGAGGCCTGGCTTCAGTCACGGTGGCCCAGGATACTATTCTTAGCTGCAGGAATGTACACAGTGGCCTCATGGCGAGCTCCACAGCGCCTAACTGGAAAGCCTCGTTGTTTCTCTGTGTCATGTTCCTTTTTTCTCCCTGACTACACTATTCACTTTCCCTCTGGATAATATTTTGGTCTTCTTTTGATTGGGACTGATACCTTTTCTGACTAGACCGACCAGACATTTTGGATATTATTTATTTTCTGAGGGCGGGAGGTAAGGATTCACCCAGTCAGAGATGTTGCTGATGAACTGCCAACAAGTTCAACACATTTCTCTCAAACTCATCAGTTTGACACAAATATTATATTGAAATGCTTCAGTGCTTTTGTTCAGCAATGACAATAGGTATCTGCTTTAATTGTATCATTTTCTAACTGAGTTTGATCATAAATGCTCTGATTCAAGTTTAAGGAACTCAGAAACTGCCAACTGAAAATATATCTATAAATCAGCTTATATATATATATATATATATATATATATATATATATATATATATTTATATTTATATGAAATACAAAAGAGCCCACAAAGCTATATTGGTTACATGATAAATGGATAAATGTTCAGAAACATAATTGATGACTGACTAGAAAGTATCCCAAGTGATTGAATATAATTTATACTCAAGTGTGCCTCAAGTTTTAATTTCTGATGCAATTCAACATAAGGAGTTCTTGGTACTACCAGCTTCCAATATCTAGGTAAAAAAACATCAGACAGGCTGGACCCCGTACGTGAGAGTAAACCAATTGCTGTCACTAGGTGTGATTAGAATGCTTAGTGTTGCTAATAGCCTAATGACATTCCCAGTCTTTAAACGGTAGGATCATCACAAGCCCTGCAACCAGGGAGAGACACAGTGGGATATGATAGAGGAAAAACATAACATATAGAAAACAGCAACAGCAATAGAGCGAGAGATATTTCTGGGGGATAGAGAAACAAACACAGATGGTCAGTTAACACAGTTATGTTAATGTCAGCAATGATGGGCTGGTTGATAAGGGAGATGTGGCCTAATGCTTCATGGATGCATCAAGATTATTCAGAGGGGGTAAAAATAGCACTCTGTGAGTCACATTAAGGACAGCTGCTCTGCAGGGGTTTCAAGGGTTTGAGAGTGGTTTGATAAATGAAAGGATAAAATGTCAAATAATAATGCTGTGCTACATTCCTTGAAAGCTGAATATCTACCCCCCCCCCCCTTGGGACCTTAAAGGAATAGTTTGCAATCTTAGGAAATACATGGTGACTTCCTGGCAACCTCATGGTGAGACTCCAGGAAGTCACTTTGGTCAAGATATAACCTCCTATAACACGACAACGTGTTGTTTATTACTTTTTGTATTATTTGTAATGGTAGTGTATGCTCATGTTTTTTATCAACCATCTATTTCCAGAGCATACTAGAAATTTAACACTATGATCTTAGATTCTCTCTTTTCCTTCTCCACAGAATGGCCTTAAGACCACGAGAAGTTTTCTCTTTCAAAGACTCGGAACTTCCCTCCCACCTTCTTGCCCAGCTCAACATCCTCCGTCAGGAGCGCATCCTGACAGACGTCCTGCTCTGCACGGAGCACCAGGAGATCCCATGCCACAGGAACGTCCTGGTGTCCAGCAGCCCGTACTTTCGGGCCATGTTCTGCAGCAACTTTCTGGAGAGCAGTCAGGCCCGAGTGAATCTCAAGGGAATCTCTTCAAATGTCCTCAGTGGCATCGTGGACTACGTCTACACAGGCTGCATCACTATCACAATGGAGATTGTGCTCCCGCTCATGCAGGCAGCCTCCATGCTTCACTACGGAGGTCTCTTTGAGGCCTGCTCCATGTTCCTCCAGGAGCAGCTGAGTCCAGAAAACTGTCTGAGCATGATCAGACTCTCTGAGATCCTTCACTGTGAGAGTTTGAGGGAGAGGGCGAAGGAGATGGCTGTGAGGTGTTTCTCTGATGTAGCTGCTACAGAGGACTTCTGTGAGTTGTCTCTTCCTGAGCTCATGTGTTACCTAGAAGATGACCGACTTTGTGCTGAGGAGGAGCAAGTGTTTGAGACCCTCCTGGCGTGGATCCACCATGACCCATTCTCACGACGCGGTGCCATCCATGATCTCTTCAAGAAAGTCCGTCTTCGCTACATCCATCCAACTTACCTCTTCCAGTTCATTGCCAATGACCCACTGGTGCAGTCATCTACTCTATGTACTGAGATCATCGAGTCAGTGCGCCGCCTCATGCTGACAGTCAGCACCAAGTGTAGCCGAGAACTTAAGCCGCTTTGGACCACACCGCGACGCTACACCTGCAGTGAAACACTGGTGGTGGTTGGAGGACGCAAAAATAATGAACAGACCTCACGAGAAGCCTTACTATATGATGAAAGGACTCATCGCTGGCAGTGGTTGGCCAAGCTCCCTCTGCGCCTCTACAAAGCTGCATATGTGTGCATTCATAGCATCCTCTATGTGCTTGGCGGGCTCAGTCTCTGCATGACATCAGGTGACAGCTCAGTCAGCGCCACAGTTTACACACTCTCCCTGAAGACCAACCAGTGGCGGACTGCTGAGCCTATGCTGGAGCCACGATATGCCCACCAAAGTGTGTCCTATCTGCACTTTATTTTTGTGTTGGGAGGCATTGGCGTTGACAAGAAGATCTCTCAGTCTGTTGAGAGATATAACAGTATGTTTAATCAATGGGAGGCCATGGCGCCGATGCCCACAGCGGTGCTGCATCCAGCTGTTGCAGCCAGTGATCAGAGGATCTACGTTTTCGGAGGGGAGGACGCAATGCAGAATCCAGTCAGGCTGATTCAGGTAGAGTCAGACTTCTCATTCAGCAGCATTGAATCAGTATTGCAGTCCAATTCCTCCATTGTTGCCACCCAAATTCAGACATGGCCTTGAACAGAATACATTGTCAATATCAATAAATAGAAAATTAAGAGTTAGAGCTATTTAGGATATCACACAAGCAATCAGAAAACTACAGTCTTTGATGCTGCAATAAACAGGTTGACTGTCCGTTGTGTGTCAACAGGTCTATCACATCGCTCGCAACTTGTGGTCCAGCCTAGAAACAAGGACGGTGAAAAACGTTTGTGCTCCTGCTGCTGTCATTGAAGACAAGATCTACATCATAGGAGGTGAGCTCAGTGAATGGTTGCTCCATTACATTACAAATGGTCATTAACATTTTTACAGTCAGTATGATTTATAAGGCATTGTCTCTTGTTACTTGTCATTTTCTACTGAAGATGTACATTTTTAGGTTATTCCTAAAACAGTTGGACACTTTATTAAACATTACTCAAACAGGAGTAAGCAGTGCATTTGTTTGCGCTCTAGCATCAGGGCAATGTACTGGATTTGAGAGAGAGCCCACATTCCCTACTATGAAAAGATCACTTCTCCCAGTGCAACAGCGTGGCTCAATAATGTATTTTTAATAGTTTTCGGACAACAATGGAGCTCTACAGCACAGATGAATAAAACAAAACAGGCTTTGGATGCATGTCACCGTTCCTTTTGCTCTTTTCTTTGGATTTGTTGATTATAAGAAAAATATAAAACATCACCAGACTTATTCTTTAAAGTGTGCTGAATGAAAATCAAATTTTCAGGATACACCAGGCGAATGATCGCCTACGACACCAAAGCCAACAAATTTGTCAAGTGTGAGAACCTAAAGGAGCGGCGGATGCATCACAGCGCTACAGTGATCAACAACAAGCTCTTTGTCACCGGTGGACGCATCCTCAACGGTCACGATGTCATCGAGGACTCAGACTGCTTTGAGTGTTACGACCCCAAGACAGACGTTTGGACCTCCAAAGGTTCTTTACCGTACAAGCTATTTGACCACGGCTCCCTGCCGCTGGTCTGTGTTTCCAACAGACCCAACCCGCCGTGACCCACCATCCAACCAGCCACTTGGGGAAATGCTTTGCTGCATGTTCTTCACCTCCCCTTTGCCACGAGTTATTGGCCAATAACTACACAAATGGGAAACCATTTCAAGCTGACTGCACTCCTTCACAAACCTTGTCATCAAGGACTAAGACAGCTTCAAGTGTTGAGACCCCAAGATAGACGTTTGGACCTCGAAGCGTTCTTTAACTAAGCAGCATGTTCGTCCAGGGTGACTATTCATGTGAATCAAAGGGGAGCTTAGCTGATGAGCAGAGGTGTCATTACTAAGGCACCTGAGTTTGAACTGAACTGAGAACCCATGAGATGACGAGAGGCAGACGTAGCCTACTTAAACAACAAACAGCTGTTCAGATACATACCTAATCCAAAAAGCATGTTAATGCTTTAATTTCCCAGACATTTATACACAGCATATCGCTGCCTAGCAGCTGCAGCTGATTTTCCTGTAACAATTAAATACATAGGGTATAATATGTCTGGCTGCTTGTTAACTCTGTGAGCTCTGCTTCTCACGTAAAACTGAAAATGACAGATCAGACAGCTAATATAATTTGCACTTTATATAGAATACATTCCTCTTTGACCCAATGCTTCTATCAGAGTGCACTAGCTGATGAGTCGATGAATTGTGACAGAATACAGACAAGCTCCCAATGCAAAGTACATTAGTTTATCATGTTTGCTGAAGTGTTGATGAGAAGCAGAATTTTACTAAAAACATTTTCTGGGCCAACTTTAACAATCCAGTTTAACTGGTTTGATTCATGACTTTAAGCATTGTTCCTGCAACCCCCAACAGAGCATGTTCTTTATTGTCTCATGTAAGTTTTCACTTGCAACATATGTAGTGTATGTAATATGAAGTAGAATAAATAGATGTTTTAGTTTAGTCAGGCACTGTAAACACAAGGTTTTTTTGTATTTCAGTGGTTGTTTACTTTAATATCACTATGTACAATTGTTGGATAAATAAAATGGCTTCACAGGCAGCTGCGTTGATTTGAGGACATGTGACAATGCTGCCTTTGAGGCAAGTGCATGGCAGGGCTGCAGTGACCTGCTGAGGGCAACTATGACTGAAAATGGTGTGGGGGGTGGAATTTCAGGGTTTGCAGCCTGTACAACAAGCTCATGTACACATGTAACCTGCAGGTGGTTTCTCACAAACATGTTTGTGTGATCTGAAATCAACCTTCTATTCATCTGAGAACAAAAGCTGTAATGTATTGGAGGAAGATGTAAGACAATGGGACTGTGGAGCCTCTCTACAGGCCTCGACTGCTGTCTTGGTTTTGTAACCCTCTTGACCCTTATGGAGCATACATTCACTGTCGTGCTACAGCCCCCGCCCCTGGCAACAGTTGCCATGGCAGCCCTGTTATCCCCGATTTAATCATCCATGGCATGCATCCCTGTTGTGAAGACTGCGTCACTGATCAACTGTGCTGCTTTTACTTGCACAATGGACTTCCTTTCTTTCTTAAAAATGTTTTATTTCCTATTATTTCCTGAGCTATATGCTTTGGATATTGATTTCCCTGTTCATTTATAAAGGAACACTGTTATTTATGCATATGTATGTGGTGATACTGCAAAGACAATTTCTAATGTATTGCTTTGATTCTCTCTGCACATGAGAACAAATAATGAATCTGCTTTTGGACAGTGGTACAAATGTTGTTATTGTTTTACTGAACTGTCTTTGGTTGAACTTGCTGCAGATTTAAATGGTTCTCCATCTGTCTGCAGACTGGCAGAGTCACTCATACTCAAGGGAACATTGTTGACACGGACACAGAAACATGTTCACTGGCTATCAGGTGACACATTTCTTCTCCATTCATCATTTAATACCACTTCAGTGAATACACTGTATTATATTTAACTTTGGTGTAATATAATAGCAACTATGATAGGAAGTTAAAACAGTTTAGACTGCTTTTTATTACATTGTGATGGACATGTGTCAACCTCTTGACCCTTCATGCCTCATCATGAAGAGTGTCAGGAGGAGCTCAACATGTAGGCTAAATATCGAGTTACCAGTTTCCCCCCTGAGAGGTTCACTGTTTGCATGGTCTGGCCAACTTGTATGCAACCCTCTGGTGAAGCCGACCTCAGGGAAAGAGATGCAGGATCAGATTTCACTCTTATATTTTAATCCCTGCCCATTAGTGGGGAAACATCGAAACTTGTCCAGGAGCAGCGACCAAAAGGGAACATCAGCAAACTCCACATTAGCAAGCCCAGACTGTCATGGTGTTAAACGTCTCCTTGTTAGCCGGGCCACTCTGAATGTCTCACAATAACCTTCTCTGTATGTGTCTGTGTGTGGATTCAATATTGGATGCCTAACCAAATTATTATCAAGACACACAAACTGTTCAGAATGATACACAACACCCAGCAGAATGTCTAAACTCAAACAACCTAAAACCTTAAAGTTTAAAAGAAACTTTGACGGTTGGGAATAACCTGCCATCAGCTGAGTCGGATGTCATATGCTTAACTTAGTTAGCCAGAGCAACATTTCAGAACAACACCCTGTGAACGTTTTTATTGAGCTGCGGCTAAATACATAGCCTATTCAGACTGTTTATTGACTGTGTGTTTGCTTGCTGTCTTTCCGTAGAAACCAGTATGTGAGGGTCACCCTTCAGGCAGGTTATTTTAAGTGTCTGTTACTAACCCATCAAGGGATAGCATTTCATTTCAAGCCCATTCTCTGTGTGTGTGTGTGTGTGTGTGTGTGTGTGTGTGTGTGTGTGTGTGTGTGTGTGTGGACAATTGTGGTCAGAAGAACTATATGCATATGTAGGAGCAGCATGCATGCTGCCATCAATATCCACCAGTATAAATCCTAAACCTTACCCTACATTTCACCATGTGGGTTATTTTGAACAAGCACCTAGGCAAGCTTTTTCTGAATATCCACCAGGTCTTATCTGTACTACTGTGTAGCCAGAGGGTGAAGAAAAGTCATGTAAATTATAACCTGAAATCAATCAGTAACATCCCCATTTCCCTTTTTTTAACAAATGTTTCAAGACCCTTTAGTTCTTCGATCTCAATAACTATAAAAAAAAGATATATCTATTTTCTTCTTTGAAAGAAACCACAAGTAGTTATACTGATTGAGGTGTTTCTCTGCTGTCATGTGGGAGGTCTAATCCCAATCTGTAACTTTGACTCTCTGTGTTAATGTGATGGACATAGGGAATAGAATTTCACAAAAGTCCTAGTCAGACCAGATAACTATTCAGATATGACTTTGAAACTTAGGTGCAAGCTACAACTAAAGTATGATTTACACTGTGTGTGTGTGTGTGTGTGTGTGTGTGTGTGTGTGTGTGTGTGTGTGTGTGTGTGTGTGTGTGTGTGTGTGTGTGTTTTTAAATACTTACTTTATCCAATCCCATTTTAACTACCTTACGCCACTGTTACAAAGCTAGATGAAACATACAGCGTGTTAGTGAAAATAAGCAACAAAATCAATTGTATTTAACATTGAGGATTATTTTTAATTATTACTAATTGAAAAACAAAAAAAATGATTAAGTTACATTAGTGCAACTTGCAAGTAAAGGTCTCCAGGTCTCAAGTGTTTGAATTTAATTCACTTACCATTTCTAAAACGACAACTATTACAGAGGGTCAATTACAAAGACGGTTTTTGTATGTCAACACTCAATCAGCATAATCGGATGCATCAATTCTGAATATGGAAAAAACTAAATGCCTGCAATACACACCATCCACCACCTGATGTCCCCAAGACCACAGAGTTTATGTGAAGCGTAACAGACAGATTTCCTTTGTAGCTGTATCGCCCTCTGTTGTCTAACACAATACTGCACATTTGTGAAAGTACATTTCACACCAGGTTTTAAATTCTGTTAAAGGATCATTAAGCCAAAGTAAGAATCATGATGGTTTTATTATAATTTCTTTGATAAAAACAAACATCACAGTACAGCATGCATACATTCCTAACAGAGGTCTAAAATAAAACTGGTCAGATGTATGGTTTTACTGAACATGGCATCGTTATTGAACAGGCTGGTTAGGCTTTGTGTTAATTTGACAACTATTGTCACAAAACATACTATATGAGCGAGCGAGCGCGCGTGCGCGCGCGCGTGTGCGTGCGCGCGTGTGTGTGTGTGTGTAGTAACGGGGATAAAACGTTCATGAAGCATATTCAATGACAGTTATAAACTTGCCTACATTCAATTAAATGGAGTGTTTTGTTTTAGCCATTCGTCCTTCTCAAACAACCTTCAGCCATTTACACATATTTTCATTCATGATGAACTCTGGGAAATGGCACGATGGACTCTCCCCCTCCAAGAGGTGAAAAACAAAGATTTTAATAATTATTATTAATTACACAAAAAAAAAATAATAAATTGGTCTAATAAAAGTGCGATTTGTGATTTAGGGGAGTATTTTAACACTGAGGAGTTTATAAACTATACAATAGAAATACAATCTTATTACATTGACACAAATATAACAATAATAATAAAGTTTTCAGAAAAGAATTTCAAATAAAGAAACTCCAGTGGCAGAAATCTTAAAACATGGTAAAATTATACTTCTATATTAAATTTAAATTTGGAACAATTAAGATTTACAACATGTACACATTCATAACCCTACATTTCTGTGCTTCTGTTGCCCAACTTGGAACATGGAAAGGGCAAGAAACGAAACCTTGGATTACCCTAAAAATGTCCCCCATTGAGTTTATAACACATATGTACAATAGGTCCATAACTACAAAGGCATTCGAAGAAAGCAATTACATTTTGGCACCAGGCACAGAATTGAATTTACATTAAAACTACTAACTAACCCCCCCCCCCGAAAAATAATATGACTATTCTCACCTCAACGTGTCGTCCCTACAACAAGAGAAAATAGTAAATATGCATTTAAACTGGCTATAAAATGAATGATGTTACATTTGGCATCAATGTTGCTGGAAGAATAAAAGAGGAGGGCAGGGGAGTGGCAGAGGTTTACCCCAACAGGCCTGACAGGAAGATCTACAGTGCATTTCTGTCAAAAGACAATCTGTTGCTAATCCTGAGTGCTAGAAGTAAACAGGAACTGGAAACTATATTCAAAGCCAAGATTAGGAAGGGGCCTAAGATTATATATTATCACTGCAGCTTTTGGCTTTCTGTATCCCTGGATCCCGCTTTAATGTCAAATATACATTCTCTTACCTGGATCACAATTGCAACATCAGCAATTAATTGATTTGACTGATTTTTTATAGAAACATGGCTCTCCTTTGTTATCTGGCAGCTACCATACAGTCCTGACCAGTCATGACCCATCATAGCCTGCCAACTTTTCCTGAGACAGGGTAAGGTATAAGAACCTTTATTAACTTTGGGGTGGGATGGACTTGCTTCATTGAAGGACTGAGCTCTAGGAGAGGCGTGAAGAAAAGTGCAAAGGGTAGTCCCACCTCCTACACCTCATTGATGGTGCGCTCAGAGGGCCTGAAGTTCACCGAGTTAGACGACGACATGTAGAAGGATTGGGTTTTGCGATTGAGACGGGCACGTTTTGTGGCCACGCACAGGCTGCGCTTGCTGGAGGTGATGATCTCCGTGATGAACTTTTTGCAGTCTACACAGATCTCCATGGTGACCCAGTCCTCAGTAAGCTCCTTGGGCAGCTCAGGCTCGTCCTGTGACTGCCCATCTTTGCTGGTACTACTGCCGCTTTGCTTCGACAACCTGAGGACAGAATGAAATAATAACTACTCTGACAAAGCATGACATTTCCTCAGTATATAAAAAGACATGGGAGTTCTACAGTAACATACTTGTAAGCACTTCTGCGTAGGCTGTTTCGGCTGTGTCCAGACCCAAATGGGTGCCTTTCTGGCACAGCAGAGGCAGATGCTCCACTTGCCTCTTCTTTAGCCACAGTACTGGGGCCCAAAGAAAAAATGGGCAGGGTCGAGTAGGGCTTGGATGGCAGCCGCATCTGAGATAAAAAAAGATGAACAAAATGTTTTTTAATGACGTTTATGGAGGGGGAGGAAATTCTAAAGTGTGTTTAAAATAAAATCAACAGCCGCCTACCTTTTTAGAGCACTGGGAACACACAGGCCTGGAGACAAAGACAAAAATATGCTATTATGTTGAACATGAACAGAAGCTATCCTTAAAACATCCTAAAGCAGAGAGGGGAAGCAGGCTAAAGAGGTCTGGTAACCTCAATTCTTTATAACTCCACATCCCCAAATTATATTCATTTCCAAACTTCCCTCAGGAGCCACAAAAGGTTTGATATGTTCCCATATACAGTCGTACTCTGTCCTGACCCGCCGGATGGTTAGTTACACAAAACCATCTGAGAAGCCGTCATCGTTTGGAAAAGCGCAGGCACTTCCACAAAATACTTGGCAGGTGATTGGAAGAGTCATCTGTCAATCAAACTCTTACCAAAGCCAGTCGAAAGAAGAGCAAAAACATCTTTTTTCTCGAGAAAAGCCTTAAGTGCCGTCGTTTGAGCTTCTTTAATAAATGAAGAAATACTCTCCAGTTCAGATATAACTATTGCAGCATCTATGCTAACCTCTTTAGGAGCCGCCATTGTTGTCTTAAACAGTTGCCTCTCTGTGTCATCTCGCACAAACCTAAGCCAAGCCCCTAGCTGCCAGTAGCTCCTCACAGGAAGCCGATTGGTCCGTTCTCTGGCCTGCTGGACACAAACGCTTTACTTGAAGCCTGACAAGATTCATTTTTGTGTGATTTTGATACCGCGATTCACACGTGACATCGCAAGAAACCAGCAGCCGTGCAAGGCAAGTAGTACTCCCAATGCCCCTTTAAGTTAAGTAGCTGTGGTAGAAGTGATTCAGTTTACCTTTTGCAGAACTGGCAGGTGTAGGACCAGGTAAAGAGAGAGAACCTCTTGGTCCGACATGAAAAGCAAACCTAGAGAGGAAAGTACGAGGTGAGTTGAAGAAGGTACATAGAATCTGTTGTATTCAAATGATGACTGAGGAAAATGATCACTCCCACGATGTAAATTATACATGTGGCGTCTACCTTTCCTTTCTTGAGTGCAGTGTAGATTTCTTTGTATTGCTGAAACTTCTCCAGCTCTGCCTTCACCAGAACCTGTCTGATGTGCATTACCTCCTCCACCGTCAGAGCCAGACACTCCACTGGGTAGCAGAACTCCTCCTGGAAGAAAAAAACACATAATCAAATCAGCAAACTAACCGTACATATGCAAATTTAAAAAAACAGATGGTATCTGCTGCCAATGAGACACCCATTGCACACCACTTAACCAAAAGACCACGCATGCGATGAGATGGTGAAGGTGACAACACTGATCTTCTATGTTCTCTGTGAACCACAGAAGAAGCTTCCACTGACATGTCATTGTGACAATGAACAGAAAATACACAGAATGCTGGTGATTGTCACACGCCAGTCATGTTGGTGGTCCACAGCTTTTTGTTATCAAATTACTTTCTTCAATTATTCAAAATCGTCATCCAGCTCAACGTGGAGAATGTTCATTTTTGCACCATAAGTTTACTTCACTATGACTGTTTTATAAGCATTTCAACGCTTCCAATTTGCATGTGGACCCCCATCACGGTGCATGCTGCGGTCGCCAGGAGATTTGTGACATAGCTGGGAGCCTATTCAACATATTCATCCAGCTATTGAACATCTGAACTCTATAGTAGAGCATCTAAAGTCAAAGCTCAGGGAAGTTCTTCACCAATCATTTACTCTCACTCTCCTTCAGTTTAGAAAATGTGAGACTGAGTTGTAAGCATTAACTGATTATTTCTCTTTAACCTTCCCCGAGGTGCTTTCAGTATGCCACAGATCTCCCATTCACACAAACTGTCATGACACAAGGTGCCGTTCATCTAAAACAAGTCTATTGGAATACCCAAACAGTTCACCACAGTGTTATGTGCCTTTAAAGATATGCAGTAACAGCGACATACCGTGCCCTGAGCACCACTGGCGGCTTCCACCTGACCAGCAGAAAGAGGGAACAGGACTATAAAATAGGTAGGACCTTATATTCTAAGCTCTGCTTCAACTATGCTTAACACAATACATGATGTATCTATTAGAGGATAGGAGAAGAGTTCAATGAAATGGCAGCATTCATAACTCATAAGGATACAGCATACATAAGAAAGATGTAGGTCTGGTGCAGACCTACATCTTCCTTTCACAAGAACGGGACGGACACAAGGTTCCAGTGACCACCAACATAAAATCAGTTCACCCCGTAGGTCCAACTGGACATTTGTGCCAAATTTGAGGAATTTCCATCCAGCCGTTCCTGAGATATCTCGTTCACGTGAACAGGACAAACGCACAACCCAAAAACAAATTTTAAAACGTGTTGACGGTGATGGATAGACAGAAGGTTTCCAGGTTACCTTGGCACAGGGATCCGCCATCAGCTGCAGCATTATATGAAACAGGAAATGACTGCAAGTAAGTCTTTGGTATGAGACATTTTAATGAGATATAAAATGAGTAACACAGAGGGAGGGGAACTGCAACAAAGATCTTCCTGTTTTACATCTACCAGATAAACTCAACTCCTATGTGAAAGGCAAAGCATGCTTGAGCATGTGCTTGAATTAAAAAAAAGGTAAATAAACATAGCTTCAGGTTGTGGAAATTACTCTTTCATTAAAAGGGAGACTGGAAAACTGTAATCGTGTTGCTTTTGATTAGCTCAATCTGTCACAAAGAAGTTTAATTATTCTAATTTTTAGAGACCAGGATGTAATCACTAACATGAAAGGCATAAAGTTAAAATGAGACAACTGTCACAGAAGAGCCGTCTTCTCCAGGGCTTTATGTTATTTCTTTTGATTTGACAATGGTTGAAACCAGGGCTCCTGGTTTGGCGCCAGAGGTCTGCAATTTAACTAGAAAGTTAAACAGCGGCCTGTCCTGTGTTTTCAATTATATCCATCAACCTCACTAGAATCATACGACCGGCGCAGAGTTACTCAGAGAACCAGTGACCTCATGGAAAACGAATGACTGGTCACAGGACGGGAGTAAATTCAACAGAAATATTGTGTGTGCATACCCAGTGTTGTTGGTAGATTTAGAGTTCATTCAAATTGTAATGTCCATATGAGTTGTTGTTCTAAAAACTCTGCAATTAACATGTATGCCTGCACTTTTTACTCTTTTAGTAGAATCTCCTTTTCATTTAGTTATATTTTATTATTATTTTGACTGATAAGAGATGCTGATAAGAGAATAATCTTAGTTTTACCAATAAAGAATATAATTGACCATCTTAGATTAACCACCTTGTATAAGTTTATTTGCAACTGGTGTATTAAGATCGGTCACTCATGCAAGCTCTGTCATCTACTTTTGAGTCTTCATTTGTTAATTCATTATTCATTTATCCAGAGGATTTGATGGTTAATCCAACAGAGATAGCGCCCACAGTTTACATACCAAAGACTTGGAGCCCTGTCTGGATGGAGGTAGAAAGGGGCTGACATTGGTGGGGGCCTCCTTCTCGATTGAGTGCCGCCTCTGTGGAGACTGACGCTTGTCTGGCTGTGGGGTCGCAGACACAGGCAAGAACTTTGGAGGAACTGGACACATGGGACAAAAAAAAAAAAAAGAAGTAAATATTATGAAGACAATTTAGACATGTTTGTAGTGATCAAAAAGCCAAACGTAATATATTCCAATATGTTCCAGGTAAGCGCTTACCCTTCTTCCCTACGACAGGCTCAGGTGACGTGTCCTCCGTCAAAGATGTGGACATACTGGAGGTGCTCCGTGTGGGCTCCTCCTGTCAGCAAGAAGATTACACTCATTTAGTCACGAGACATTGATGCCTTTAAATTACTTTGAATGGCAACAGAAAGTACATTTAAGTTTTGACTTTGTTCTTGTGGAAACTCGGATAATTTTCAAGACGCTTAATTGAAACCCCATTAAGCTTGTGATGATCATCTTATGAGCACAAGCAATAAGAGTCAGACATCTTACGTCAGATTCAGAGCTGTCCAGCTCAGCCAGTGCGGGCGCTTTAAGCAGCCTCTTCCTCTGGCTAAGGGGCTCGGCTCCATCTTCATTTGGTCCCAGCAGGGGGCCACTATCCAAAAACTGGGTGCTGACAGCCAATTTCCTGGGTGCATCAGGAGTGTCTGCGGGTGAAAGATATAATTTAACTTTTATTACAAGTGAACAATAAATTCTCATGAATCATCTCCCTATCTTAACAGCTGGTCATCATGCCACCTGTGTCTTTTTATCGTTACTTCATGATACCACAGAGTCAGTATACACAGGCCACATGGTGACCAAGATAAGCCCCAACCATATGCTTATATTACAGATTTTCACTTCATTTAAATGAAGCAAACTGAAAATGTATTTCTTTACAAAGGCCTAAAGACCACACCACTGAGTCTTCTTTACCTGAGCCGCGGAACAAGTCCTGAGGAGTGCTGATGCTTTTCCCTGCACCTGCAATGAAGGGAATATAACTATTAGCAGGAACCACACATATTCATATTCTGACATTCATTCCTGACACCATCCTAATGCCACAGGGAGGGCTACTACAACAAGCAGCCGTCAGGTGTGAATTGAGGAGATGCCGTGTAGTTGTGCGCACACACACACACACACACACACACACACACACACACACACACACACACACACACACACACACACACACACACACACACACACACACACACACACACACACACACACACACACACACACACACTGCATAGCTGGAAAGCACAGAGGGAGCGGTAAGTGAAGGGGAAGTGCCAGGGGAAGCAGAGAAAGACAATGAGTGCAGGCAGCCACAGCGCAAAAGGTTATTCCCATACATCCATCTGGATTATGGTCATCCTGTGACACTGTAGTGACACATTCAAACGGTCATCTGCCGTTCAATTTTTCACCAGCCTTACGTAATTTGTCATATTCCTCAGTGAGATCGGATTAGGGTGACAAACAGGGCAGACTGGCTGCAGGGGCAGAGTGATGATCTGTAATCTCACCCTACTGGCTCCGTCTCAATGGCTATCCCTCATCACCTAGACCACAGATGGTCCCCTGCGAGTAACTACTATATCCGAGGCACGCTGTCATTCATAACATGACTAAAAATAAAGTATGCCTGCGCTGAAGCTTTATGTTTACATTCTACCTCCCAGCAAGGACCAAGGTGACCATTTCCCCCAGTCTGAGATTTAGTTGCACTGTGTTGACCGATCTGTTCCCCAGGTACAGTACAGGTGACAGTAGTGTGTCATACAAACACATACTTGTACAACACAAGCACGAAAATAATAAAAAAGAGGGTGTGTTTAAATCAAAGGGAAGCAGGAGCTAACCCTAAAATAGCCTGGAATGAAACACAAGGTGCAACGATAGGAACACAATAGGTGACGTGAAACTTTACCTGATGAGTCAAAGCTGTAAGACATGCTAAGAGGTCGCATGACTGACAGATATACCCATGTTTGAAATTAAGGAAATGGGAGCAAATAGGAGAAAAAGAAATCCACGAGAGTTAAAATGGATGGTTATGTCAATAAATAATCCAAATTTATAACACATATTGCCTGAAAATCTAACATTACAGAGCTGTATTATGTTTAGGAACACCCTGTATAGCCTCCCATATGTATTATTATGCAACCACTGCAACACATTACCTTCCTAAATCCCCTTACAAAAGGCGTCTTGTGTAAACTGCATAGAAGCGCTGTACGGTACAGACTGACAACATATTTGCTGTTTTTATCTGATTAAAGCCTTAAATGGTTTGAACATATTATCTAATTGGCCAATTACGACGGCCGCATACCAAAAGAATTATCAACCTCCATGCGCTTACTTTTAGAAAAGTAACAATAAAAAGCAGTATTACTTACAGGATCCATATTTTTAAGTTAAAACCAAAGAACTTGTGAGCTCAAGAGCCCAATTGTCAGTAACCACAACTCTTCCTTTAGCAGGTCAGGTTAGGCAAACAACTCAAGGCTCACAGCGGCAGTCAAAGTGATCCTTGTTCAAACACTGTGACTTCTGATTAAGTGAACAGATCAATGTGAGAAGAGGGCTGTTAGAGTAACCATGATGGATGTGGTGAAGTCATGGTTAATGGTTTTTATTCTGAGTGGTTGGGTTTGGCTCGTAAAGCAGTCAGTTAACAGACATTCTCTCACTGATTAGAAACAATCAAGAGGTTTCTTAAAACAAAAAGGTTTAGTTTGAACAAAATTTTGCTGATTTAAATCCTCTAAATGGTTATTTGAGCATGTACTGTATGCATGTAGACATTAGAATGTCAATGTGTGCAATTGTTAGCGGCTTACCTAGGCGGCTTCTGCGGATCATGTCCGGTGAGACCGGCCTGAGCTTCCTTTCAGATTTGATGCCCTCCAGCAGTCGCTCGTGGAGGCTCCGGGGACGTACCGGGTGGGGTTTCAGTTTACGGGCTGCAACCTTTCATGACAACCACCACACCAAGTGAGTACTCAACTTAAGAGCGCATGTTTCGTAATTGCATTAAGTCAGTGGTTCTCAAACAATTTTTCCATTATGTATTCCCTTAGAAATATTTTTCCCCCAAACCAGCACTTTCTTAGGAAAAAAAGAAAGAAAAAACATTTGTTGCAGCAGTTGAGAGTTTTCAGCAATATACAATTGCATTGATGATAGGAATCTTGAATATAAAATGTAGTTTATCAAATTATCTATTACTGCATGACTAATAATTTTTAATTAACATTTAAAAAAATATCATGTACCCATGTAGTACTCCAAAGTACCCCTTGGGGTACCCCCATTTGAAATACACTACATTAAGTCATCTAACTCTTCTATTCTATTAGTCAAAGCTGATCAATTAGTAAACAATACCACCATGTGAAATTATGTTCCCTGTGATCCACACCCTGTCATTTGGCATGTACTCTGAATGCCAGTGTGCAAGTCAAACAACTGACATAAAATGTTTGTTTAACCAGGTTGAACATAGATAATAATTATCACATGAGTCACTCTCTAAATCATATATCAATATTGTATACTGAATATGGTACACACTAAAACGGTGTAGATTATTGTCGCCATGTTGTGTTCTACTCACAGGGTTGAGAGGCGGTCTCGACCTGATGAAATCAAGAATGATCTCATGAGCGCTCTTCTTTAACCTCGGTGGGATGTCTCCCTTCACCTGGAATGACATTGTTACATTTGATGAGGATCGTGTTTTTTGAATACTTATAAGGTTGTATAAAGCTGTGGAGAGAAAATACCATTGTCACGTGAGAACATTAAGAAATGTGACCATTATTAACACAAATGAGGAAAAAAAATCATCTCATTGTAATGCATTTGCTCGATGTATTCAAAACAAAGACAAAAAGGCTGAATAAAAATACTTTTGTCTTACCATGACTTTTCGCAGCTTGTAGCGTTGGGAGCGGATATCGTCCATCAGCATTTCGTACGGTGTGAGCTGGTATTCAATGGGTAACGGGTTGTACTGACGCTCCTGAACCTTCTTCAATTTAACACCATCTCGTAGATCTCGCATCACTTGCACCCAGAACCGTGCCTGGTGGGGACAAAAGAAAAAGATGCGATATGACAATTACTGCAGTCCATAAGTTATGCGATAGTCAACACATGGTCACAGAGTCAGAAAAAAAAATTACTTTTACCCAATCTGCATTTTGCAGCTCATCGAGGTCTTTAACAGGTTCATCCCGAGTCCCGCCTTCCATTTTCCGAAGGTTCTAGCCAAGAAAAGGGAAAGGAAAAGCAGAAAAAGGGGAGAAAAACCATGAAAATGTTTTCTGATGTCATCATATTCAAAAAGATGTACCACTGCATCCTTAGTATTGGTGTAAATTAAGCTGAGGTCACTGGCAAACTGCCCAAGCTAGTTATTAAAAGTTTTGGGTGACCAGTTCAAATGTCAACCTGGGTAAGGATCGCTCTCCTTGTTGTCAACTGCATGTGGCATGCTAGATATTGTAAACAGTTAATCTGCTGTCACACTATTCTGTATTTTTTTCACTGAAGGCATGCATAACTGTGCACTAAGTGAGGACACAGTAGCTGCCCACATTTGATTGACAGGGTGATGTTCTAGTAGCTCCACCACCAAAAAAAAATACGGCCCCTTTTAATTTCCCTATGTCAAAGACAGTCAAATGCTGAAACACACTCCTTCTTACCAAGTCTAATCTTTTTAAACCACTTTTAAACCATGACAACAACCTGTAGCTCACTGACACCCTTCACAACAAACAACGCTTTTGGTTTATTTCTAGATGGGCAGAACAGACAGGGGAATCCAACAAGTAGAAGCTGATACACACTGCCAGAGAAGAGAGAAAAACAACAACAGTGAGAGAAAGACTCACTGACTAGCTTCCTAATTTGTAAACATGTGTGATACTGTACAGTTACTTATTAGCAACTATCCAGTGACGTTCAGTTCTACAGGGAGAGCAAAGCAGCCCCCATAGCTTGGGGGGGGGTCCCCTCCTGTAAGCTCCTTACATTACGGTAACAAGGTTAAACTTGATTCTATAACCACGTATAACCACATATTACATAAGGTTGTTTGCATAATTAATGCCTCCTGCAGAAAACAAAGCCAGAACATATTGCACAAGTGAGTAGACACTGTGAGGTCTGGGCTATGTAAAAAGTCACGTGGCTACATCTTTTCCAAAATCTTGACACAATCAGGGAACACAAAGTTGTACTCGTAAGTGTACAAGAAATTCATTCTTGAATGGGCGGGCAAATGTCCCCTCCCCCCTCCTAGGTCATAAAGGGACACCCACAGTCTCAACTCTTCTGGACCATTACCACTTTGCGAGCCGTTATGTTGTAATTGTGACTCTCATATTTTCTTTTCCCATCATTAGAAAGTCTGTTGTCCTTACAGGTTCTGAGTCAACCAATTGAATTCTGTGTGGTAACCCCATGGACCAAAAGGTTGGTACTTTCTCATGTCCTCTTATCTGTTCGCTTTCAATTCATTTCATATTTTGATAGGTTTGTGAGACGCAAAATGAGTCAAATGTTTTGAGTATGACTCATGGGCAACATTTTCCATCTTTGGATGAGTGGCAATTAATAGAAGTGAGTGTTACTCATCATTTCTGAAATAGGTTTTAGGTGACTTCTTCATATGCAAGTGTTATGTAAAAAAAAAAAAAAAATTAAAATAAAAAAAAGAGAGAGCAGATGGAATCCGTTGTGTTTCCGCTCGACTGACTTATCCTCACCGGATTTATTAAAAACCCGCAGATGTCACATGCCATAGTTTCTTACCTCTTTGGCATTCTTGATCTTCTCCAGAAAGGTGTGTAGTTCCCTGGTCTCGGCGTAAAGAGCACGACACACAGCCTGGTAATGACTCACGGCGTCGGATGTGCTGGGCAGGTGGGAAGAGCATAGCTGTAGGAGAGAAGGGAAGGAACTAGGTTATATACAGTGGCACCCTTGAGGTAGGTTTGTGATATTGGGCTATATAAATAAAATGGATTTAACTTCTACTTATGTAAAAATCATTCATTTAAAATGGCCAATATAATGTGTGTGTGTATATATATATATATATATATATATATATATATATATATATATATATATATATATATATATATATATATATATATATATATATATATATATATATATATATATATATATATATATACACATACATACATACATACATACATACATACACACACATATATATATATACATATATATACACACACACACATATACACACACACACACACACACACACACACACACACACACACACACACACACACACACACACACACACACACACACACACACACACACACACACACACACACATATTAATATCCTGCATAACCGATGCATACATAGATCTCTTATATAGTTAATGCAAAGTGAGTATTTTTGTGACCAACATTTTGAAACGATAACATACATATCAGGAAATCATGTACACAGACACAAATATTACAATTATTGAGGCAAACTTTTATGGAAATACACACAACGCGGTGGCCATGTACAAAGACACTATAGGCTTTACTTTTTCAGCTGTTGAAATCATTGACTTAATTTCCCGCCAACCACAGATGATGTTTTGCAGATATCGGTCAAAGTATTGATCAAACTGAAATGTTGGCCTGATGGAGAGTTAAAATGGAAAATTCAAGTTATTACAATTCATCCTGAGGGGAATATCAATGTTTGTATAAAATGTAATGCTGATCCATTACAAAAACACAAACATGTGTGGCTCAAAGTGGTGCTAGAGAAAACATTAGGGGACCACCGGCATCACTGGGGCCGTCGCAGTGAAGGAATCCATCGGACAATCCTTGAAATATTTCAATCTGGACCAACGTTGTTGTTTGGCGTGGCTACAAACATGTACAGTCTGAACACGTTTGTCCAGTTTGAGCTACATTGCCTCACTAGTATCACCTGGGCACCATCTAAAGATCTGACCCTCATGGCATTTGACAGTGATTGTAAAGATGATAAAAGGCCATGTGACAGAGCAATGGCAGAGCTGTCGAATTATCTCCGGTGACACAAAAGAGAGAAACCAGACGAGTGACATTTTCACGCAGGGCTTGGCTAGCCACAGGAATGTCATCACAACGTCTTCTTCCTTATCCATTGAATGCAGTGAGTCTTTACGAACATGCTTAAAATACGGCTGCATTGGTGGTTTTCACAGTTTATGCTAAAAACAACGATCGGTATCAAGCAAGCCGGTAGGTTACCTATATATATTTTTAGATATTACAACAGTCTGTGCCAATGTCAGAGTTTGGAGATTTGGTGTTCTATTGATGAGCCCCTCCTCAGCTCACTATGGCAATGAGTAAAACCCATTCAGCACATTCAACATCTAACTATTCCTGTCTTAGTGGGATGCTTCTATTGCAAGTCCTGTCATCCTTCGTCAACTTCACGTCTTGCTGAACCCTCATCGACCCAACCTTCCTCTGACAGAGCAGCAGAGTACAAGTGAAGGAAGGAGGTCAAGTCAGGAATGTGCAGTAATCTACTCCAGCCATGCCATACCACCATATTGCAGTTTACACTCAAGAGAATGATTGTTGGAGGAATTAGGAGTCAGGCAAGGCAAGACTGGCAGCAAACAGACCTAATGGTTGTGTTGTACACCGGGTTCATTATATGGAAGAACGGACTGTGAAAGTTTCTAAGCCTATTCCCCAAATACCAGCATGTTTACGCAGCTATAATTGTCAGTCTCATATTCACAAGCTACTTGGGGGATTTGCAGCATGACGGCCCTCATCGGGAATTTGAGTGATGTGTATACACTGCTCTGTTAACAGATTTGATGTGAAAACGGCATAAAAAGGAGAAAATATTCTAAGGAAAAGAGGAATCTGTATATTTAATATTCCTAATATGACTTAGATCTTGGGTCTTCATCAGCCTGATCCGTTGAACCATGACAGATCAAAATGTTATGAGAGTTTGAGGATTCTACTTTTGTTTCAAACAGATCTCAAATTGCATCTTACTGAAATGTTGCCATCTGCACTGATCGTCTGCCTCTGAGCTCTGTGTGTATCTTCCACCAGCTTTTAAGAGAAAAACAACAAAAATAAAGCTTTCATGAAATGTTCAGCAACCCAGCAACCTACCGTCATGAGGTCTCGATAGCTGCGAATGCTGCCGACAGAGCTGGTGGTGGTGGCGGAGACGGGCTTCTCTTCCTCCTCCTCCTCCTCTTCTCCTTCCTCCTCACACTCATCCTCCTCCTCTGTGGCTTCGTAACCCTCGTCAGGACAGGGGTCACTCTGGTTTTTTTCGGCGTTGGTCATCATGTCAATCAGGCGCTCCAGCGGCGGGCTGAGTTCACGCTCCTCATTTTCTTTGAGGCCATAGTCTAGAGCTTTGTAAATCATGATACCCAAAGAGTCAATGACCTGTGGGACAAATAGAATGGTGTACATTATTATTGTGTAGTGGAAAATAAATCTATTCTACAGAACTATAAAAGAGTTCCTTTCAACTGAGTTTCTACAGGAAAAAAAAAGAAAAAAATGGTACAGGATTGGTCTAGTTATACTAAAGATTGACATTCACCATCTTTCACAATGATCACATCATTTACTCCTAAGCTAGATATTAAAGACAAAAAGAATAACTTGAAGAAATTGAACATTCAGTTGTACACATAAATTAACTGTTCTTTAGCATGACAATTAAGTAGGGAAGCTGAGGGACTTTTCTAATTAAGCAAGGGTTATTAAATTACTTTTTTCCTATCCACGTTTAGTTATGAGTTCCAAAATTATGTTCTTTCCAGCTGACAGACTACACCGACTACACTGTTTTTATGTTCATTTTATAAAAGGTGCTATACAAATAAAGTGTATTATCATACTATGATAGTTGTTATTATTATATTAATTAGAATTTCATGTTGCCCCTGCTGCTCTTTGATCAACGGCACACAGGAAGATCCTCATGGACAGACCCAATTTCTTAACACCCCTGACTTAGTTGGATACGTAAACATCTCTATCTACAAAAAACTCAATTCACCTGAACAGACAAGAAGACAGTTCATGTCCATAAGCCAGATGTGAAACGAGGCCACAATGTTCCTCCAAAGAGCGTGATTATTACCATAATCTGGGGATGATTTAATTTCATCACTGCTTCACTTCATTAACAAGCAGAGTATGACCCATCTTTTCTAGTTTATTTTTTTGCAGTTTGTTCCGAAATGTCTCAAACAACCACCGTGCTGAGAAGAAACAAAGTTCTTCTTTCACTGCAGCATGACAAGCGGTCTCTGCCGTGCAACGTCCACTCCTGACAACTTAATCAAACCATTGCTCTCAGTTCAACGAGTATTTGGAGGCAAGAGGAGCTAAATATTTGTCACAGGACAGTAGCTCACTGAGGGGGGACTCCAAAGGAAGGTCTATAGAGCTGTAGCTGTTTATCACGTAAACTTTGCTTGAAACTTCAACTCCTTTCCGGACTTTTAACACAACTGATACTTTCGCTTCCCTCAGCACTCACATTTAAATGTGCAACCCAAGTCTGTGATTTTTATAATTCCCTTAATAAAGCACAACAGCTCCACAATGCACTCTCAGCCTGCAAGAAAATATACTGTAGCTTACATCCCTTTTCCTAGTGGTGTATTATAGAGTTCTCTTCATTGTTCTCTAGAACATTCAACAATGGAGTTGTGTCAGTGTCAAACTGCTGTGGATACATGATTTGCTCAAAATTTGGATGTGGACAGGAACCTCCTGCTGCTATTTATTCGTTTGCGCACAAGCAACACCTCAAAGTTATTTTGAATTTGCTTTGTTGACGTGATAAAATGATGAGGTAAATGCACTCCCTACTGTGAGTCATTACTGTACTGTGTGTTTATAACCAGAAAGGAATGGAGCGACATTGTTGAAAAAGGGAGGTGTCGAAATAAAACAGAGTATTGATGTGGGTGAAGCTGGTCTAGTCGGTCTGCTTGGCCCAGAGAACAGCACCTGGCTGTGGTGTCTGGGAGTGTAGCGCACAGAAGGGGAGGGTGTTGACTGAGCATGTTTGGGATAATCAACAGCAGCAACAAAGGCGGAAAATCATTACATTACCAACACAGCAAGTCAAGCTCAAGTGACGCCCTTGAGTTTGGACTTAACACACTTTGATGTTTCCCTATAGATTGTTTTTTGACATTGATCTTTCTGAGATGCGCTATTTTTCTCAACACCTTTTATTCTTTTTTATAAACAGTGAAAATATGGGGATATACACCATTCAAAATTAAGTTGGTATCCACTTAGTGTTTGCCAATAATTGCACATAACATGTCATAATCATTTCAAGTTTCTCAATCTTTGCTCTATATCACCTGATTGTTATTCTTCTCTATGGCTCAAATCCCTGAACTGTCGGTTTAACTCAGCTCACTGTTCATCGTCCAACTATGAATAAAAATAACCTCTATTCTGAATTTTCCAACACTAAACTATCAATCCCATTCTTTTACTGGAAAAGGATCGGTTTCCTGGTCTTCTACTGTTATCACTCATCAACCATCTCTGTGTGCAGCTGATAATCCTGTTCCATGGCTAAAATAAATATCCTATTCCTTAGCGTCTCATTATGTAACCTTATAATCCATCCGTACGACAACATTCGCTGTAGTGGGTGGACATGCTAGGGACTGCTGGAGTGACAGACAGCACCAGGATGTCATTCATGGGCCACAGGGACGTAAAGATTTACATTGGACCATGTAGAGTAAACCAACATCAATAAGTGAGGGAAATCCTCCTGTATCCATGTGTAATTTTAGCAGCTGTGTTACACTAGATTTCTAATTGAGGAACATTTGCTATACTGTTGAGGCTTGGGTGAATTTCATTTGAATTTAATTTCCATGCAAACACAAAACGGCTTGTAATAATGAACCGCCTGTGGTTTAACAGTGACTAGCACAGAAAGGCTCACTGTTTCACACAATTAACCAAAAGCACTCTGTACATTATTAATCTAGTTCTGACGCTGCTGAACATAAATAATGATAACTTACACTCAATTTGGCAAACACACAGTTAAGTCTATATATAAATAGCTAGGAAAAAAAAAAAGACACTGCTGGATCACTCCACCAACATGGCAGTGTTGTAACAGCTTCATGATTTAATATTAAAGAATGGCATCAAGTCCCCTATGAGTTATGTCAGATGGAACCGGGAAGAGGCATTTTAAAGTAAAATCAATAGCCAGCACCCAGGAAAGAGGAAACATTACATCTATTTTATAAATACAGCTCACAATCTCACTGGAAGACTTGTGACTCAGAGGAATGAGGAGAGGAGCCAAAGCAGAGGAGGAAGGAGGGGAAACAAGTATGCAATAAACAGTTAGGAAAGACAGCCAGAAAATCCACTGCTGGGTTTCAGTCACTGGCAGAAATGTTTGGTGGCAAACCACTAATTGAAACCAGGCTCCACCCGGGACAGGTGGAGGCCTGCCAGGGTGGATGAAACCCTGAGCAGCCATTGCTGTGGCCTTGACCAACCACAGGTAACACGGGAGATCGTCAACATTTTCAAATGCTTCTCAGGAAATGTAACGAGAGGAGTCACGCTCCACAAACAAATAATCCTGCTATGGTCTTGCATGACATCCCTGCATGAGGTTCTTCAGGCCTATGTTTTCCAACAATTAGTTGTTTTATACTTCAGAATCTCCTTTTCACATGAAGATCGGTGTCAGAGACATCATCTTGAAAATCAATAACGAATAGGAAGATCATTTAATTTTTACTCCTGAATAACCTTTGTCTCCTCGTTTCATATCAAATCTTAATTTTTAGATCTCGCTCCCAATAAGTATAACTAGTAGCAAATAACTAATAAATGATAAACAACAAAGATTTCAAATGATTGAAAAAAAAAAAGCATACAAATTAACACAAAGAAAATCCTCATTAAGTGGACCTTTTTTCTCCAAACATGACCTAATTAATTACCCATTCAAATTAAGCACAGTTTTTCCACTTAAAAATGGGTCAAGCTGAACACGCGATATTGCAAACACTGGCTTTTTGGGCCCAAAAGCTCAGACCGGATAGTATGGGCACTCGTGAGTAGAAATGCCGTCTCTGTAGAAGCTAAAACTCAACTATTTATTGTGTGCTGCTTTCTTGACCAGAATTTCCTTGGAAAAACGATTAATTCTCTATGGGACTACCCCCTGCTTAAATTAAGTAAATGAAGTATAGCTTTGATAAACTGCCATTCATATGGGGCAAAGTGAAAGGCAAAAAATCCTAAAAAAAAAAAAAAAAAAACAAGACTAGGTTGAAAAATAGGCATATACATATCCTTGGTTGTATAAACTGGCTCGACAAGCAATACAAGAGGAACAACCATGATGGGGAGAGTATCAGTGAGTCAACCACTATGCAGATGAGCAAAGAAAGAGACGTTTGTGTGAACGTTAATGTGCTCTTCAACACAAACGTGGGAGAAAGGAAAAAGTCTGGCCAATGTGCTGTTGAGTCTTTTAGCACGCAGATCTGTGTACAGAAATATACAACTACCCCTAGCTTTCCATTAATGAATTGTCAATTCATATCAGTTGTCATATTTATGTCTGTAAATATGTTAACATCTAATATAGCTGATGAACTGACATTCATCAGACTTCAGATTTACGAGAGTTAAAGTTAGGACAGGTCTGGGAGAGAAGGAGTACTAAAGTGTCACCGTTAACAATATGAAAACCCTTTTTTAACACTATTCATTTTAAAGCAAAGGTCTATATTCTTGCAGACGTCAGCAACAGGACTGACATATTTCTTTGAGTTGGAGTTAAAACAGCACAATCTTGCCTTTGCGGCCCAAAGCAACACTGTGACCATCTGAGTTCACAAAACAGTCAGCTAAGCAGCCGTCAGCGCTTGCAAAGCCATCACAACACAGACAGTTACATAAGCGGAGCTAAATCTAGAGATCTTCCACTGCAAGAGCGGGATGCTCGGCCTCCTCCAGTCTGAAGCATCACTATTCATTGTGGGACAGAACACGACTCTCTCTTTTATATCCCCTTCTTAAAAAGCTGTCCAGTTTGTATTCATGTGAAGTCAGCTGTAAATTACAGAAGAGGATTGTTTAAAAGTCCCTCTGGATCAAACAGCCATTACTGACATTATGTGTCATCATTTCAAGCTATCATGGTGAAATAAAAGCTGATACTGGAGATGCAGGTACATTTAGTTTTAAATATTTTAAACAAAAGGAGCATATCCATGTAAAACTCAGATTAAATCACCTGAGCATTACATGGTCTAGCTTATTTATCTACATCCAATATTCATCATCTGCAAAAGCTAACCGTTTCACCTAAAAGGTTGTCAGACTTGGAGCCCCTGGCTCTAAAACGCAACAAAAACTCTTCACACAAAAAACATTCCAAAAACCACACAGGACCTTCTAGCAACTACTGTAAAATATCTGTGATAAAAGATAACTTTGTAAACTTGACCGACTGAAATGGAAATTCAATTCATCTCTCAGGGCTGACTAGACCAGAAGAAAATGATATATAGATTTCTTCTTTGTTGGACACAAATAGAACACCCTGACTACTCAATAATTGGCATTCCTGTGGTTTTGTGCTTGCTGTGAATATCCCTGTATAGGCAGAAATGTAACCCTAGGGGGCTGCAATGTGAGCTGCACGGGTGCTTTTAAGTGAAGCTGTCACAAAAAAATCAATTGATTGATTTGGATAAAAGCAAGATATAACAATAAGGTCACTGGTAAATGTCCGGCATACAGAGATCAAACTGGGTGCCAGTCACTCCAGGGGACTATGTCTGCACTCCAAAGTCACAGACAACAGACCCAAAAAACACACGCTCGTTTGTTGTCCAATACACAAAGACCTGCACTTATTTATATAAATTTACACAAACTCTAAAACTCTACACTAAAACTCTACAGCCATCATTAAAAATCATGAACAAAACGACGTCTCTTCCTCTTGAACTGTGCAGCATCACGTCAGAGCTGACAAGAGTAAGAAACAGTGTTTGTAGAGACGGAGCTCATTGCCTGCAGTGACTGGTATAAGGAGGGCGGGAGACCCACTAAACACAGAAGCTTCACATGCAGACACTTGCAGCCCCTGTTCAACCAGCTGCAGCGTGGATCCCAGGACTGTTTACGTGCAAAAATATGCACCGCTCTGCAGAATCTGAGCCAAACAGTCAAATCCAACCATGTGGAAAGAGGATGAATGAGAATGATGATGCAGTTTGGATCTGGAATTTAACTTTGACACAAGAAAAAAAAACAGGTCTGTGAGTGAACAATGGTTCAGTCTTGGGGTATAGTGAGTCCATATTATTTGGAGAATGAGAAAATAAATCTTCAGACTACTCACATGGCTGAGAACCTCACTGAAGACTAAAATTACTGGGATCCATTTCAAAATCCAAGGTTTTACTTTGTGCATGAAGCTGGCAAACCTGTAATAGGATACTACAACTAATCTCATCTTCAACAGAGGACACGCTGGGTTGAGCTTGTAGTGAAGGCGTCAACTTAAGGTGCAAGCAAACGAACAAACGCACAACGCCAAAACACGAGGGACGATGGGCTGTGGTCCAAATGTGACCAATGTGTATCATCAATAAAAAGGGTAACATCGTGTTTGTGTGAGTCTCTTCACTAAATAAATTTTCCAGAATGATCTGAATATAATTAGGTCAAGGAAAAGCACCAAAGTGAATTCATAGTTCCAGTTCATGCTCAGAACATTAACATTACATTTATCACATAAATGCTAACGCCTTAAAAACAATAATGCTCACATGTTTAGCAATGATAAAGTATACTAAGCACTGATTGCAATTTTCTTAGCCAATTCAGATCAGAAGTCTGATCTTCCGATTCTGCAGATTTAAACTCTTAATTCCCTCTATAATATATATTTTACATTGCTGTGAAAACATCGTCTTCAATAACTGGGTTTATTGAAGTTTCTCGGCAAAAACTAAATGTGGGATGGGAATGAGTTACAAAATAAGTGTCTGATTAAGTAAGTTGTTCCAAATGTATTTAAGGTTATTCCTCCTCGGCTTATTTTGGACTTGCAGTTGTGACAAATTGTGAGCTTTAACTCTTCTTCATTCATGCTGAAGAACGTTCTTGAAAAACCACAGAGTACGCGGTCTTTGCTCGGACTACTACCATCATTTTGATCTTACCACCTGTAATGTTTCGTGACTAGATCTTGCAAGGTTGACAAAATCTGTCCATAGACAGACACACGCATATAAAACATCTAGGAAAGCACTCAAAACCGCTTCTGCGGTAGTTCAACGAAGACAAAGACTTGATTGATTTTCTAGTCTAGAACTTCGTACAGTAGTTGTGGACCTCATTTAGCCATGACGACCCACAATCAAGGTGAAAACAAAACCGTAGAGTCTGCTAATTAACACTAAACAAAAGGACTGCTGGGGCTGATGGGAATGTCATTAGTTCTGCAGGAATTTGGCCATTAACAACTTAATTAAAATATTGGTAGATGGTGGTGGTCTATGAACTGTTACAACAAATAATTAAAGTCAAACAAAGTGGATATGAATGTCTGTACAACATGTCATGGCAATCCATCCATTAGATGGTTAGACATTTCACTAAAAAAACTAAAATGTCAATGCTGGTGGGACTAGAGGAAGTCAGTGCATCGTCAAAATCAGTAGGTGTTATCCTCAGAGGACCATGCACGTGTCTAGACCAAAATGGTGGACTGACCGACAAGCCAACATTGCCACTGTGTTGTTTTTTTTATTTCAGCGTGTGTGACTGAAAACTGACAAAAACAAGCCACTGAGTCTATATGAGAGCTCACACAAAAGGCACGTGATTATCTCTTTGGTTAAGCTATCAATCAATGAGACAAAAAAATAATAACACAAGGTGCGTCCTCAAAGTTTGGCCTCGTGGTCGATTCTGTGGGATAGTCATGCTGATGCACAAACAGCCATTGTGCAAGGTGTTACACATTTTTAACAAACCAACAAAGTAAAAACACCCTGTTAATTCTTTGTAACACAGTATAAGCAAAGCTAAGGATGCAAGGAGGAACTCAGTATCAACTAGCAGAAGAGGAGGAGGAGGAGGAGGAGGAGGAGGAGAGGGCAGGGACTGTCAGCTGAGCAAGAGGAATTCTACTTCAAACTCAGCCATACAAACACAAACATACTGTGCATGCCTGTGATCACATGAACTGCAAGGCAAACATGAAAGATGATCAGACTGCTCAGACTTGATAGAGGACTCTCTGTGCACTTAGTCTATGTACACACAATTAAGATTTGAGAGAGACTTCTTCCAGGATTATACAGTGTACCTTGCTCGGCCAAACAGACAGTGGACACATGTCCTCTTCACGTGGTTTTGGCAATGTATTTAATGAACAAAAAGAGAAGAAGTCGTGCTCTTCTTTTAACGTGCTCTTCTGCATCACAGTGCAGCAAAGACAATAAGTACTGGACAAAGTAGAGAGGACTATTTGCACAGAGCTCACTCCCACTCTCTCTTGTTTAGTGCATCGCTAACACTTGAAAGGGTGTAATGCTTGCATGTTGGTACATTTAGACAGGTAACAATTACTTTTCATGCTGCTGCTGAGCAGTGTCATATCTACACTTTGACTGACACAACAAGACGATTTCTACCACTTCCTAAAGAGAAAATATTTTACTCACAAGAAAATACCACCACTCTTCACCAGCATTGATAATCAGTTAATGTTCATTTACATGTCTTTTTGCATTGGCTCCTCATAGATGTTTTTCTCAAGGCCACTGTCAACAACGTTGCAACACATCGGCCACACCAACCTACTTGTGGTGCAATTGCTCACTAGTAGATTCAGTGGTGGGCAAGCTGTGAAAGTCTCTGAAATCGTTTTGTCATAACTAAATGATGCATGACAGTTGTGGAGTGAAAAGAAATCTGATTAACTGAATTAAAAAGCTGCATATTTTGTCTTGAGCGTAATAAATAGTGACCAACTGCTCTAACAGCACATGTTAAAAAGGAAGAGTAATTCTCTGAAACTGAACTTGGAGTGATTAAGGAGACTGATGTGAAACTCACCTCTAATGACGTTGCAGCCGGTTGGTATTTCTCTGTAATGACAGAACATTGAGAGAGTTATTACACTCATAAACACTTTGGATACTTATTAATTGTGCAAACACACGCTCTGAATTGTTTGTGTACATGTTCTGTATAATTATGTATGACATCTAAAAAGACAGAAAACACACCTCACACAGTGATACAGGACATAAAATATTCAACTTGAGGGTGGAGAGGAAACTAAATGTAGGGGGAGCAACAAAATGTGATTCCTCGACAGCGCTGACTGTAAAACTACAGAGTGAATAAATGATTATGTTTTCTCTGCAGTCACTGCACACTGCCTGAGGCTAACTGAGGTGTCAAAACCTGCCACCGGGGGCTGGTTATAGAGATACGACTGTTCCCTCATGCTCTGGAGAAAGACACTGCCCTCTCTTCATTTCCATGAAAACCTCTCTCAAGATGGAAACTCAATATAAAGAACCCCGATCGTGACCGTTCACGTACACTATACGCATTTGCTAAACAATACAACGAATCACGGGAACCTAAATGGATGGGACAAACCTGAAGCTTCTCTTTCATTTATTGGACAAAAGAGAAAACAAAAGCTTTGACAATCTTATCTCTTGTTCCCTAACTGGCTTTTCCAACACACATGTACCTCTAGATAGACCTTCTAGAGCTCAAAAGTACACACAGTAAGTCGGTTTCCCATACTGCATAATTATATACACACACTTTAACTTTTGACAGCTAATCACTGGCGAATAGTGATTGGAACACAGTAACTGCCGGTAAGAGTAACGTCTGGGGTGAAAGTACAAATAGGGAGATAGATGTGCAGACTTTGACACCTGTACGGACTGCAAAATTAGGTCATATAAATGAGACACTTTGGTCAGATGCGTCATCTCTCTGAATGCTAATATAAAGTGCCATTTCAGTTTAAATTCCATTGAGTAATTTCCAATTAAATAGCACTACTCTTGACTGCTGTGGCTGCATATGATGACGTTGTATTTCAATACAGAGCTTAAGGAGACGTTCAAAGAAAATACACATTTCTCAGCTCAGTTCTGCGCAGGTCACTATGAATTACAGCCAACAGACACGAGGAAAAATAAATAAACAGTCATCCACCAACGCTCATTTGAGAAACACTAGGTCCTCTGTTTGTCCCAGTCAAGGAGAGATGGCTTGGCAAGGGCCCTCGTCTCTCCTAGAGCGATTAAGTCACCGTGAGGCATATTTGGAGCAGTGTGCCGTGTCACCCAGACTATCCCATTCAGCGAAATATCAACCTCTGTGCTGCTGAAAAAAAAGGGGCTTCAAAGAGAGGGGGAAACAGATGGGGAGATGAAAGACCTCTACCAGATTGAATCTTTAAACAAGATTTTTCTTGCCCCATCTCTAATCTAATTAATAAATACAGACAAGACGTTAAATCATATTCAAACCCCTTCAATGATATAAATAACCACATCAACTGTATAAATTCCAGTTAAAATACCACATGCAACAAATCAACAACAAAACAAATTCCTCTTTACTGGTATGAATCATTGGAAGTCTTCGAGGTAAACAAGCGTTTCTTTCATTTGGATGCAGCCTTCAGGCTTCATTCAGGCCCTTCTCTTGGCAACGTGGAGTGGCAGTGAATGTATTCTTCCCTGTGCTCCGTGTGAATTGATCCGACTGCAGCAGGAGCAGCGGATATCTTGCATCAATTGAGCCAAAAATAAACACTTTGACTGGGACTCTGTTGCTTGTTAGTCCGATTATGTTTGCTACGTATTACTGAGATACACACTTCCTGCGGTGTGCAGCTCTAGACGACATCTTAATACAAGCAATAAGATAGGAAGAGGGACGTGAAGGCCTCAGTGTTTGTGGTCTGGGTGCTGGCCAAATAACGCCACCTTGACACTGACTCATGCACAGGCCCATATGTGGATTGCATAAGCCTCTGAAACAGAACGCAGAGAAAAGCTTAATAGGCCTCACGTCTTTCTCATCACCAGGCCTAATAAGAATCACGGCCGAGCTGTCCCAAAATACCTCAGCCACTAGCCAGAGGAGCAGCAAAGAAACTCTCCAAAATCCTCTGCAGTCAGACTGATAAAAGTCTGTGTATTAATCATCACGTTTATTCTATTTTTAGCAGCGTCAAGACTTTCAGAAGAACCAGCTGAATTGGTTTATATCGAGAGTGTAATTTCCACACACAGCAAACATCATCGGTTGGTTCAATATGCTGAGATAAGGGAGAGCTGGACTGAAGGGTGAGAGAGAGAACGAATGAGAGAGAGAGAGAGAGAGAGAGAGAGAGAGAGAGAGAGAGAGAGAGAGAGAGAGAGAGAGAGAGAGAGAAAATGGAGGGGTGTAAACAGGGGAGGGGAAAATAAGAAGAAAAGGTGTCTAATAAGTTCCCAGGAGAGACGGGATATGACCTCGGTGCTCGAGGCTATGCTGAGCCAACAGCCACACCTCCTCCACCCACACCCAGCTCTATCGCTAACATATTAATGGAATGCAGTTCAAAGTATTTGAGACGCTCAGTACGTCTCTCGACACACCTGAACTGGTGTACTGGAAGAGGCCTTGCAGGAAGCACCTTTGAATTAGTAACAGCATGGTTTTTGAGTTGTTCCAGTAGTTGACTGCATTCAGCTTGAATCCTCAAGTGTAAATCTAAGCTTGACTATATTAAAAGACGCCAGGGTTCAAGTCATTCGGTCAAGAAATATTTGATATAATGTGCCTGTTTTATGTCCATGAGGCCAGACAGGTAGCCCGCTGTCAGGACTTATTTTGTTCATCAACAATTAATAGTTTGTTCTATAAAAAGGTCTGTAGTCGTTACTGTCACAAAAAAGTAGCAAATGTGTGCATTTGAGAAGCTGGTAGGTGTGAAATTTTGGCATTTTTGCTTGAAGGATTATTTAGCATAATTGTTGCAAATTATTTTTTCTGTCAATTAACTGATCAACTCATCTAATAATCGTTTCACCTCTGAGGTAAATAGTCAAAGTGGAGCACAATAGCAGGAAAGTGGATCCACTACACACAGCCCATGTGCCTGCAAGATTCCACCTCACTATTTATAACCAAAATAAATTAAAACGTGTTTCCATTGTGTTTATCTCCCTCAGGTGCATGCATGCACTAATCTGTGCCTTTACCTAAATGTCACAACACAAACTATGTGCCTGTTAGCAGCAACATGAGTCATCTGTGTGATGCTCGCTATATGGCGTTGCTCTGGACTGGGCCCACGGTGCTCTGCAGTTTGAATCCATCACATGGTCCATTGTTTACTGTAGATAACTGACCGCTGCAGGAGCGTAATTTAAAACAGAGAACCAACCAGACCAAGCCCTGTTAACACAGCCGTATGAATGAAGCAATAATACGAACCATGTTTATAATGTCAATATTAGATGTATGTCGTGAGAACGGACCCCGCCTGTTAATAATTGATATACAGCTTTTCTTTTGTCGCGTTGATTCCCTGCAGCTATGCGGTGATCTGTGATGTATTTTTAATGACCACCATCGAGCGTCTGTAAACACATTCGCCACATGGCTGGAAGCAGACGGCCACAACAATATGGCCTCTTCGTCAGAGATGCTCCGTTCGTTTACCTGTGTCGTCCTCAAAGAACAGCTTCACGGTCCCGTCTCTCCCGATCTTCACATCCCCGGGTCCCTCAATCCTCCTCGGGTAGTCGACGGCGGCTGAACCCCCCGCAGACTTGGAGCTTTTCCTCCGACGTTTCTGCGCTAAAGTCCGACAGCACTGGTAACACACGGCCCAGGCCTGCTCCTCGTTGATCGGCTGGCTGTACAGCTTCAGGATGTCTTCCAGGGAGACCTCCGCGGCTCCTCCGTCGCTGCGGTCCATGTTCACCACGTCTCCGGGGCTCAAATCGGACGCGAAGTCCCGGAGAATGGTCGGCGAAGAAGTCAACATCCCGTCGTCAGTCCCCGGTCGCTTGGCCATCCTCACCTCATTATGACCACATAAGTTAAGGAGAAAAAGAAAACGAAGGTGCGTTATGAATTAATATTCCAGAGTCTGTCCACACAGACGTTAGGCTCTCAGCTGGTATCTCTCCGGTGTGAACGAGGAGCACCAACGGCTAACTGACAGCACAGCACGTTCCGACTGGTCTCACTGCCCGCCGGTTACACTGCGCATAACTCGCTTGTCCATCATCTTAAACTGAAAGCGGAAATCGTCATTTTGTAGGCCACACGACTTCCGCCATCAGGTGTGTAGTCAAAAAAAAAAGAAAAGAAGGTTAGGTTAAATTTAAAGGGTACACTATAATTGTGAAATGCAATGGTTTAGATATGTGGAAAGTAACTATTAAGTTAATTTGCAAGATCAAATAAACACCATTCTTAAAACTGTTTGATTGAGTACCCCTTGAGTGCACAATAAAAACATGATTTATGAAAATTACTAGATTTTGAGAAAGCATTATAGTTCCTGGAGTGCAAAAATCAGATTTAGAGAATAAATAAAAACGGAGACAGAAGAAAAAATACTTTTTTTACAAAGTAACCCTGTACATTTTGAGTAATTACATCTTGATTGCCATCTCTTTGATTTCCTTAAAATTTTATTACATTCAAATAAATAAGTATGTTTTTTCTTACCTTTTGACCTTTGTCATTTGCTGCTGTGATTTTCCTCATGCCGATCATCTTATCTTTCTTTACTAAATGTTGCAGGATCCTACCTAAAATAATATAGCCTTTTAAAAGTAGTTAGGCTACATTTAAACAATTACATTAACATTAAAATGCTGTCTACATGTTAATGCACCAATACATGTATTAATTACTATAATAAAATAAATAAACTCTAAACACTGAGTCAAATTTCATGTTTGAAACTTCAACCGTTAATACTCAAAATATGCTTTTACTTAGGTAAATTTTTAATGCAGGACTTTTACTTATAAGTTAGTACAGTTTTACCTCAATATAGCCACATTTAATCAATTAAATAATCGTTGTACTTTCGCTGTTGCAAGTCATCAATATCAAGTTGTGCTTATTTGTTTGGAAAGCAGAAATAATAGCACAAATGAGAAGCTTACTTTACTTCTCATACACACATTTTCCGCCAAGCTCTATCTCCTGCTGACTGAGATGTAGCTCACATTATTATGTGATTATTATAGACTTTTATTAAAAATGGCCAATAACTATTTATATTATCATGTTACACTTTCAGTGAGAGCTTACAGACTATGGTGATGTTAGGTGATGTGTTTTATTTCATGAAATAAATATAGTTCTTTTTTTTGGGGGGGGGGGGGCATTTTCCCAGCCTAATATGCCTGCATATTTTCTTTAGGGACTCTTGGACAAACATACAATAAATAAATAAATATGAACTCAACTGCTTTTGTTTTCTTGCTATTAGATGGTTATCATGTTCATGCTATTCATACAAAAAATAAATTCTGTAGTAAGCCCAGCAGCAAACAAATAAGATATCTATCAACTCATGTGGTTGTGGGCTCTGTAAAGGACAAAGAGATAACTGTTTCTAAAAGTATCCATAAGGTATAGAAACATATCAATTCATTAATAGAAAATAACATAAAGCAAGTTAATGGTCTATTGATGTAGGCTAATTAATTCTGCTGTAGCATTTGCCTGTAGGGAGAAATTACTGCACATCTCACCTCTTTCTGAGTTTCACAACTTAAGAAACTGACAGCAATTTTAATTCAAAGAAGAAAACTGTGGTAGATCATGTGTTCAAATGTTGTTTTCCATCACAAAAGTTTGCCTGTACACATTCAAATTGTATCATCTCAGTGAATCATCAAAAACTCTTGACAAGCAACAGTTATCACAAGCAGAAAATGTTAGGTCAGACTGGTGAACGCCACCTGCTGGCCATAACTCTCACTCTCCTGATGACCCATTCTCAAATACCCTTCTTAATGTACTTCTCTGTGCAGCTTTTCTATTGTTACGTCTACCAAATGAGCATAAAGTTTGATTTCAGACAGCTTACTTCTGATCATGTTTGGGCAGAGTAATTTTTCCACCAATGCTGAAACAATTTGAGATTGATTTAAACATGCAGATCAGTGTAAGCCACACGGATAAGTACAATACATAATAATGGTAAATGGTAAAGTGTAACATAATATAACATAAAAGAAGAGGTAAGAGAACACAAAATACTGAACAAAACAAACTCTCAAAGTGAGAACAGGAGCAGTTCAGATCAAAATGTAGGCACATGCGGGTGTGTTGGTTTCTTTGTCTTGCAAAGGCTGGAAAAAGACAGTCTTCAGCCTTCAAGCATTAAACCTCCAAATCTCAGTTTCTAAACAGCACTTCAGGGTCTTTTAAATTAAAATTATTTACAGTATCAACTGAGGTTAAACACCATCATCATTGTTTTTCATTCACAACAAAAGGAATATACTTGCACAAAGAACTGAAGCAAATTCTTAAGGAAGGCCCCACACAGAAAACATTTGATGTGCAGACTGTGATTATCATGTGCATACGGGACAGTCTGTTCTTGTTTTCTTTAACATTGGCTTAACACAGTGACTCATTCCCTGACCCGCACCGTAAGCATGGGAGAAGAGCATGGTGGAGAGCGTGCACACGTTTTGTGATCCACTCTCTGCTTCACTTCACGCATGCATTTGCAATGGCAACAACAAGGATGCAGCATCCCGAGATCTTTGGATGGAGACATTACGCAGGTGCTTTTGTTGTAAGTCACTGAGCTCGACAGCCACGGTCTTGCAAAGTCACGAGCAAACATCATCCACACAAGTCTGTAAATCCCCATCCCATCTTCTGGTGAACTTTTCACAGCTCCACCTGCCGCCTTCCTCCTCACAGAGTCTTGGCTTTTCTTCATCTTTCATCACACACGTTCCCAGGTTCAGCGTCTCCACTGCTGTTGATAGTGACGGGCTGCCCATCCTTAGACAATGCACCGGCCTCTTTTGATGCCCTCCTTTTGGACTCACGAGTGGTTTGCTGTGAAAAGATGTGAGAGATTTGAATGCCACGTCATTTAAATGTCACCACACTGGACAGGGAGCGAGTGGGCAAAAATGGCCAACTGAGACCTGAGTCACTGAAGCTCTGCCCATAAGTGGAAGGTTAAATAAATAAAACACAACAATCTAGGTTTCTGTGTTGTTGAAAATGTAATTTGTTAGGTCATGGAATTGATTTTCAGATCTTTTTTAAATGTGTTTTGTACAGAATTGAAAAGAATTGCAACTCGTTCCTCAATAATAATAATACATTTAAAACATGCAAAGTAAAAGTGTCCACACAGTGTTATCTGTCTGTCTCTTTTTATCTGCTGTTCATGAGTATTAAAAGCCCATACATTTGCATTTAGAGCAGATCATGGCATCTGCACACTGTTCCTCTAGTGCAGTAGCTCTTACAATAAAAGATTAGGAAGACAGAGAAAGAATAAAAGAAATGTTATGGCAAATGAAGATTATTTTCCCACAATTTATCATTCTTAATGTTTACTGTTTGCACTCACAGCTAAGTATGGCCAGAGGACACTTAAACATGATATTTAGGAAAATATTGTGTAAATATAAGACCTTCGTATGTCTGGAACTACGTCTTATTTTCACAATCATGATAATAAATTCAAAATTACTGATTCTGATTCCTCCTAAAGTTGATTTTGATTCTGCAGAGCAACCTGTCAGAAGGACTTTCAAACACTGCATATGAGACATATAACATCAGAGGACAGGTACAGTAAGTCATGCTGTTGGGTCTCACGGCCTGTAACGTCACCATGTGTGCAAAGACAGAGGCTGTTGGTGTTGATGTTTAGCTGTCAGGCGTGCCAATACCTGCTACCAGGGACACCTACATCACTCAAGGAGCGTCTGGCTCTCCTCTGGTGGTTGGAGCCTGTGGACGTGAGGGCCTGCTTCCCACACTGGGTGCCTGTGTTCACCATCCTCTTCTCCCTCAGACTGGCCTCCAGAGCTTTACCTTTGGACAACAGTCAGGGCTCAGATTATCACGTGAAACCTCTTGTCCTGGCTTATTTTTTAACATTAAGGCTCAGAGATGCAAAACTGCAATGTCAGGGAGTTGACAGCTGGCAGTTTAAAATGGTTTATTTAGCTTTCATGTGATCCCTATTCATGTGCATTATTTTCTCATTTTAGTTAGTGTGATGTGGCCTGTGGTACATGCACTGAGAGACGTTGCAGTGGAAACAGACACAACGGAGGCGGGGGGCTCTTACTGTTTGCTACTGGTAGAGAGGTCTCGACGTCCGTATTGGTAAGCCACGTCGATTCCGTTTCTCTGGTCCAGCTCTCATGGTACCTCGGCTCGATGATCGCGTCCGCCCGACTCCCTCCACAACCCATCGGGACAAGCATCCACGGCAGGTGCGGCTGACACGCGGGCTGAACACGGGCTCGGGTCGTCTCACGACAGCCGCAGCATCCTCTCCTCTCCCCGGATTCTCTACTGCGGCTCAATCCGTGGTTCCGTCTCCATCACCAGTCGGAGCCGCTGCTGATGTTGACGCTGCCCTCCACAGACAGCAGCTGACCAGCGTTAACACACACAGCAGCTACCTGCGTCATCCAACTGCACCCACTCTGACCGCTGATAGGCTGCGAGGGATATCAACTCCGTCACCATCGTCATCATGCAAATATGCGCTCGTACCAATCAAAATCACACTGTACTTTAAGTCCCCCTGTTTAGCATGTATAATAGCTGTAGAAACATTTACTAAACAGTTTATAATGTTGCCTAGCTGTAGGCTAAGCAGCTGTAAGAACATGGTTTTGTGTTTATTAATGTACAGCTTTTTGTCAATAACAGCTGCTCGTATATGAACACACATTTTATAATTGTTTTATTGTCATTCATTCATCATGTGTTTAAACACCAGCCTCAACTTATGAGTGCCCACAGGAGGAGTTATAGTTGTGAATAAACAACTCTTATATTTGCTTATTTGTAATAAACCATTTATCAATAATTATACTGCTTATAAACGCTAAATATGACGGCTTGTTCCCAAAAAACATTAATGTTTTTAATATTTCTTGCTTAAGTACATTTTATTGATTAATTTTAAGTTAAATAATCAAAAAGAATCGAAAGTGCATAGTTAACAAAAAAAATTCGTACCACTCACTGTTATAAGTATGAAATCCCATGTTTGCTAAACTTTATGATGAAAAAAAAGACAATAATCAATCCAATCTGAAATTGGAAATATTATAGTTGTTAATAAATTGATTTTTGTTCCAGATGCTCCAGAGGTGATATTGATTAATTAAAGATCTATAAAAGAACAAATATTGGCAATCCCAAAGTTGTAATTATTAATGGCTTGACAAATACTTTAACCATAAATATAGCCATTAGTTACAACTTATAACTCCTTCATAAAGGGAGATTTATTGGAAAGGAATCTTGTAGTAGAGAAAAATATTTATACAGAACACAAAAACAGGAGAAAAAAACTATTAAAAATAGCTCCATAGCACCTATGGAGCAAACTTTCAAAATTAAATAATTTCCCCTAGTAAAACCATATTAATAACTTCCTTCTTTGTACTTCATGAAGACTTATATATGCTTGCGTTATGTTTCCCAAATATTTTACTTCTTTTGATAATATACAACAGAACAAGTGTATAACGTGACTCAAAATATATAAACTCTAAATCTGTTCTGATAAACCGTTCGCTTCCAACAAGTTTACATTATAAGTGGTCTAGATTTTAAATGGTATCCTGTTCTAAGATTTTGTTTTCTTCTTATACTTTATTCTCTTCATATGGAACTGAGAGTGATTCTGATGTTGGTTAATATCAGCCTGAGAACATTTATAAACTTTATTCTGCAGTTAAAAAGGAGAGTGAGCCAAAGTCAATTATATTTCACGTAGAGTATTTATTTTTCACATTTATTTTAAATATGTGGTGTCATTCTCAGGTATACTGACAATACAGTATTTGCACATAGACCCATCATTGTTTTTCTCAAACTGCTTAATATACAGAAATTATAGGAGCATACAATCAGCAAACATATTGCTTCTTGAAACCGTAAAATGATCCGTCTGTGTTTCACAGGATTACAGCTGTATTTGGGGGGAACAATGGCAACATCTACTTGTAACAGACATTCCTTACATGGAGCTAACACATCACTTTCAAAAACTGAACAAAACAAAAACATGTTCACTGATTTTAGAGGCTTTAAATAAATACTATATTTAACATACATATATATTTCTCCCCATATGTACCGTTTTTGTTGCTTTTAATGAAGTAGACTGACAGGAGAGAAAAACAACAATAAAAAGGCAGCAGTTTTATGTCCTTTGATGGGGAATGTTTGGTGGGTGTCACCTGGGGAGCTATTCACTTTTACATCATTGTACAAAGAGGAAGTGAAAAAGAATAAAGAAGACGGCCCATATTTGTCAAGTATATTAGAACAGAAGTTCAACAACTTGCTCAATATGGACCCAGGAATGTACCAGGAGCATCAGAGAGGAAAAGAGGATGGCAATGAAAACAAGAAAAACAGGGTGGAAATAAATGAGAGTCACATCGGAATACCACCGCACAGAGAGTGAGATGATGATGGAAATGTATCTAGACTTTGAAGTCCAGCAGGTTGCAGTCGATCTTGTAGTAAACATAGGGGTAGTACTCCTGCTGGCTCAAGTTCAGCCCTGGGATGTCCATAGCGGCCTGCACGCACAACAGAGACACAGTTAGACAAAATATCACACACACAAAATCATTGTTTGTATCCATACAGTAAGTTCCCAAGTTCCCCCAGTTTTGAGATATAGTCCCTCCACCTGGTCCTGGGCCTTCCTCGGGGTCTCCTCCCAGCTGGTCGTGCCTGGAACACCTCCCTAGGGAGGCGCCCAGGTGGCATCCTTACCAGATGCCCGAACCACCTCAACTGGCTCCTTTCCACACGGATGACCGAACTTCTCACCCTATCTCTAAGGGAGATGCCAGCCACCCTCCTGAAGAAACCCATTTCGGCTCAGAATAGGACTCATTCCCTACCCGGAGTGGGCAATCCACCGGTTTCCTGCTGAGAACCATGGCCTCAGATTTAGAGGTGCTGATCCTCATCCCAACCGCTTCACACTCAGCTGCGAACCGATCCAGTGAGTGCTGGAGGTCACAGCCCGATGAAGACATCAACCGAAGAGATGTCTGCCTTATCTCCAAAATAATGGAACTAGCTGACACTCGACTTGTGATGCTCGAAGCGCCAAAAAATACCTTTGAAAAACTCAACAGCAACGTCTCTTTCCAGAAATCATGACCCGGTTACTCAAGATACTCCACAAACCTTGTGAGTGAACAGTTCCTACATGAAACAAGCGACGCAATATCTGTCACACCAAACAGGATGATTTGGTGTCAAATAAAGAACAGATTTACAAGGACATAAAGGCTTTCCCATTTGTTCAGGATGGTGAACAGTGAACGGCGATAAAACAATCCAGAAGCTTGCCAGAGCCTCTTTGTTTCCGAGCCTATAAGGCAAAGCAAAGCTCATCTAGCATAGTGAAGGAGACAAGTTTTCTGGCATCTGAAGGAAACATCTTTTTTTTCCAATTTCAGTCATGTTTGTTACAATACGCATTTTGCATGACTGAATTTTATGAAAAATGACGTTGCATTGGTGGAGAAAACCAATGTAATAATTTATATTGTTTTATTGAAATAATTAGTTTGCAGCCGAGTCAAGTCCAGTTAAGGAAGTGTATGTTTAACAGGCCAATAGCAACAGACATGAAGGATAATCTAGTCCCTCCATGCTGAACCAGTGTCAACCAGATGTTAGCAGCTCAAACACAAGGGATGATCTTAGGATCCCGTTACATTTCAAAGAGCTGGACCTGCCTTCCTCCAACAATTTTACTTGCCACTTAAATTGTCAAAGAGCGCATGAAGGGAACTCACATCAATGATTGCAGCGCTGCTGTCCAGGTGTTTGTACAGGTCGGAGAGCACCTCTCTCAGCTTCTTCATGTTCTTCTTGTTGGGCTGCAGCAGCATGGCCTGGAAGTTCACTGGCAGTCCATATCTATGAAACACAAGAAGTCTTTAAGGCCATCTTTTATCTTTCACAGGAAGCAAGAGGAAACAAATCTTGGATTAAAGAAGGGCGAGTGAACGGATTACCAAAGTATGCAAAAAGTAGCAGACCGATGAACTTTACAGAGGGCGTTTCATGGAAGCTGCTGGGTCTTCATTTGCTTACCTCAAAACTGATTCCACAAACACACGAAGGGCTTTTATGTGAATCCACGCGATGAAGGCTTCGCTGAAATTCACTTTCAGCCATCGTACCAAAGGCCCCTGGGTGGATAGAAACAGCAATTTAATATTTTCTAATAAAGAATATATACTTTCTAACTAGCTGAAATTCCCATTTTGGATGTTTTTTAATGAAATCATCCTCGTGAATTACCAGTAAGCATAATGACAGAAGTGTATTAAACTGGTTTTTAGGCTTTCAGCCACTATGTCAGAAAGCTCCTTGAACGTCTTCCTTCCCTACTTAGTCAGTAGTTTGAGTAGAAAACAGCAGCCGTACAAACTGTTTCTTCTTGTCAGTGGACAACCGTGTCATCTCTTCTTTGTCTGCCTTCATCTCCTCCTCATTATACTGGAAATCACGCACTGTAAACCTAGGTCAGGACACAGAGCAGAGAGCTGGCAATCAGCACACACACACACACACACACACACACACACACACACACACACACACACACACACACACTCAAGTGCACACCTGAAAAAGGGCTACATACAAACAGACACATGATACTTAAACACACAGATCCCTCAGTTGTGCTAATTGGAGAGACTGTCGAGTGCCGGCAAATTGTGTTTATTATAGAATTTTCAGTCTATTTTTAGAGCATAACAAGCCTTTTTTCCTGCGTTAACAAATAGCATATTACAATAATGAGGTATCATTACTGATATTTATCTATGGTTGATTTTCCAAACATTACAAAAACACAAAAGAGAAACATAATCTGTAATCCAAAACTAAGATCTCTCAAGTGGCAAAAAGTGAAACACAGCTTAAGTGGAAAATAAAATGAATTTACTTGTTTTCTCTGGCCTTGTGCTTGAAGTCATCTATAGCCTTCCTAAAGAGAGTGACACTGAACATACCGCTGTCGTTGTCCTCAAACAGCAGCCTGGAGGAGAAGACATGACACATAGCATTGTTTATACTGTAAACTCATATCTCATATTCATGGACTACTTTAATGTCTTTGTACAAGCCCTGTAAAGTAAGAAGTCAAGTATTACATTCATCATAAAGAAACAAAAGGTTGAATATCCTGTAATCAATTTGATTTGGCTGCAAAATATTTACTCAAATGTAGATTTTTAAGACCTCCTGTTTTTTAAGCATCACAAACGAATTGGCCTTCTTTGTATAATCCCTAGACATGTAAACAGTGCTTTTATCAGTGAACTATTTGTGATAGTCATGTCTGAAAAGGTCTGCTCCCACGCCATGCAGCGCCAAGTTACAAAAATTCAGAGGACCACGACCAAGCGCCCTTTACACACGACGCACGGGACATGATTACGTTATTTTCTGGCGTGCACAACTCTTGCCGGACCATAAACTAAGCTTTAACATAGAAGCTGGATACACAAAGTATGTTTGACACATTTCAGGCAGTTTTCACATATAAAAGGAAACCTTATGACAAAAAGAAGCACAGGACTATTGCCAATCTTCGCATCTCTTTCTTTGCTGAAAACACTCATCCTTCATTAGCTCACGATTCAACTATTACAACAGCTATCTCATTCTTTCTAACAAACTACAATACAACCAAAAAGTCAGCTGCCCGTCTGCTCACCCACTCCCACACCAGAGATCACATCACCTTAGTCCTTCAAAACCTCCACTGGCTCCCCATTCACCAAAGAATCCAGTTAAAAATGATCCTCATCACCTGCAAAGCCCTCCAAAACCTGGCCCCCTCCCACCTCACTGTCACACGCCTACTCAGATCTGCAGAGGCCTACCTCCTCACCCCTCTCACCCGGTCCAAGCACCAGGGCCTTCTCCACTTCTGCCCTTTCCCTCTGGAACTCTCTCCTGCCAAAACCTCCCTCACTCCCCTCTTTCAAAACCACTCACAACCCACCCCTCTTTTTCCTTTTTCATTGTTGTAGCTGTTTTTATACAGTTATTGCTTTTAATGTTTCTGTTTTTCTCACCTGGCCGCTACGTTTTTATAGGAGGTTGATAGCCAGAAATGTCCCGAACACAGCAAAATGAAAAGAAATAAGAAAATACAGGCAGAGGGCCGGGTCTCTGCAGACACAGACACCACCACACACCTCTAGTGGCTCATAAGTGACGATGGAGAGGAATTATTTGGCCTATTTAGTCTATAATTTCTTTTGTTTTTTTCAAAAAACCGACTCATTGAGGCTTTAAATTCAGATACGTTGCAGAACTAAATTGTCTTCTTCTTTTGGTGAATCATAAATCATAAATTTGTCAAAGAAAATGAACTGAACCACCTAACTTACTTTGTGGAGCGCGGCACAACCATTTCTGACAGGGTCTCATACGTCTTCTGCCAGTCAGCATAACTTATCCTGGTGAGGGTGGAAAGGGAAAGATTGCATCAATGTATTTTACATCTAAAAATTACATTTTAAGGCCAATACCAATGCTGATAATATAAAAAAAAGATTTTTATTTTATTTTGAAATTGAACGCATTACAATTTCACTATTTCCATGGTTAGAATGTGTTGAGCTATGAGACCGAAGAAGCCTCTGACACTACATCATGGGACTGAAGAGAAATTATTTTAACTGGGTGTCTTCTTAAATGACTGTCAACTACCCCATGTAACCCCCATTATACCTTTAAAAATGTAAAATAGATAGTTTTACAAAATAAAAATCTGTTTCTTGACTGTTTTTATGCAGCTGCAGTAAGAGGAGATCTTCCATAGATACAATGACATGAGAACTCTTACCTCACCGTATATTGAATATATAGATATTGATGTAAGGGTACTTACTTTGGGACAACCACCAGCATGGTAATAAGGTACTCTGAGTCCAGTACAAAATCCTCTTTCTTCACTATGTCAGCCAAACTCCTGGTCAACAAACTCCCTCTAAAGGACGACACGTGTAGTTCAGATACTCAGGCAACTTGAATCTTTCACATAAAGTCCAAATATTTTTGTTAACGATGTGTGGAGCAGAAGTATTGCACACATTTAACAAAACTATTTTTATATATTTTAATATTTCAATCCCATCCTCCTTAGAGTTGATACACAGAGGTGTACCATTATGCAAAAAAGGCTGCCAAATGTTATAAGTCCACATTTTGGGAACATTCTTGAAGCTACAGCAGGAAATCAGCTCAGAGAGGGTGAAGTGTGAAATGTATATTGTTAAGGCAACAATGTTAAGTGAGTTTTTACTCCATAGCTATGGCAGCAAAGAGGAAAACATATGCAACAGAAAAATATTTTCTGTTTGTAACTGCTGTGTGTAGGACAAGGATGATATTTGTACATGCTGTCATGAAGGTAAATAGTACATGAGGACTAACTTTAAAAACACACCAAAGATAAAATACAAGCTAGTAATTTGTGATAAAGCTGAAGAAGTGCCACAGTACTTGGCTTTAGTCAATGCTTCTGCAATCAAATTACAGAAAACATAGAGCATATTCATGTTATTAGTATTTTATAACTCACGCATTCTTCCTTTCCAGGTTTTGCAGGTTTCCCTTCAGGTTGTTGTAGGCTGAAGCTCTGGCCTTTAGGTCATTATCTATCTGAGAGGCTTGCTAACAATAACAATAAGAGGAGGAATAAGCGTACCGATACTTCCCAAAATGTAAAAATATAATAAATATATAACACATATTATGATGGTTTCCATATTTTGAAATGAGTGAAGAAAGATACTATAATTAGTTCAGTAAAGGATCATTTCCTGCACCAAACATATAACATAACATAATAACTCTCACTGGATCACAGAAATGGGCAAAATCAAACTACGACAGATTCTTACCTTAGAGATGATCTCAGAGATGTTTTTCAGCGACTGTTTGATTGGATACTTAGCCATGTCCCACTGAAATCTGGTGATATAGGTGACCAGGTCCACTGTAGAACAGATTAAAGTCATCTGCATTAATCACCTTAATTTCCAATGTCTGTGTATGATTGTACATCTGAACACACAGGAACCTGTAATGTTTTACTTTGAAGTCTAATAAACAGCATCATGTTGCTTTCTACCTCCTTCCACTTATGTCTGTTAACAACTGAAAAGCGTTCGTCCGGACACCAGTCTGATGATTAAGTGAACAGCCATTACCTCCATTAGCGAGTAGGTTCTCCTGGACTTTGTCTCGGCTGTCCTCCAGGACATCGGCCATGTACTGAGCAACCTTCTTCACCACACTGAAACAAAACACGGGGAACAAACACAAGAGAAGCAATAGATGACAACAATAGGCAGAACTGTACTAAAATGTGGTATTTGGTTATCTAACAATTGTCTCCTAGCTCCCTAACAGATATAGAGGGAATTTTACAAACTCTTTCAACAAAGTTTTAACACATAGAGGTTTACCTTTCCACAAAGGTGTCTAGTTTAGTCAGTTCATCTGACAGACCCACCAAGACATCTAATGTTCCGACCTGTTAAAGAGACAAAACACACAAAAACATGAACAAAAAACCTCCACTAGACTACTTAAAGGTGGATTGTCTTTGGTGGGGAATGCACATGACTGCTGTGTTTTACCTTGAGATCAGGGATGTTGAACTTGTTGTTAGCGGACAGGTTGTTGGTGCGCGTGGTGGCCACCATCAGCTTGTCCCAGGTCTGCTGGCACGTTTTCTCCCCCGGAGCAGAGATCAACCAGAATTCTGTCATGGCTGTTGGTGGGAGGTTTGTCCACTTTGATGTGAGGAAGTCACTGAGGGTGAAGTAAGTGAAAGAGTATCAGTAGAGCTCTGTGATTTGATCCAGGGCTGCTGTTCTGTTGCTGACTCTGAGAAGGAGGGAAAGTAAGAAGAGAATTGGTGACGATGATATGTACAGTGTATCAGAATTATTGCTATTATCATTTATAAAATGGTAGATATTCCTTGGACAGCTTTGGGTGTATTGAGCCACTGTGGGCAATGTTTAAAAATACTTATTTCAATGATTTTTGCATTAAAACCATGAAGTACTCTGTTTTGTAAAACATTCAATTTGCTGTATTGGCCAAAAACAGAAATCCTTGTTTGGTAATTTTTCCAGTTTACAGTTTCTCCTCTGATTTTCCACAAATATTATGGTTTCAAAATAACCTAATAACATGACTGGTGAAAAACAAAATGACGCTTGGACTGATAAAAGATGTTATCCAGAATACTTCCAAAAATATTGTACTTTTTACTCCACCACACTTATCTGACATTTGTTGCCAGTTATTTTGGATGTTGAGATTTGTAAGCAAAACACATGATCAACATATACAAATGATGCCTGGGTACACATTAAACTAATCAACTGTATATAAAGTAGTTGAATTCAGCTCCTCTTCAAACTGCTACAACATTTAAAGCTGCTTACATGTTACTTGTCCAATAATATGATATACATGATACTGTAAAGTTGCATAATGAGAACTTACACTTTTGATATTCAAGTTTATTTTGCTAATCATACTTTGGTACCTTTACTTAAGTAAATGTTTACTGTACTGCATGACAGCTGAGTATTTTCACATGCTAGTAAACGGTACGAGTACTTTTCCATCACCTTATAGAGAAGGATTCGCAGCTGTGTGAGTATCATGAATCAGAGTCATATTAAGAAGATGTTTGTTCCTCTTTTGACGTCTATTTTGCTTCTGATTCATTATCTTCCTCACATATCCCTATGATTATAATACGGTCACTGCACACGCACACGCGCACACACACACACACACACACACACACACACACACACACACACACACACACACACACACACACACACACACACAGGTTGCTTGCATTAGTAAAACTCAGAAGAGACTGGTCTCCATGTCTGCTGATTGACAGTCATATGATCAGTTTCTGCTCTGCAGAGTACATGCTAAATACTGACCCTCCTCTTAATTAAACACCATGAACAACACGTGACTGAGGGCTGCTGCTCTTTATGTTGGATGTGTTGAACATACTCACTCTAAAGCACTGTTAATGAGCAAAGTACACCTGGTTCATGTGCGTTTAAATTCAGTGTTAGCTCGCTGCTGACACGAGCTTGTTTGCATCGCAGTCTCTCACGCTGTCACGACGTCATGAATCGGTATATTTCCGTACTTACCGGTATGTTTATGGCTTTAGTATTTGGTCCACGCGGTGTAATTCAGTTAGACAGACGCAGCTTCCCATACATGGCGCAGATAATAGCAGCTTTTCGACTCAAAGGTGCATCAACATAGCTTCTCACTCACAGTCAGCTGATCAGAGTTGTGCGTCTGCGCAAAGGCTGCTGCGCGCTGGACTGCCTCCACGTGACCAACAAGTCCTTGTAAGATTCAACGTCTGAATATAAAAACAGAAATAGCAGGTGTTACGTGGTGGAAGGCATAAAAACTGTGATTTGATTTAAAAAAAAAATAATTAAAAAACATATATCTGCAAAGGTACACCTGAACTCACATCTGAAATGGATAAGTCCTGGAGAAATGGTTGACAAGTCCAGCCCATAGACTGTATATAACTGTATACAAGAAGCCGCTGCCATTACAAAACAAATGGGAGTAGGCGTTGTACAAATCAAATGTAGTTTTTGGTTGTAGATGCTCCTGTTAATCATGTACAGAAGTGGCTGAATGGAGATGGGAAAACACGTTTCCTGAGCCCTAATTGGTCAGTTTAATATTATTAAGATAAGTATTACCACATGTTATTAGATTACTTGCTCTCCCCTTTGTTTAGTCATATCACAATCCAAAAATGTTTGATTATTTACAGCTGCTTCATTTTTTGGTTACAAAGTAATGATAGTATTTTCGATAGTCATTTAAGGCAGCATGTGTGTTTGTTTTGACAGCTCAGTCAGTATCACTCAATGTCGCCCTCTTCTGGTAAAATGTATCTAACACATTCATGTTTTCAGCCCTTTGGTGACAGTGAACAGTTTCAGTGGAGTGGACTTATCATGATTGAGCTGTTTTTAATTTCTCAACAATCTCTGTCCATTATTATGAAATCAAATAAATTATCCTACATGTCCATCTGTCAATGGGTGAAAAGTGTTATTACTAGAGTCAAGGTTAATACCACTATTATGCAAGAGACTGGCCAATGTTGGATTTTTAGACTGACATCAATTAGTATAATAATATTTCTTTATTCATTAGTTCTAATAATATTTGAGAGTTAAAAAGGACGGTATATCAGCAGACCCTTTTTTTAAGAACAGCCCTTTTTCATGGAAAACATGTCAAAGTAAGAGCATCAAAACCACATGTGTAAATGATACAATTAAAGTTATTTCCCACATGTGTGCTGTGAAATAGGCCTATTGTAAATAGCATATGTACAATGCAGAACATTTTAAAATTGAGAAATAATAGTTATTAGTAGTTTATATTAGTAGTAGTTTATAGTTTACCAATAGTCAGTACTTCCTTGATCACAAAGTATGTAATTGTGACAAAATGTTTTGGGCATTTCTTTACTGATATTTTCTTGTTATTTATCAGATGTCATATAAACAGATACCAACATGAGCTGATACTGGTGGATATATCTGCCCAGCTTATCGAACACCCTTTACAACCAACGATTCATAGTTTGGAAAAAGTTTTAATTTTGGAATTGTATGCTGGGGGTTTAGTGAATTGATTATTAATGCAGCTGTTTATAAATTTGACTTCTTTCTGCAAATTGAGTTTCCTTCCTGTTGACAGTCAAGGCATTTAACTGAACTCAGCAGAACTGAAGCATGAAATCTCATTTCCTGTCATGAACCTTGAAGCACTTAGTTAACTTTTTATTTTTACTTTACTTTAAACGTTGCATCGTTGAACATATTAAAGGAAACAGCAATATACCCATTTAAAAATAATTATCAAAGCTTTCATTTTCCTTTTTTTCTTGATAACTTTAATTGTGCAGTCATAATCGAGTGGAAAGGATACAAAATCCATGTTAGTATTTGGACTAATATACATATACTAATATATATATTGTCAATGTCATAACTGTGAACTGTATGGTAATTGATTGTCTATTCCTGTAATATGTACCTCAGGGCCATGAGCATGACTGTACTGCATTAATCCATACATTTATTCAATTTACTATGTCTCTGTTAAGAAGGCCAGCCAGCTCAGGCACTTTAAAATATCTGTGTCAGAGTGCTTTCATATAGGACTCTCCTTGTTGTTTAGACTCCACGGTTTTCTAGGCCACACTGTTTTGTGAACACAGTGTCCCTCGGAGTAACTGTCATAAAACAAAGATAAGAGCCATAGGAGAGCCAAATAGCTACAGACATGCAGCGAGTTGCTCCAGTGTCACAGAAATACAAGTCATACGACCAAGGTGGCTGCAGGCTGAGATTTCCATTCACTGCTGCACTGAACTCCTGACTACCATGCTTTATGAGATAAATTCTCCAAAATGAATTTCTTCCCATCAAACTGATGTGCACAAAACATTAAATTATCACAGTTGACAAAGTTTTTCTTCAGGACGGATCAACAAAATAACCTGACAGCTTTTGAATCTTAATAATCCCCCAGATTCCATGAGCACAAACAAAACATCCACAGCTTAGACATCAGCATATTTTGTATGTTTTGTCATTACTGTGTTGTAAAAGTTTGTGAGTGTTTTTAAAATAAATCAAATCTCCATACAGATCCAGAGAAAGGTGTATTGCTGAGTTCAGCATGGTAGTGAAAACTGTAAAAACATGTAATTGACTGAGATTGTTGCAATTAGAAGGCTTTTGACACACTGACTTTCTCGACCTCATAACTTTGCAGCCATAAGGCCTAAATGCACTCACAACTGTCACCAATGCTCATAAAATGCTGTCTGAAAAAAAAAAACAGGAATGAAAATGAAAACATGCCTTTGTATTCACTAAATATAAAGATGTCAATGAAAAGCACTTCATAACTCATATAATTAACATCATGGTGGGCGTAGGGCCATGTTATCATAGAAACAGTTATTGACAGCATGTGACTTAAAACAATGCCATATTTTTGCATTCTCAAACAGACTTGGAAAGAAGATTAAAAAAGGAAAATACAATTGCCCTCAACATCTATGAATGCCCAAATGTCTTCAAAGACTTCTTAGTCGTGTTAACATTTGATTAAAGCATATCTTATATTATATTAAATGATCCAACTGTAAATAGAGTATTTCAAATGAGCTTCATCTTAAATAGCTGTAACATTAAATTGCTTCTTATGTTAAATAAGATTACAAAATTAGTTGTTTTATGTTTTGTACACACTGATAAATCTTACAATTGTGTATCTACAGTGTGGAAAATAACTTGTGTATTTTACTTATATATAGTTGTTTGTTGTTAATTGTTTATTTTGATGCCCATTAGTTGTTATTCTTCAAGCAAAAAAATATAACTCTCTTCTCTCTATCTCTGAATTGTCCCACGAAAACAAGAGCAAGGGTCTGATTGAGTGAAACGAGTGGCCATCTACGGAAACTTTATGGTTATGTAACTTGAACAAACATCACAGATCTACGGCGGCCTGTGAGATCTTCGGAAATACTCATTTGGTATGTTCTTAAAAATGCTGAGAGCTCATTGGTGGAACTGAAACGTTAGGCCCCGCCCATAGTGGTTGATTACTCTTCCCACTTCCTCCACTCGGCTCCAGTCGTTCTCCACCCATCAACCGACAGTGAAGACACCGCTCAACGCTCGTCTGTCAGCCAGACATATGGCACAAACAGCCCTCTTTCTTTCCTTTATCGTTGTGCCCACTACTCTTTAAAAATTCCGCCGAAAAAGAGAAGACGATTTTCCAAAACATTCTGGCCGTTATCTCACGTAAGTAACGCGTAATACTTGTGTTGAGTTTCTTGTATTCAGCAGGCGGACGTAACATGGCGGGCTGGTCGTTCTGCCTCCTAGCCACACAGGACACATCGATTCATTGAATTCTGTGTTTTTGAGATGTAATAACCTTACACTTAACGATATTAGTAAACAGCATGTGATCTTAGCACCTGTAGTATATAGTGTATTCCAGTTTAGTGCCGGTGTTGATGTTTATTTGGCTGTTGTTAACAAAATGCGGCGCTAACATGAGCTTCTTCCTTCGACGTGCTCTCTCGCTGCCAATCGCGTCTCAGCCGCGTTTCCTCGCGATTATGTTTCCTATGTTAAATACAGCTGCACTCTTACGTGCTACTTGTAAATATGAATAAGAAGTATAAGGTTTCGTGTTTGTTTACGGTGACGCATTGTAATAAAAATATGGAATTGGTGAAGTTATGTCCATATTTGCATTATCACAACACACACACTCGCGTGTTTTATTAATAGACAATTACTGCATGCTGTGGACTGATAGTGACTTTAAAACAGTAAGCTACGGTAATATTTATAGTCAGGGTTGTTATACTGGGTGTTTATTGGGTTAAATACAGAAGCCACGTAACCCGGCGCGAGAGTTGCTTCATGGAGCCATAGTGCCGGTGAAATCATCACAACAAACTCATAGAGAGTAGCGGGGAAGTTTGTAGTGATGAGTCAAAATGACCAACAAGACGATGGTGATTTAGCTTGTGACGAACATACGGTGCCTGTCATTATTTTACAGCGTTTTTCCTATGTATTCATATGCGTTATGTGTGTTTGTCCCTCAGGGCTCCCCTGTCTCTGCACAGGTGTATGAGCGCTACCCAGGGGGCCTAGGGGCGGCTCTCTACCGGGAGCACTTTGACTTCAACGCTGAGCCACCTTGGGATCCTAGCTGATAGCGGGACAGGTCCATCTCCTGACTTGTCCTTGTGAGTGACTCTCAGTGTCTCTTGTACACAACCAAGACGCATGTTGGCTTGCATTTATATGCATATACACCGGTAACAAAGTCCAGAAGCATTGTGTTCTGGGGTGGAATTAGGCACACAAACCATGATGTGAGTGAAGACATATTTGTGTTGGGGTTGAAGTGTTTTTGAGAAAGTCAATAGATTTAGGTAGAAGCTCAAAGAGGTGTGTGGATTTTACACATTTACTAATTTTATAGGAATAAATGCAGGGGTGATAAAACACAGAAAATAGGATATGTGTGTCCAAAAGCACTGCAGACTTACTGTACAGTGTAGCTGTTGATTTTAAACATGGAAATGCATCCAGCTAGAATATCATCAGCCCTATGTATACCAGTGTATTTTATTTCCCTGGTTAAAAGCTGTAAATAAAGGATATTGTGGTGATATTAAGTCATGTTTTTTTGTTTTTTTTCTCCTTCTCCTTTTCCAGTTTGTTGCATACCGGCAGGACCCCATTGGCTCAGTCGTGACCCCTTGACTTGCTTATCTGTTCTTTATGATTGTCGGCTTAGCGGAATACGGTTGAGATGAAAGGATTCGTTGACAAACCCAGCTACATTGTTGAACTCCTGGAGGGAGGAGTGACCCTTGAAGATGTCATTGACGGACACATCTGTGAGCAGGCCCTGGTCAGTTCAGCTTGCGTGCCTTTTTAATGGCTTCAGTTTTGAAAATGTATTGCTTTAATGACACTGTCATTAGCACTGAGCATGTTTTTTTTTTTTTCTTTTCCTGATGATTGGTGTGATTTTAGTTGCTATTTGTACTCAGTGCAGCCTTCACCTGCTCATGTTCCCAGGTGGAGAAAAGTGCGTTTGTGGTGGGAGACCTCGGTGCTCTGATGCGGCAGCATGTGTGCTGGCAGAGTGCAGTGCCACGGCTGCAGCCCTACTACCCAGTCAAGTGCAACAGCAGCCCTGCAGTCATTGAGGTGCTGGCCTCCTTGGGCCTGGGCTTCATTTGTGCCAACAAGGTAAACTTTAAAGAATCAAATTCAGGTAGCTTTATTTATTTTTTCAAACTGCATCATCCTCTTATGCAAGCACATGACATTTTGGGGCAATTACATTACCAGCACTCAATTGATTACTAGTCAGTGGATGACTGCAACACACTTAGTACCCTTTTGCTTGTTTTGATGGAGCTTTTAGACTTTGTAGCGTTAATTTCTTTTAACATGTGTCCTCTTTCCTGCAGACTGAAGTAAGCCTGGTGCTGGAGCACGGCGTGCCACCAGAAAACATCATTCTGTCAGGCGTTTGCAAGCAGCTGGCACACATCAAGCACGCAGCCAAGAACAACATCCAACATCTCGTGTGTGAAAATGAGGCAGAGTTGTCAAAGATTTCACGCGTGCACCCTGGTGCTAAGTATGTGATCCAATCCCTGAGCAATTTTTTAATCCTTGTGCACTTCTGCAAAACTGAAGACTGTTAGTCCAACATTAGTTTAACAAAGGCTGACAATTAACACAAGATTGGGAAAGTCATTGTTCGTGTCAAAAACATACTTACTTTGCCGAGATGGATGTTTCATTCATGTTTTGATCTCTGGCTGATCTCTGTAGATTGCTGCTGCAGTTGACCACCGAGGCCCACGCAGCTGAAACCAGCATGGCCTTTGGCTTTTCTCTGAAGAGCTGCCGGCACCTGCTGGAAGCAGCCAAGGAACTTGGAGTCCAGGTGGTGGGGGTGACTTTTCACATCCCCAGCTCCTGCCAAGACCTGCAACAGGCCTACACCCATGCACTGTCGGATGCCCGCGTTGTGTTTGACATGGGGGTACGTACTTTCTGGAAAATATATGAACACAAAATGATAAATTCGCAGGAATTTAGAAGATATGTGTCAACTCAAGACTTTCCGATTCCCTAAATGCCCTTTTATCCCTTGTATGTTCTTTTTCATTAAGGGTAACAACTGATTGTTTTGCTGTTTCTGTTCAGGTGGATCTGGGCTTCAACATGAACATCCTGGACATTGGTGGTGGATTTACTGGCTCAGAGGGTCAGCTCAAACAGGTAAACATATTTTGGGGATGCATTAATCAGACTGTCAAATAGCTATGTACATGTGCTGCAAAGAAGAGGCCTGAAACATAAAACATAACTGATGAACACACAAGTGAAAATACAACACTTGGATAGATTACACCATTTCAGGCTACTTTATTCTCTTTGGCCATCAACATATTATTGAAGACATGGCCAGTTCACCCAAATTACTTTTCATTCATCTAGCTAGGCTAGGTAGCTAATAGCTAAGTTCTTGCACATGTTTTGTTTTTATTTGGAAATACCCTCTGAATGCATATTTACTGTAACTGTGTGTGTGTGCAGGTTGAGTCTGCAGTCAGACCGCTGCTAGATGCTTACTTCCCCCCACTGTCCGGTGTGCAAGTGTTGGCCCAGCCAGGCAGCTTCTACGTGGCCACGGCTTTCAGCCTGGCTGTCAACGTGATCGGCAAAAAGGTGATGAACCGTCACTGGGACAGCCTCACTCCAGGTGAGTTACTCAATTCTCTTAATTCTGTTTAGGTCATTTAAATCTGACTGTAATACATCTCTCTCTCTGCACTCTGACTGTGAGACTTAGAAAAGACAGAATGGTTCGTGTTCTCATATTTGTTGTGTCAAGATTTCTATTGCATAATCACAGCAAAGCCATCAGTGGTCAAGTCCTCCATTGCTAGATAATACCCCGTGTTCTATATTTCTCACATCACTGTATTTACACAGGTGTGAACAATGAAGATACAGAGTTCCTGTACTACATGAACGAGGGTGTTTATGGCCCATTCAGCCGCAAGCTGCTGGGAAACTGCATCGCTGTCCCGTCAGTGCACAAGGTTAGTAGACCTCCACCCACGAGAGTCGACCCCGTTCAGGACTGAATGAAGAATCTGAGAGCAGTGCTAGTTGAATAGGAAGAGGGCGTCATGCATTATGAGTACTTATGGAAGCTGGATCCGAATTGAGTCATAGATATTGAATCATATCGACCTATATAAAGACTCTACATTGGTTCTGGATTTACACAATACAAAGCTGGGGTATTTAAATGTAGTGTTCTTTCTGAACTCAATCCCCTGATGCTAACTAACGGTTGATGATGGCTATCCAGTTTTAGCTTGCTTGCTAGCTAATAAGCATGTTTGGGATATCAAGAATAATATCTTTTGTCAACTACAGGAATACAGTTGGCAAATGATGATGCATCTTTTATTTTCTTTAGTTGCAAACTGTAATGTACTTATTGCACTTACCCTATTTTGCATTTCCCATACAGAGTATGATTCAACATGTGCAGTGGAAATGTCATTTACTGTGACTGACAGTCTTTTTAAGTAACATTTCTCATTGTTTCCTCTCTGCAGCATGCACTGTGTGCTGAGGAGGAGGTGTTTCCCAGCAGCCTGTGGGGCCCGTCACTGGACCAGCTGGACCAGGTTGTGGAGCGCTGCCTGCTGCCTGAGCTCAGTGTGGGAGACTGGCTTTGCTTCTCCAACATGGGAGTGTGTGGCCTGGAGGAGTTCAGCTGCCTCTCCAGCTCCCCCCAGCTGCCCGTCTACTACACTGTCTCCACTTGTGACTGGTGAGCATGGAGTGAGTTAGCCTGTGAAGCCTGTGAACTAATACCGATGCAGTGAGAACATGTTGCATTTACAAAGAACTCATTTTGACGCTTGGTGTTGCCCACAGGTATGACATGCAGGGGGCCGGTGTGGCACTGGACAGCGCCATGAAGAATTTCTCCATGGTCCGGTACAGTGTGTAGCTGCCCTCTGCCCCTGTTTCGTATGATAGTGCACAGATCCCCCCCCCCCCCCCCCCCCTTAGCCTCTGCTTTCACCATGTGAGAAGAGGGGTCAGTGAGCTCTTTGAGGAACAAGGGGCTCAATGTGGTCAACATTCCAGCCACCTTGGAAAAAAGAAGTGTCCTATTATTTCTTCCAGGAATTGGACTTTTTTTTACCTCCTAGAAATGGGAAACAATTGGTTGTTTGATACCTCAATTGTCTAAAATTTTGATTTGGAAGATCATCTTCTCATTCTCGCTCCTCGCTCTAATGGACTGTAAAAATGTGTCCGCTAAAAGAACTCCAGCTCAAAATGACAATATGCAACAAAATGGACGACTCTTTGGAGATGGGGACCCCATCCCCTCCTTCCTTCCCTCCCTCCCTCCCTCCAACATGTTGTGGGTGGTTTGTTTCCTAAATTAAATCCAGTTTACAAAATGTACAATTGATTTAAATCATGTTCTCTATTGATTACCTGTTGACAGTCGTGTGAATCCCGTGTCTGTTCAACACCAATACATTTTGTCTGTAGATGATTTTTTTAACTGTTTCAAAGAATCAATGCCTCATGTAGATTCTATACTTCAGACCCCTCACTTTGCATAGTTTAAATGAAATTATGACAATGATGTAACCTATTTCTTTATTGCAGCTCACCTCAATGCGTTTTTATTTATTGGATTCAGATAATACTGGGGCAAATGTAAAGCTCCATCTTTAAGTGTGTTTTGCCCAGGTATTATACTGTGGACCATCTAACAGTGTTTTCCGGATAAGATATTTATGTGTTTTTTAACGCTACATGGATTAAGTGTGCTGTGATTGCCATTTGTGACCTCAGTGGTTTCCCTTTACTCGAAAGGCATGAAGGAATTGCTGCGGGATATTCTCTCTTGGCTGAACTGTAACTTGAATACAGAGAAGCTGCATACACCTTAATGCACACCTTGCCTCTAATAGAGACAGGTTAATCTGGTTTTAAATGCACACCGTCTTTTGTAGGTTAATAAATAAGTACTGTGACATTTAGTACCGCAGCTCTGATTTTTCAGATCTTCACATTAGAATCTCGTCATGGGATTGGTCCTTGTTTTTTACAGGATCTGAAAAAGCAGCAAAGGAGCTATTTCTCAAACATAAAACGATCTGTAATGTGGCAGATGTGGACTTAATGTGTCTATCTCTCACATGAAAGGCATGCTAGCTGTACACAGACCTCTCTTGAGGCAGTGCAAATGACAAATAATAAACTTCCTCATGCCTCTCTAAAGTTATGAGGGACATAATGCATAGTCTCTTGTACAGCTAAATGTCTCATGTCTGATAAAAATGAAAGGTGTTGTTACTGAACTGCAGTTTTTAAAGAATCCTGCCCTTGTGTGTTATAAATGACTAATGTATTAATTACTTGCTTGTCTAAGGCACTAATGGACCATAGCCTGTTTTTGACTGTAAATTGTGCTTGTTAAAGTAATGAAAGTGATTAATTTAATACATTTCTGACTGAAATCATTTTATCTTGTTTACGTGTGATCTTTGGTGCACCGAACAGTTAGTTCCACACAAAATCTTGACTTTTAACTGGCTAACATAATTTAAAACCCATGTGTTTTGATCTGATCGGGTGTGTCTTCTGATTGTACAGTAGTTGAATGTCCTGGAAACAATTTAATCCAAATTTAGGGCCGCTTAGCCTCGGTATTTTGCAGCAGAGAAAGAGATCTCCTTTATGGCCGATTCAGTATTTTAATGTGTTTTGATGATGGTTTCAATTGTCCCAAAGAGAATTAAACTGTAAGTTAGTTTAAATGCAGAGCACAACAGTATCATCTTCTGCCAGAAAACAGGATTTAATCTGTAGAATTGGCTGCTGCTGTTTCTTGTAAAGTAAACCGGCACGTGTTTTGATGACAAATACATTAAATGCAGAACACTTTAACTACAGTCTAATGATTAGTGTTCAGCATCTACAATATGGCTCATCCACCCACTTGCTACTGTACATTACAGTGTCTGTTTTTATTTTCAAATGAACCAGCCATTTTAAAATTAAATAATTTAAAGGCATTTGGAGGTGGAAATCCATACCCAGTTGCCAGGACAACCTGCTGGCTCAAGAGGAATTGGATCAGAATTGAATCATAGATATTGAATCAATGATTTCCATTAATGCATGGAAACTTCCTGTCATGTCTTGTCTGTCCCTGAACAACACACTCGGCTTCCTTGCTTGTGTAGCTTCCAGTAGGATGATGTAGTGTTGATTTTTAAACAAGACCAATGCCATATATTGAGTAGGTAGCTTTAGTTGTTGCTCACTCTGAGCTTTAACATCATTAAAATACAGAGGGCAGATTGATGTGCACACATCTAATTTTAAACTATCGATTGCCTCAGCTTTTAAATGAATGACAGCCAAAGAAAGATTTCCTTGGTGTTGTATGTGAGAGGGTCTAAGAGGAGTCATTATAGCTCTAATATTAAGTGTCTCATGTTAACGTGTTTATCAGAGGAGACAAAATGTTAATTACATTAGAAATAAGATTAATAGATGAGTGGAGAGTTCATATATTTTGCCACTCGCTGCATATCACCCTGGTCAAAAAGTGCTGAGTAGACTGTATATAGAAGGAAGGGTCATGGTGCATTTGATAGTGGTGGATATGTTAATCAAATAGCAGACGACTGATTATTCTGTCAAGAACAAAGCACACACAACATTCCACTGCAGAGCATCATAAAGACAAATAGACTTTACAATTACAAGGTCACAACACACACAGGGTAGATTTGAAATTATTTGAGGAGCCACTAGATTCACTATGACTGAGTAAACGTGACTGAACTCCAAGTGGTTGATTCTGATTAGTGACGATGGAAAAACCTCTTTTCCCCTTCCTCTCTACCACTGGTCTAGAGATGATGCCATCTAACTGTCTTGTCCTTCAGTCTGAACATTGGGAAATTCTGCAGTGCTATCAGCTTGAAATACTGTTTTAGTTTAAGCTGCAGCCCTTATGAATGTTGACATGTTTACTATCTCATGTTGTTCTTCTGTTTGCACATAAAATAAAATCTCACTGGTTTGCATTGCCTGACCAGAGGGCACAATGGTTTGATTTTGTCAGTCAAAATGTAAATTAGGTTGTTACATCACTTTAACACCAAACTGCTACATGCAAAAGAACTTGTGGTCAAGTTTAGATTTGACAGATGAAGGGAATTCTAATGGAAAATTACAGCGTATTGATGCGGATAAAGCATTATTAACATCTGGACTTGTGATACTTCAAAATAGCTAATAAAATGATTCAGGAGTCAAACATTGTAGAGAAGATTGGTAATGAGTCCACCACAAAGAAGCTTTAGACTTGAGTAATGTCACATTGTTGCTTTGATGAATTGTCGATTTGTCTCCAAGCAAACTGACCAAAAGGTTTATTGGTCGGCTGTAATTCAGACAGGTAGCTTTGGTGTTGCTCAATTTGTGCGAGACGTTTATAAATTGGTAAGTAGTAAGGTTGAACATAAGATTGTTTCGATCTTACGATTCTTACGACAAGAACGTATCACTAAATATAAAAATGTAAAATGAATCTTCGCTATCGGCATACATTATTATGCAATGGTAGCTAGCTATTTCGATTTTATTGTAATTCTTTAAAACTTAAAATTTAAAAAGTCCTAAAACTTTATGCTATGCTAGCTGAAAGACATCTGAACTATCAATTTTCACTCACTCCACTATCAAAATGGTGGTTCAATTTAATTGGCTAGAAAAAGTAGCATGATATGACATCATATGAGAAGGACCCACCTATTTAGCTCATTTTCTCGACAGCTCATTGGTTAGCCTCAGACTGGTACCACGTGACTGCCAGTAGGAGTCGCATTAGCCACGCCCCCCGACCTAGCTGTCTGTTGTAGAACACTAAAGTCCAAATAACAAGTCAAGTATTACAAGAAATTCATAAACATAAATATGAAATGCATCACCTGGACACCCTGGAACGATGTGTGACAGTCTTGGTGAAATAATAAAAAGTTATTCTGTTTTTGTGCTGAGAGGCCTCTCATTGGTCAGTTTGTGCAGTATGCAAATATGGACAGACTACGTCATATCCTGAACTTCAGCGCCATTTTTTCCTCAATAGGGGAAGAAAGGGACAAAAGCTGACCAAAAAGGAGCCTACCTCTGAAGGAGGGTCTGCGAACATCATCTTTAACATTGAACTACGTTCTTCATACAGCGGTGTGTGTGGACAGAGGATGCTGCTCGAATGAGTATCTGTGTGCAGCGCTGGTGGTAGCAGACGCAGCTCAGCGACACACACACACACACACACACACACACACACACGGAGGAGGGCCGGTGGAAGTGGAAAACGTTAGCCCTGTCGGAGAGGTGGCACAGCGACAACTATCGTCAATCTACACCGAAATTTGGACGAGGTAAATATCTGTGTGCATCCTCAAGCAGGAAGAAGCGGCGTGGCCGGCTTATCGCTGCCAGCGTGCTGCTAGAGGCTGTTTAACGAGTCCAGTGTGGGCATTATACACTGTGTGAGCAGGGATGGAAAGTGTTTAGTTCGTAGGTGATCTAACGTTAAATCAAGACAGTTTTAACTTGCTAGAATAAGTTGTTTTTTTTATTTCCCCTTCAGAAATGGCCAGCAATTGAATCATTTATTATTCACGCAGAGACTGGCCGTGTGCAATTGTAAAATCAGCTGTTGCACAGTAAGTTATGTTATTTGTATTACCACAATGCTTATGCTGGTTTTTCTCGCAAAGTATCCTGGGATTATCTTTCTGCAGTTAGTATTTCACTACAGTATATTCATCATTGCATCTCTTGTGCAGGTTTTATAAAGCTAGCAGTAAGACTTTATAAGTTGACACACCATTGGCGTTTAATACCTATTCTTTAACATGATTAGGTGACCGGCTTGTTGTTTGTGTGGCCATTTGTTCCAGTATGTGCCATTTGTCTGTGTGCTATTTCTAATTTAAACAACTGTATGGGGCTGCAGTTATAATGCAACTGATTATTTTACTCAAATATGTTTTACTTTCTATGCCTTGACTGGGGAATGTTATAATAACATAGTACATAGAGTTAAAGATTAAGTGACATTTCAGTGATATTTCTCATGGCTTCATGCTAAAATGAAAACTTATTTTCTTCTAAGGCTTCAGAGGAATAATGTATCAGTATCCGGTTGGAAATATTGAGAAGATCCGAAAGGCACGCAAGGCGGTGAAAAACATCCTTGGTGAGATTGGCCTGGAAGACTGCCAAAATCTGCTGAAGGTATGTTTTATATTTATATATTTTAATGAATTATTAACAACTGAGGATTCCTTGTAAGATTTGGGTCTGGTCTAAAGCTAGTATATAAGTGTAATAAACACTTTTATGAGATTGTGTGTCTGCGCACACTTTTGAATCATAGCAAAAGTTACAAACACTATGTCTATTTTGTTGTGATGATTTATGTATATCATCAGCGTTGCTGTCCAAAAATTTGAGTCCTAACACTAATAGTATGCAAAGCATTGGTCAAGAATTACAGTCTGCCACCAAATGTTGTTACTCTGGAGAAATGCATTTTGTGTTTTATATGTTAGTTACAAATAATACTCATTAAAGGAGAGAACATCAGTCAAGTTTCAACATTATAATATGAGCAGCAACAGCCTCACCGGGTAAAACTAATGTATTTTATAATACATTTTTTTTTTTTGTTGGGTTGTAGGCATTTTAACAGCCAACGTAAAACATGTAAAATCAGATTTAATTTTGATCTTGATGGTCACCTTGAAAGAGCGATTCAGAGGGTTTTTTGGTCTTTGGTTGTTATGGCAACAAGTGGGGTTGGGCGATATGATGTCATGTCTAGAGATTTGTTTGTGGTATTGGGCTAATGTGGATAATCAATGAGCAGGGCGGCTTGATGGAAATGTTGGATTTATAGATTTTATTTAAATTTTCTTACACTTGACTAACTTGTGACAGAATTAAAACTCAAATCTTGAAGGATGACTCACTCAATATACATGTGTCAACTATTTATCAATTAGACTGCATCTATAACAACACGTCTCACACAGAGTTGAACATGAAGCTGCTACTGGAATGACACTGTTAGCTGCTGCTGTCATTAAAGTTGCAATAGATACGATTCTTTAACTTATCATTATGAAGTCAATGTTGATTGCACAATGTAGAATTCTTTGTACCACCGGGTACGATCTCCCGGGAAAATAAAGGCTTGATTTACGGCACCAAGAAAGTCAACCATTGAAATAGATTAGAAGGGACATTCCCATTCAAATAACATAGCAGGATGGTCAGAGTGGCAGCAGACATTTTTATGTGGACCGTTGTAGCGTGCTAACTTCCTAATAAACTAAACAGACTTGCAGCAGGTCACGGACTGATAGCTAAATAAAGCTAGCAAACAACGGGGTAGTTAGCTAGCTTGCTAATTCGCCATGCTTTAATGCTACACTGATAACAGACAATGAGCCCTACAGCCGGTTGGTGGTCAGCGCTGAGTCTGCCGGTCCTTCTTACTCACTCCTAACCGCTTTGGAGAAGGACACCTAGCTAACTAGCCAGCCATCCGTCGCCGAAGCTGCATCTGCTCTCCTCCCGGGAGGTTGCAACCACAATAGTTCAATGACCGCTCTCCTATACTATTTCTACTGTGTCAACCCACGCTGAAACAGACGGACTTACCGCAGGTCACTTCGGCTAAACCTTCAGTCCACTTTGCCCCTAACTGAAGATCCGTCTCCGGAGCTACTACCTGCTCTCCTCCTGGCAAAGTAGTCTCCTAGCGTGGGGGAGTGCTAGCTAATTCTTGTTTCATTTAATCTCATAAAATTCTGCAGCAGGCCGCCGCTGCAAAATGTATATAACGGGAATACTGGGGTATTTTACTCTGCCTTTAAATAATAGTTCTGAGATCAGGGTTTATAGTTCCAAATGGGATTTTCACGGAGAGTTGCCTGTTGCCACTTTAAGATTTGTTTGTTTGTGTGTTGTTTACTGCGCAGGATCTCAATGAAAAGTCTGAGAAAACCGCTGATGAAGACGAGGTCTTTCAGGAGACTGCTTGGGTTGATATCACAGATGGATACAATGTCAGACTACGGAAAAAGGTAAATATGACACGTTTGGATGATCATTTGAGAATAGTCGTTCCATTTTGCTTTAGGTGTGTAGCTTGGTGTTAATGTTAAATACTTGTTACAAACTGTGCAGATTTTAACTCTGTTCTTTTCTCTTTCTAATCAGTGGCCTTATAGGTCTCGAGCTCTGTGCTGTACCATGTGCAAGTACTCTTCACAAAACATTTACAACTTCAGGAGCCACGTCTCTCGCTGCCATGGATATGTGCAGTCCTTCTGCGCGCTGGCACCCTGCTCTAAGTGTGTCTTCATCGGACACCCCAGATCCGTCAAGAAGCACATGCTGTTCTTCCACGCCACCTTTGTACAACCGCAAAGGGAAGCGCCTCTACCCGCCCACCGTGGAAATGAGCGGTATCAGTGTCGAAGATGTGGATTTCCTGCCCCCTCTATCTTCACAATGAAGAAGCACATCATCCTCAAGCACCTGGACAGTGTGGCAGAACAGTATATCGGTTACAGATTCCTCCCTCAGGGGACTACGTCTGTGAAGGTCTACTGCTGCAAGGTGTGCAAGGTGAACACTGGGAACCTGGACCAAATGCTGCATCACATGCTGGTGGAGCCGTCGCACTATGCGGTCAGCACACAAGTGCAGAGTATGATTTACGAGAACAAGAACTTCACCATTAAAGCGACACCCAATGGGAACGGCGTGTTTGTGACTTTCCCAAACATTGCTCCTAAACCACAGCAACCTCAAATGTTCAACAGTAAGTCCTTGGTTTTACCGAGTAATGGCCAACCAGCTGGGACTATGCTGGCCTTACAGCATTTAGGAAGAACAAACAGTACTACTCTGATCTGTGCCCCCGGAACCAACCAGGCTTTTCTGCCCCCCCAAGCGTCGGCGCTAGTGCAGCTAGCTAGTGCTGAAGCTAAAGGTTTGCTCCAGCCGGGTGCCACGATAGCCCTGCGGAGTGCTCTGCCTCACGGAGCAGGATCTATGGTCCAGCTTCCCACAGTGTCCAACGTGTCTCTGAAACAGGCAGCTATGGCTCTAGCTCCGGCACAACATACTCCACAAACGCAGCAAATCCTCCTCCCGTCAGGACTGCGGACCAACATGGCAGCCGGAGCTGTATCAAAGCCTGCACCAACGAACCAAGTCGCCCTACAAGGCACCATGCTGACTTCACAGTCCTTGCTGAGTCACTTGATCCCGACTGGCAACAAGATGAACGGCATGCCCACGTACACTTTTGCTCCGCTGCAAGTAGCAATGCCGGTCTCTCAGAGCACAAGCACCCCTCTCAAGGCTGTTGAGCAAACGAGGAACTCCACACCACAAACTAAGAAATGGATTACATGTCCCCTCTGCAATGAACTTTTCCCTTCTAATGTCTTCGACGTGCATACAGAGGTCGCTCACCAGCAAAAATCCAACGCGTCCAAGTCGGAAAGTGTGGCGGCACGAGCGGCATTCTTGAAAAAAATGCCTGACAAAACTGTCAAATGTCTAACGTGCAAAATTCTTCTGTCCGAAAAAAGCGTCTTCCAGCACCTTCTGCATGGCCTGAATTGTTTGTACTGCTCAGCTTTGTTCTTTTCCATCAAACAGCTGGTTGAGCACGTGAAGCAGCACAATCCCACAAGCAAGACATACTGTGATTTTCTGAGGCAGAAGTACAGGGTGTACTCTAAAGGTGTCGGAGGAATCCTGTTCCCTTACTTTGACGTCCACACCACTGGACCGAAAGAGGTCTTAGGAGACACCGAGGTCAACCTCGCTCTGGTCACGAATTCACTCGACCTGATCTTCTTTAAGTTGCAGCCCAGCAGCCAGTCGGAAATCTGCACGGCAACTGTGAAGATCAACAGTGCGTACTGTCCCTTCTGTGACGAAAAGTTTCAGAATGAGACCCAACACCTTCAGCACCTGAAGCAGAAACACTTGGTAGCACCCACGATTCACGCTATCCTCAAGACGGAGGCCTTCAAGTGCATATACTGCAACGGGGTGTACACGGGAAAGGTCACCCAGCAGGCGGTGATGCTCCACATTCAGCGGTGCCGGTGTTCCCCGAAACAACCGCAGCCACCCAAAACGACAGTAGTACCACCACCACCACAGCCTCCAAAACCCGTTCAGCAGCTCAGTCAGCCGCTCTACTTTCTCCAAATGCCACAAGCACTGACCATGAAACCGACTTTAGCTCCAGCGCGCGTGATTCCAGCCGCACCCGCTGGGGCGCATCCAGAGACGGAGGCCGAGCTGCTGTCGAAGAAGAGGCTGGAGGCCGCGTGGAGGGAGGTGTTGGAGACCAACAAACGAGAGCGGGAGCAAAAGGCAGCCATGCGCAAGAAGCGAGAGCAGGACAAGCTGTTGCCCCCTCCGGAGCCCGTGGTTCACATCGATCCCACGGTGAAGCTGGTGCTGGAGCCCAGCGCAGTGGAGCGCCGCTGCAGCGAGGAGCGCAAAGACTTCATATCCAAGTACTTCAACCTGAACCCCTATGCGACCAAAACCGAGACCGAAGAGCTGTGCAAGAGGCTGACCCTGACGAAGGCGGAGTTGGCGGCCCACTTCAGCAAGAAGCGCAGCAAGTGCATGAAGAGTCTCAAGAAGAGCACGGCGGCCATATTCCTCGGCTTCAACATGACAGAACTGAGCAAAGTCAAGCACAATCTCAAAATCCCCGAACAGCAGCCTGCCGACGCAGCAGAGCAGTCGTCCGCAGATTCAACAGAGCAGATGGAGAACGGTGCGGACGGACCAGAACCGATGGATGAAAGTGGAAGTAAGGAAGTTACGGACGGGGAGCAGATGGAGTAAGTCATGAAATATGTGAAAATGCCCCTAATTAACGAACAGAAAAACAACCCAGATAACTTTAATGACAGCCAGTCACTAGAGACTTTAGACATTCTTAATGTAGCCCACATTAATCGTGCTTTGTTTGGCCTCAGTATGTTGTCTGTGGTCCGTATCCTAGGAGAATATAATAATTAAAGAGATATAAAGGTGTCAGACTGTCGAGCTGCAACAATATTTAGCTGGTTACAATCTCTTACTCAACAATGGCTACTGACTTTAACTCCAGCACTGATTTTGCACCCTTTATTAAAGAACATTTGTGATTCCTACGTCACTGTTTGTCTGCTAAAATCACAACTTGCGCGCACACTTCAACATAGACTTGGTTTATCACTATATTATGCTTTCATTTTACAATTTTTTTGTCTTACATATTTGGACCTGTGTGTTTTTTTTTGTTTTTTTTATCGTTCATATTCACGCGCGCCCCCCCCCCCCCTCTACATTTAAACAGATTAAGGGGAACACTCCTGCAGAAGGTTCATGTTCATCTTGCAGTTTGGAAGCCAAATTCATAAGAATGTACAAATATCTGAGTTGTCAGGTTGCTGAATTCTCAGTTAATGAACCATTAATTATATATTATATTTCTGACCATGTGTTGCTTGCATGAGCATTTGTTTTTGTTGTCAGATAAAATTATGATTTGTGCCATTGTGAGGTTTGCATAGACTTGAGGAGACCGAGAGATTCAACAAAATCTAAAACTAGTTATTGGGTGGATGACGTATATCTTTTGGTCTCCTGACAGCAGTTCTTTTGTACTACACTTGTATTTTCTAGAATTCCTAGAGGATCTAAAATGTTGGGAGGGGTTCAAATTATCATTCTGTCCAAGGCCACTGTGTTGTAACAAATAAAGTGGTTTCCTTTTACGTGAATGATTCATTGTTGTTTTTTATTTCATAATAAAACCCTTTAAAGTTAAATTAAGCTGTGTCAAAGCACCCCACGGTTATTTTCTTTCATGTGTAACTGAATAACCTGGAAAATAATTTAAAACATCGGTCCAGTCTTTATTGGTTAATGAGCAGGAATAGAACATATGGGTTAAAGTCAGAATAAATGAAGCCTTGAGGGTGTTTCATCAGTGTTTAATATTCCCCTGAAATAAAAACAATTTTCTGGCTGTCACTTACATTTTAGTCTTCAATTGTGATAGCCCCAAAATAAAATGCATCAATTGTTTGACAGCAACTTCAAAATAAAAGATAAGATATGTGTCTGCTGGGCCCAGCCAAACCTCATTAATACGTTCATGCACTACCAACTTCTGGTTTCTTTTTTTGACCTTAGAAATGTTTGACAAAAACTTAAACCAGTTATGAGCTTCTTTCCATTGTCTGTTCAGAGTCTCACAGTCTTCATCACCATTACATTATTAAAATTGTATTTGTAGTATACTAATATATGACGGAGGCTGCAAATTGGAGTTTAAATTGCCAGAAAGTGATTAAATGAACTATTAAGTCCATTTTATTTTCCATTTTTGCTCTTAATGTTCTCAGAACAGCTACTGAAAGGTCTTTGTGGTGAGGTAGTTTTTGCCAACTGATGTTTCAGGAGTGCAAACTTTCAAGCTCTACTTGTCTATACTGATTTTGTCAAGCAAAGAAGAGCCGCTGTAGTTGTTGGTTTGAATGGCCTCCAGCCTCTTCAGGTATTCCACCGGGAGTCCGTTCTGTTTTGCACCCAGACACACCACCTTATATGAAACAGAGAGAGAGACATTCAAACATTTTGATTTAGTCACAAAGATAGACTAGGTAAATTGGAAAGTTAAGTTCATTGCATAATATGGGGTTCATTGCTAATAAATAAAGGTTTTTGTCTCTGGACCAGTGTTTGTGTTCACATGCACACACCTGTTTGTACTGAGGAGAGGGGGGGCTGGCATGGAAATTCATCATTTGATAAGTCCTGCACAATATGGGTCCTTTGTCAGTCTCCACTGAAACCTCCAGTGGAGAGTATATTCCTATATTCACCCCTTCCTGTCTGAAGACACACACAAAGAAGAAGCATGCTGCAGTTGAGTTAAGTGACAAACAGGAACTGACTAACAGCTGTGTTTGTGTGTCTCACTTGTCGAGCCTCGGGAGGTCCTCATTGCTCAAAGTCCAGATTACCCCCCACACGTCTTCCCCTGGACAGGAAGCAATGGTGGCCACTCCACCATGCCAAGCGGTGTATCCACTTTTCT
>NW_027176617.1:1098099-1123099 GCF_023349555.1 Cebidichthys violaceus | reverse complement strand
GATCCATCCCCACCAAAATATCAACTTCCAACTATCCTAGTATGCTGTATTATGGTTCTCCCTCTGCTGTACACCTCATCGATGGTTCGACATTCCTCACCTGCTTCTCTCTTCTTGGACTTGACCTTTGGCTCGATGTCAACCAGCAAGGTGTCCAGTGGGAGGCTGTCGGGGAGGATAAAGTAGCGAATATTGTTGCCACGAATACTCAGGGATTCCAGCTGAGTGGGCTCCCGGTTTTTCAGGGTCATTTTCACCGCCTTCAGGTGGGTGTTCATGCTCACATCAACACCTAAAAGGGAAAAGAAAGGAAACGAAGACAACAAAAAATGTAATGATCGTACCACTGTTTATTCTAATATACAAAGATGTGAAGGAAGAAAAATATGACCAGTGGGTGATAGTATGCAAATACCAAGATGGCTAAAAACACATTCTTGCAGTTTGAGCTTTTAATCCACTCTAAGCCAGCGCTTCCACACCACAAAATGAGCGTTTTAAAAACTTGTGGCTATAATTTCAAAAAAGAGTAACTGAACACCTGGCAGTCTCATCTTTGATGACCTCCAGTGGTTACCTATTAAAAATGACTATTTGTCACCACTTTGTTCTTTTTAAAAGGGTGACAAAACTAGTATTACAATGCACTATAGGTGATCACAGTGAGGAGGAAATGATTGAGCATAGTTCAACCAACTGAGACGTCTGTCCCACTGGCATTGGCTACTACGGTTTCAAAAATTAAGGATTATGATCTCCCTGAAGGTATGATTTACTTCCTACTGTTGCATTAGCTAGATGGACATATTAAACTGGCTAATATATTAATTTAAATCTTAACATCTGGACTTTAAAGAAACATTTCACTGCAGTTTACTTACGTAGAGGCAACTCTTAACACTTAATGAAGCATTTCTTACCTGTGATGGTGCCATGGACCTGGGTACCATTCTTCAGTTCAATGGTAACCGTCTCATGGCTGAGTTTCATCAAAAACCTGTGAGATGAACACGATTAGTGTGAGAAAACATCGTGGTTTGTCAACCTTTCACAATTTTAAACGAAAATTTTACATCGTGTATCCTAAAATGAAAAAATGGTAACGTTAGCTAACGTTACCTAGCTTAAGTTAGCTACCGACTGTGTAGCGTTCAGTACCAAAACAAAGGTAACGTTACTCCGGAGGGCGACAATAACATTTAAAACCTCCATGCATTTGATTTGGGAAGGCATGTTAAGTGATTATACGTAATTTGCGTAAGGCTACGTCTAGTTTTTAAATCCTGCCGCTAAATGTGTAAACGTTAACTGCACGTAACACAGAGACAGACAGGGCCTACGAGTTAACCACTAGCTAACGTTCGGTATGTCCGTTAAAGCTAGTTAGCAAACATTGCAGCTACCATACCTGCGCAATTTAAAGTTAAACTAATAGTATTAACACTACATGTGTTTGTATCCGTGTGTTATTTCAGAGCGTGGAGCTCGTCCATTGTAAACCCGTACAGCCTCCATTCATTCCGTTCTTCCCGCCTCATCCTCACAGTCCCTCCGTTAACATCTAACTCCATCCATCGGCATCGGGTTGTTTCATCACCCCACAATCACAGCATTTAATAAAAGGTGACTTTTAGCGACCACTTACCTGACTAGTTTCATGATGGTGATGGACTGTAGAGAGAAATCCTCCACAAGAGACAAAAAATTACAACGGTCGAGTGAAAACACAGGCCGCTGTTGAAAGCTTTACGTTTAGAGTCGCGCTGATTATACGTCATCAAATGAGCGACAGCAACGAGGAAATACGACCGCCTTCACCGCCGCCTACAGGAGGGTTGAACATCATATACATAATACACTGAGGGGCGAAACCATACTGTATATAACCCAAAACAGTTGACGCTATGGTTTAAAACTTTCATTAATACAATTAACAACATCTACTTAAAAAAAACATTATTGCATCTCAGAACAGGGGAATATCAGTGGATACATGTATAAACAATAAATGTATAGAAAGAAAGAAAGAAAGAAAGAAAGAAAGAAAGAAAGAAGCTGTTTTCTGTTGGAGATTATTTAAGGTGGAGACAAAGACTTTTTAAATGTCAAATAAAGGTTAAAAATTGCGTTTAAGACAGTATGATCAGATACAAACTACAACACACACGAGCAATACAAAAGCAACACAGACCTTTTTCGCAGAAGACATTTTAACTTGTCCCAGTTGGAAAAGCACAGGTGTTACTAATAACATTGATTATGGCCCTGTTGTATTCAAGTGTCCCAGTAGCCATCATTATATATTTATTTTATCTTCACCTGTGCTTACCTGCTGGAAATGTAGATATTTCCCAAAGTAATATGCAGTAACGCTGTGCAGGTAAACCAAACACACTCTCAGTGGTTTTCTGAAGCACTGTATGAGTCCAGATGGTAAAATTAGTTTGAGAAATGCCCAATACAAGATTTATTTTAGTTGAAGGAAGACATGGGTTTGTCGGGGTTGTTGTAGTTTTCATTGCCTGCCAGTAGATGTTGCTAAAAAGCCCTTCAATTTCGTATTATTTTCACCTTCATGGCATTGATTGATTCAGTACCCTTCTCACTGGTAGTAGGGCTGTCCTGAAGCTGCAGCATGATGCTTTGTGTAAAAATGATCAATGAATATCAAACTTATTTTTGTAACTGAAGGTAGTATTTGCAAACAACAGTTCAATATTCAAACAAGTTATATTTCTACAGAGTATTCATGGTTATAAATATGTTAGTTTACATGATCATGATTGGCATATTGTTGATAACTTGACAAGGAGAAACTGACTGAAGATGGCAGCCTCACACAAGTCCTACACACACACAGTATACATGTTCTGGTAATCAGATTACTCTTTCTTTTGCAGATTTTTAGATGGTTTTGGAAAACACAAAGAGTATAATCTCATAGTGGCAATCTTTCAGTTGTTTTTATTGAGAGAAAACTTTGCACTGACACTTTCATTTACAGTTTTGGCCACACATCAAACCTCTCTTATGGACCGACTGGGAATGTATCAAGTATAATCTATGCAAGTGCAATTTAATTATTTTTTTATTCTGAAGTGGTTGTTTGAGGGATCATTGAAATATAAACATTATATATGGTGTACAAAATGATACAGGACCATTCCCATGACACCATAAATTAAATTCTAAATCAAGAAAACAAAAAAGGAAATAATAATAATAATAACAGCCACACTCATCTGTCCTCCACATCTTGACCATCCACTGGATTAGTGCAACACATTAACAGCATGCTTGTGCAAATTAAAAGACCCCAGACTTTTCCATTTTGTATCCTGTAGCAACCTAAAATTAATGTTAATTAAACTATTCCTCAAGAAACAATGTCTGAAATCTTTATGGGCAACAACAGCTGCCCTCACATCTCAGCAGGCCTCATGAAATGTCTTCATCAGCACCTAAAACCTGTCCAGCGCCTTCACAGTTTAATGTTAAACACAGAATGGAAAAGGGACTATTTTAGGGGTTTTGTCACTTCAGTGGAGCACGCCAGACCTCACACTTTAAACAAAGCTTAAAATTCAATCAATTATAAGTGATGCACTTTTTCAAATCACATTCTGCATAACCGGCACATTTAAAGTAGAGGGAGAGATTTCAACTAAATTCAGATATCTTTACATTTGTTTGTCTTGGCATGAAAGTATGATTTAAAAACACTCCATTATTATGGTTTCAGTCCCAGCAGCACCAGATCATATCTCAACAACACAACAGGCAGTTTGATTCTCTTGTAAACATTCCAGTTGGGCAATAAAGTTTTTAAAGATAAAGGCTGAGTGACAACCCAGGATTCAGAGTGCTACATCGCATTTTAAGAAAAACCAAAGGCCACATTTGAACAACTTAAAGATAAAATGGTTGTTAATTATAGTGGAAACACTAAAGTGTAAATAATTGACAAATGATTTATTTCATTTAGCTCCAATTCAGTTTTCCTCAGGGGAAGAGGTAAAATAAGATAAACCTGTGGTGTGAGGACAAACGATACTAATGTGCATCAAGAACCTCAGTGTATGGCAACTGCCAAAGTGGTGTGTTCTCCGTTATCTTTCAATGACAACTTTGTTTTGCATGTATAAAAAGCAATGACAGTAATAAATACCAACGAATAAACAAAAACGACTGAAACAAAAAGGCACACAGACCCAACAACTCTGGTCTCAATTGAAAAAAAAAAAAAAATCATCTCTATATGGAATAAAGAAATAATTAAAAAAAAGGATAAATTACAGTAAATCCCAACCCATCTCTCATCTATCAAACAGCACACTGTACTAGCCATCAGTAGTGGAATAGACATGATAAAGTTGTAAAAAAACAAAATGAAATGAGTGTTCATGTACAGTATTGTCTGATTGTTTGGCTCAGTCAACTGACAAATTGATATATGATAAATGTTTATGAATACAAGACTCATTGTAGTGTGAAGTCAGACTCTGAATCTACAGTAACACAGCAGTTCTGATCTTTATTTCTTCTGTCACACGACATTAAATATTTTGTTTTGATGGCATTATTTTATAAAAGCCATGTATTTTGAAATGCAAACAGTGATTCAAATTAAGCAATATACAATATTATGATGCTGTGATACCTAATTTAAAAAAATATGTTTTCATCATGTATTCCATGTCAAATTTGAGGCAAACATTATTATTGATGTAATATCATTTTGGGTTAAAGTGTTTTGCACACTGACACTCAAAACTGAGCCAAACAACAAGCACCCATGATGTTGAAGTGCCTTTGAGCAAGACTTAGCTGGGACTGACCTCGGACAAGATAACATCTCTTCTGTGATCGCTGGAGTTTTACAAAAGAATTATAACTTTCATAAAAATCCAGATAGCATGTTGAACTAGCGTGACGTTCACTGAGCAGACGGGGATATTGTCGTTCTCTGCAGCCTGTCAAAAGGAAACATCCGTAGTGAGTTGGCTCGCAAACAAAACAGGCACAGTGTGCGTGAAGGGCCAAAAATCAGAATTAGGCCCTCTGATTGTACAGTACGCCAAACAAGCTCCAAGGTTACAGTTATCATCATATTTGGCTCCAGGAAGCTGGTGGTTGGGTGGGTGTGTTAATTAAAGTGAGGCGGGTTTGGATTTCAGCATGATCAGCACCAAAACTTCACCCTGAACAAACTGAGAAGACAAACACAGGGAATAAATAATATATGGAAACAAGAAACATGTGCAGCATTGCATGTGTTATGATATCAGTAGCTTTCCATTGATGTACTTTGCTTAAACACTAAATTGTTTCAAAGAATAGGTTGTCTGTTTTTAGAGCAGACAAAAGCACTTTAAAAAAAAAAAAAAAATCTATCTGCGTATGACATCATCTTTACTGGACAAAGTCCCCAGGGTTTTATCTGTAGATACAGTATAATACATACAGTAAGCACTCCAAAGACCTACATCTTTCATTGAGGCTTCACCGTTATATCTTAAATTTTTCCTCTTTCTAGTTTTCCCAGCCTTTGATTTTCTTTCCTCTTTAACTTTCATCTCTCTCTTCCTGTACTTTGCTTAACGTTCTCTCTCCACATCGTTCTGTCGCTGTCACACCAGGTGTACTTGTTCCTCCCACTCCTCAGGCGATTGGTCTCCCTCCAACTGGAGGATGAGGTCCAAGTCTCTCTCTGTGGCTGGGGCAGTGTGTGCGGGACTGTTTCCACATTGGGAGTGCGAACACGGGTGTGTCTGCGCTTCGTCCAGCGACAGGTCAGACACACACCCTGCCTCCGCACCCTCCTCACCATTTTCTATTTTTTCTAGCTCCAGAGTGCTGGGCCTCGACGTCTTCAGGCCCTCTGCACCTAGACAGGGACTCGCCGACCCTCTGTCTGCTTCTGGCTCGCCCTCCAGGGGCTGCCAGAGAGGGGCGGGGGTCATGTCCCTGGACGTCTGGCTCTCTGACTCAGTCTCAGTGTGTGTGTCAGGGGAGGAGTCCGTTTCTGTGGTGGGCGGGGAGGGGATGAGGGCCAGGCTCTGGGGGTTGTTCTGGGGGTTAATGTTGTTGTTAAACCAGGCCATGATGTTGTCCAGCAGCTGGGCACTGGCTGTTGGGTCCAGTGGCTCCAGACTCTGAGGGTCACTAGGGGTGAAAGGGCCCCCTGGGGGGATCACCGGTGAAAGCAGCAGCTCTGGCTCAAGCTCTGGAGATGGGAGGCACAACTGGGCAAGGGGCTGGGGTTCTGACTTGGGTGGGCGTTCGAGAGCGTAGGCGGCAGGACGCTCCTGGGTGTAGGAGCTACTGTGTTCGGGGCAGGGGTTGTAAGAGATGTCGGGTTTTGGGGTGCTGTCGTACGTGACTGTGTGTTCCCGGTTACATGAACTAGGATGGGCAGGGTTTTGGGTGCGTTCAAGTGAGCAAGAGGCAGTGTGTTCAGCCTCAGCCAAATACCCACTGGAGTGGTAGTAACTGGGATCTGTAATGGTGATATGGTCGAGCACATATGGAGTGGTCAGTGTATTCTGGTCTGGTCTATGGCTGAAGTCGCTGTAAGCGGGTTCAATGGTGTAGGGAGCGTTGAGTGTACTGTGGTTGTATGTGTGGTGAGAGCAGAGCTGCTCCTGTGTGTGTGTGTCCAGGTCATAAGGGGTGGTTATGCTCCCCAGTTTCATAAGGCTGTCTCCCAGCTCCAGCAGCTCTGCACTGAGGGAGGGAGGAGGGGGAGGGAGGGGGAGGGAGTTTGACATGGGAGGCTGAGAGGTGGAGTCTGTCCTGTTAGGGGGCCGGGGAGGATCCAGGAGAGAAGTGGGGAAGGAGGAGCCTCTGGCTCCTGGAGGACCGTCTGTGTTGAGAGACTGCAAAGCGACATCGCCCAGGTCGCCTGAGGGTCGCCGCATCCTCTCCTGTCCTCTATCCAGTCCACAGTCCAGCTCCCCTCTCCCCTCCGTCCCTCCCTCCGGGCCTCCCTCCAGGCTTCGCTCTCTGCGAGACTCCTGAAGGGACAGCTGGATGGCCAGCAGGATGTTTGGATCATCTTCATCCAGCAAGCCCAGCACTCTTCTGCGGCTCTCACTTCTCTCTGGGTTTTCTGGAACATGAAATATCACATTACATTACATTACATTACATTACAACCCGGACTGCTTTGTAAAGCTTGATTACAAATTGATCCCAGTGATCAATGCCTCTGTGTGCGTCGACCAAACTAGATTCATGGAGCAATAACTTAAAATCCTATTTGCTGGTTGTCTAGTGTGCTGACAAGACAAAATGTATAAATGGAGGATGGAGCTGGATTAGGATCCAGAGTTTTTGTATTATACATGCTATACGTAAAAGACAATGGAACCTATACAGTGCAACATTGAGTTAATTTCCAAAATGCCCCATGCTGTAAAATATACCTTTCAGAAAATCTTTTTTGTAATAAAGGGCTTTATATGAGGCTACTATATACTGTAGTAAGGCCTTTGCCAGACCTGTGTTGTCACTCCTTCTACTGGTCTCTGGTGTGTTGCTGCTGCTTCGAAGGTTGTGCAGACTCAGCATGTCTCCTCTGCGCCGTGGTCTGTGTCTACGGCGGTACTGGATGTCAGCATAATCCTGCAAAGAGTAATTAAAGCTGGGTTACTAAAAAAAAACAAAAAACCTCTAAAAGCTGTGTTGTAAATCTATTTTGTATCAAACAGGTGCAAAATCTTCAGCACAGAAAAACTGCATTCAGGCCATGCATACGCACAAAACAGCAGAAGCTATGGTGCATTACCTGTGACTGTCTCTCTCTCTGATCTCCTGCTGCCAGTACAGAGTGACGACTCCCCATCTTAACACACATAAGCAAACTAAGTCAGCTGCAGCCGTAGTCATGCATTTAGATGACCTCATACTGAAGTAGGTCACTAAGTGCAGGTTTAAGGAGTACCATTAGCTGGGCGAGAAATAAATAGTTAGCAGAACAAAAGTTAGTGTTTCGGTGTATGGTGAGACAGTTTACCTCAGGGGAGGCAAAGCCAAGGTACTCCCAGTCCCATGATCCGCCAGGGTAACTGAAACAAACACAAGAGTATTTGCTCACAGTGTCACACATGAAGAATAACTTGAATTAAATGTTCAGTTTCAAATATTTCCACTTTGTCTTCTTCAACACTGCCAGTGGGAGGATGACGAAGCAGAACAAAACCATGTACTGTTTGAGTATGTGGGAGTGTGTTTGTCATTACCTTCTGCGGGGAGGATCAGGAGAATCATTGGGCGCAACACCTCGGGCCACTGATGCCAGGAATTCTTGCCTTTTCTGCTGCACCAGACGTGCCGCACTGATTATCTTGTGGCAGGGAGTCCTCAGGTACGGCCGGTTGACCTTCTGGGCCAGATCCTCCACAACCATCTCCAGGTCCGTCTGAGAAGACACAAAACCAACATGTTAACTTCCATCTGCTCAGAGACAGGAAATTCAAATTTAAAAAATGGATTTGCCACTCATATTTAACTTCTACTATTAAGACAAGACATGAGTGGAGTGTGTTTTGAATATTTTCTATCTCACAGGAGAAATCATCTAACAACTAATGACTATAATCTCATTATTCTGTATGACTCAAAGAAAACATCACACAGGTGTCACGTTACTGCAAGTAAAGCCAAATTCTGAGTATCTTATAAAAGGAAATACTCGTTATTTCTTTAACAATGTTGCAAATTAGTTTATGGATTAGTAGTAAGAATACAGAACATTAGTAGAAGAAAAGCAATGCCCTTCAGCACAGGGATGTTAAAACATCAAACACACAGATCATAAACTGCACCAACACTATAAAGTGTGGTATGTTGAGGAGAGCTTTGTGCAAAATGTCTGAAGAACATTAATTATAGATAGTTAATGAATAAGCAAATAGGATTTTGTTAACTTGTCGTTTAGCACCAATTGTCTAGCATGACCATCAGGCCAAAATACAAATCTGTTTGTTAGAAATACAAAACCCAATGGTCAGATTGCCACAGAATTCCATAACAGTACTTTGTTTGTCCTAACCAGTTCAGCCAGCCTGTGGTCTGATGAGCACAGCATGGGATCACTGGAGGGGCTTTAACGTCGTTAGTATAGTGTTATACCTGCATTAGCTCAAATATCTCTTTCTGGGTGCTGCCTTGCTGCAGGAAGAAGCCGTAAGGGTAAGAGCACTTTAGGACACGCCGCGTCTTCAGCAGCTCACTCACACCGTCCTCAATGAAACGCGTGTCTGGAGGAGTTCCTTCACCTGGATGAAACAAGCCAGTATTAGAATGCAGATATGATGAATGTATTATGATTGTAAACAAAACGCTCTGTCACCTTGTATCACAAAAGAGAGACTTACGGCAAATGAAGGCTCTGCTTAGCTGCTCCATCTTCTCTTTGGCTGTTTTTAGCAATTTCTGCTCCAACTGATAGACAAGAGGAGAGAAATCCACATTTCCAATGTTAAATGATCATCAGATTGTCATATATGTCTCAAGGAGCATTTAAGAAATTCAGCATTGCATTACTATAAATGTGTGTTTATGGTTGGAGGGTACATTACCTTATAACTGTGTTCATGGTTCTTGAAGCGAGTATAATAATGCATGAAACGATCCAGCTCCTGAAAACTTTTGTGCTTCTTTTCTGCCTGTAACAAAAAGCAACTTGATTTCACTCAAATGGCTTGGTGTGTGTTTCGGTGTATGCGAGTACATTAAATGCTGCAGAGCACATCAACATGAGCTTCAATAATGTATCATCTGACAGGTGATGGGGTAGTTTTTTGATTGTGTCAATACCTCCACAGTCATCTCCTTGGACTGCTCCTCCAGCTGTTGGATGACCTCATAGCGAGTACAACGATAGTAGCCTCCTGTTGATGAGCTGTGTTTCTTCCACTCCTCCAGACAGATCCAACAGAAGTCATACTTGCACTGCAGATAGAGAGAGCAGAATTTATTTTATAATTCTAACCAAACTGTAGTAAATAATGAAATGAAAGCAGAGAATTATTAATAGTCTGTTACCAGATATCAGTATCTAAACAAATTATGACACACAGCTGACTGACAGATAAATGTGTATACCTTGGCACACTGCATATGGTTGCATCCCTCATTCTTCTGAATGGGCGACTTGCAGTTGGCACACGGTTTTGAGTTGGTCAACAGCCACAGGCAGTTAGCAGCATCCTCATAGGCCTCACTCACACCTGCCACTGTGGAAAGCGCGCACACACACGCACGCACACGCACACACAAACAAACACGCACACACACATTAGCAACCTCTCAATTGGCCAACACTTGCCCTGCAGATACACACAAAATCCATGACCTGAACACCTGCCACTACGTTATAAAAATATATTAAGACACATCCCGGTAGGCCGTCTGACAGCTGCTGTTAACTGCCTCGTTGTGGCATCAGCTTACGGAAGTGCAGCTAAAATTATCCCCCAGTAACACACAGTGAAACACTAACAACACAAAGACGGACTTACACTCCTCAGGCTTCATCTCTGTAACTTTCTGGAGCCAGTTCCTCCACATCTGACAGTCACATGGCTCATGGGCCTCACCAAGGCACTCCCTGCAGACAGGGAGGGTGATAAACAGTGACTGAGGGGCAATCAAATACAGAGAATTGAGACTAAAGTAGCGTGACAACTTGTCAATAATTCCTAGAAACAGAAGGAAAAACAGAAGAGAAGGAAAAAGGCACAGAAGAAGTTTCTGTTAGTTGCTCTCAAGTTTTTAGGTCAACAGCTGTGTTGAGTGTGCAAGTATGTGTATAGAGCCATGAAGAAATCATGAAGCGTACCAGCAGAAGAGGTGACCCTTGCCACAATCAACGGCCGGGGAGGGCAGCAGGGGGAAACTGTGTGGGTCACTGTCCCCGGGGCCTGGTCGGGTGAGCCGCACCGCCCGCTCACAACGTGCTGCAGGACACCATCGGATGGCCGGATTGTTCTCCACAAATGCCTGCAATAGGGAGGGAAGGAGAGAGAAAGATGGGACTCAGATACATTATGGAGTATATAGAAGGAAGAAGAGAACACAGACAGGCAAGAGGGAATGTACAGAGCAGAAATGATTGGGAAATGCCAAAAAACAGGAAGAAACAAATAGAAACAAAAGACAATTTCAGACAAATATGCAGCAAGAAAACGAACAAGGGGCAAACACACTGAATACATTTACAGTTGGATGAAAAGCATTTCTTTAGCTGTGGTGAGCCTTAATGAGAACATGAACATCAATATCTGTATGGATGTTAATTTCTACCTTGATGTCAAACTGTAGATATCGCTGGTCCATCTCCCTGGAAACTACACTTTCTATCACATGCACCGGCACCAGCTGGTAGCACTCATAGGCCGGGCAGAAGATATTGTGTGCATCCCCTTCCTGAATCTTTACATTGAGGAACCTGAGAGACACACACAAATACATACACAGGACAATTCATCCATAATTGCTCAAACACACTGAAGTATGTAGGAACATTCACACACACACACACACACACACACACACACACACACACACACACACACACACACACACAAGGGCCCATACCCTTCCCAGCATGCTCTGCAGAACTCGTGTCCACAGGACATGTCCACTGGATCCTCAAACACGGAGATAGAGCAGAGACAGATTCCACACTGTGGGGAGACAGGAGATAAAGACACAAAATGATATCACAGCACCTAACAATAGTAATCCCTAATGAATCAACTAATGCATTCCATTCACAAAAGTAGGTTTAAAAAAAAAAAAACAAACATGTTTTCTGCATCTCTAAGAGTTAATTTAAACACTGATGCCAGTTAAAAACATTTAAAGTCATCAGTGGGTGTGTCTCTCACCGAAGCTAGGCCCTCCTCTCCAGGTGTGAGGCAGCTGTCAGTCGGAGAGGTGAGGGTGAGTGTGAGTGGTGAGCGTGGGGTCCTGGGGGTGCGAGGTGAGGGGAGGGTGTCCCAGGCATTGTACCCGCTGGGTGGTGGGGTGGGCATGGTCACACCTGAGCGCTGGCAGCAACCCTCAGCGTCTGACATCCAGGCTTCCAGAAGCTTTTCTCTGTCCCAGTCTGAGAGAGGGGGGGAGGGAGAGAGTGAGAGAGGGGGAGAGGGAGAGAGAGAAAAGACACATTTAGAGGTGGGGAATACGTTTGTAATTCTCTCGAAATATTGCAATCGCAACAACAGTGCTGTGAGGGTTTGTGAAAGTCGATGAACTTCCACATACCGTGTGCTCGGAGCAGGGCCTCAGCAGTGAAGAGGGGAGCTTGCAGCATGTCCGCCGTCTCCACGATCAGCATGTCTTTCAGCCTGCGCAGATCCTGAAGTTTCAGTCCCTCATAAGGCTGAAATGTTTGGGAGATACAGAGAGAGTGATAAAGGAAGAGGATGAGAAAGTTATTTAACAAAATCAAGGAAAGTGTGACATTTAGATACATTTAAGGAAGTGAAAAAGAAAATTTGAGACAAATGAAAAGGTCAGGGATGTGGGGAAGCAGGGGTGGGGGTAGGTGGGAAAGAGAAATTAAGTATTAGCATAGATTTGGCAGCAGGAAAAGAGATCAGACTGCTATCAGTTGGCAGCAGCCACTGCTGGAAGTATTTGCTGGTGTCTACTTGTGTTATTATATAAAAACCAGTGTAAGTTTGTGACCTTTGAGGAGAGAGAAGGGAAAAAGAAGACACTTTGGTATGTCTATAAAACATTTCCTTCTGTAAATGCAATTTGATGCAATATTTCATTCGACTATTCAAGATGATTTCAATGTTTGTAAAAGTTTACATGTTGTCAAGGATGTAAAATAAAGTAAAATATGTGAGAATCTGCGTGACGAATCACATCACCAACAAACCAGTATGATAAATATCTAAACAATCATATAAAAAAAACTGTTGTTTTATTAAAAATGTAATAAACAGGAAAACAGCGGACTCAATTGTTCCCAGGCGATATTACTCCAATAGTAAGGTTTTAGAAAAATGCTTATGTTTGGGAATTAATGTGTTTGGGAAATACTGACAAACAGGATAAATGAGACCTGGATTATACAACACAAATTGTGTGAGACTTTATAAACTGATTTTTATATAATTTTGCTGTTGTTAAAGCTGGCCTCCGTTTATTTAAATTACTTTAAGAATTTACGCCATTTTCAGATTCTTCATTACTGTAAAGGGATGTGAGAAAAAACAATGTGTTCTTCCAGAATTCCTGGTAACACATGGTGAGTAAATGATTTACAAATGGTCATTTTAAGGCGGAAGTATTTCTATAAAAGGCATAAAAATAAATCAATTGTCTTCAATGCCCAGCCAGCAGGAAACCCCCAGATCTGGTAACTGTGGTCTCACCTCCTTGTACTGCAGCAGGTTGGTTTCACCATGTGCGTCTGTGTTTGACTGCTGAGCCGAAGAGGAGGAGAAAACCATCTGTGACTCCAGGCTGAGGGCCAGCTCGGTGTGGTGATGCCGCTCGGCATGGTCACATGGCGTCAACTTGTCCTCGTCCTCCACAAAAAGGTCTGCATCGCTCTGGATTAGCAGCTACAGGGAGGGGAGGAGAAAAGAGAGGACAAAAGGAATGGGAGAAAGAAAAGGAGAGATGGATAATGGAGAGGAACAAGAAATTGAAGGAACTTGCAACAAAAGAGAACAAAAGGAAGTGAGACGTTTGAGCAAGTGGAGCAGACAAAGAGAAAACAGGAGGAAGGGGACAAAAGAGAAAGATGTGATGGCAGAAAAGAAATATAAGAAAGGGAAATAGACAGTGACATGAAAAAAATGACAAGGAGAAAAAAGGAGCAAATAATACAAGAATCAAAAGGCATTTTAGCAAAATGGAGAAAGAACAAGGCAGACAGTTTATGAAAGAGATGAATAGAAGAGGAAATGAAGATACATGTGTTCAAACTTTTTATCTTAAAGCATAATATCTGGGTAACATTTCCCCAAGCAGCCAATATCAGAGTTGAGCTCAATTTTCTTTCATTTCAGGAACTGGATTTTCCTTCTAATTCAGAAGCTGTAAAACCTTGAAAAAACAAGCCAGGAAGCACAACTTGAATCTAACAGTAATGAAACACAAAGCAGATGCTCATGAAGAGCAGGGACTGATCTCACTGCCTCTAAAATCCAATCACAAAGACAGATCTGCCTCACAGAGGAGAAGGCTCCTCCCGAATGTGAGCTTTACTTCCAGAGTGGTCCACACACACTTCCTCTCACCTCCACACAGCTCTTCATGCCTGCAGCGGCAGCATAGTGCAGACAGGTGCTGTGGTGATTGTCGGTGGCGTTGACGTTGGCCTTCTCGTACTGGCCTCCCTCCAGCCTGGCACCGGTCCAGCTAAGGATCATCTGGCAGCAGGAAGAACAAACCCATAAATGCAACGTTATTTGTACGTCACAACTTGGTTAATACACTTTTTTTACACAACAGCGTGTAAGTTAACCAGTGCGTTCGTACCTGCAGACAGTCGGCGCGACGCTGCTCGTCCCTTTGGGGTCGGGCCAGTCGTGGCGACAGCGCACCCTCCGGCAGCAGCAGGATCTGTGGGCCTTGGCACAGCACGTGGAGGCACGTCTCGTTGTGCACGTTGCGCTTGTTGGGGTTCCCCTCTTTACTGAACAGGAAGGACCTACACAACGTAGAAGAAGGAATAAGGACAAAACGGAGTTCAGAAATGAGCTGGAAAGAGAAGACAGAACTGACGGCAACAGAAAGAAGGCTTAAATCAGAATGTGAGAGAGACGTGAAGCCTACTTGAGAGAGAAACAGATGTGGAGGAAGGAGACCATGGAGGCATGAGTGGAAATGACATGAGGATGAAGAATGGTAGTGACATGAGTTTGGTGGGCAAGAAGCGTAGTAGAGAGAGGGAGGAGTAGAATGATGGCAGAATATTGACTATTTCTGTTTCACATCTCTGAAATAATGGACATGCTGGTTGGTGGATGCACGCGCACACACACACGCTGATGGATGTTCCAGTTGCACTGAGAGCCTGGCTGTGGTTGCAGTTCTGTTTAGTAAATAGTCGGTCTGTCAAAATCTCCATTTACTGATTAGCCTTCAACTCTTTTATTTGACTCCACTTCCATCTGTCCTTTTCTATCCTATTCTTGCTTTTTTTCCCTCCTCCTCTACAATATCCTATTTTGTTGTCTTTTGTCTTTCTTTAACCTGACATCCTTTTCTACATTGTCCTAACGCAGCTGCATGTTAAACTGTAGAGAAAAGCCTGTTTCTATCAGTGGCATGACATGAATAGTTGAAAGGCCCTTCTCACAAATAATAGGATGTTGGGATTTCTATTGGTTCAATGTATACAAAAACACTGTTAAAACCCTCTGCCTCTCTTCTCCGTTTGCAGTCGCCACTATTAAATTAGTGTTTGAATGTTTCCTTATTGTGCAGCCTTACAGCCTATTCTTCCACTTCTGACCTTCTTATCCTGTCAGCCACGAGCCCCTGAAGCCTCCCCCTAATGACAGTTCACTGCCAATTCACCCACACAGCAATAATCACTAATTATTCCCCTTTCACTACAAGCCAGTCACCCCCCACCTCTATACACACACACACACACACACACACACACACACACACACACACACACACACACACACACACACACACACACACACACACACACACACACACACACACACACACACACACACACGTTCAGGAGGGATGGCCCTAATATGAGTCAACTAGAAACAACAGGCTAGGGGACATCACATGTTTTTGCTGCAATTTTCAAACACCAAAGCTGTTCAGACCGCATTTGAATACAACGGGGAACCTCCAGGGAAAGTTAAAATGTTACAATTCACACAGAAATTATGAATGTGTTTGTAGTGTGTGTGACCTGAAGCTTGAAGAGTCACACTAAAATAAAAAAAGAGAGTTGCCATGTGTTGACATACACATCTGCTGTTTGTCTTGGCCTTCTTCAAACAACAGGAGGTCAATTGTTTACAATGAGTGACCAAGTCACTGTTGGTATTTACGTGTTTCTCAGACTGTGTTCTCCGTTGTTGTGGAGGAAGGGTTACACTTCATGAACTGCAACCATTTTTTTCCAGTAATAGGTCTTCTTGTGATTTCCCAGTTTGCACATCTCATGGGATTCACTATCCAATCCGTCCCAAGGAGACAACTAGAAGAGAGCCATGAGGCATATGTTAAAAATAATCTGAAAAACAGACTCTGCATCTACCAGCCCACGCTTGTTCTCCGTGAGTCTTTTTTGTGTCTGAGAGTTCTTGGTTGTCTTATCTGCTTGCCTCTGTCCAAACGAGCTGTTGGAACAAAGAAGCATTTCCTCTGATACTGATCCGGAGCAGAGTGTGCGTTCAGCACGCCTCTCTGGCCCATTAAAGGTTAGTAGGAAAAGGGACCCAAATAGCACACCGACTGATTCACTGTGTTATATTCACATTCACAGACTCGGACACATTAAGCAGTTGTGGAGTCACAGCCCCCCCCCCCCTCAAAACACACATGCACGTGTGCACACATGCAGATGCACAGATAATTGAGATTGGCCTTTTCAACAGCTTCCTCTGACCCCCCCCCCCCCCCCCCCCCCTGTAATCATGGAAAGAAAGGGCAGGAGAGAGGAAGAGTGCGAGCAGGAGGAGGTGAGGATGGCTTTTGAGTCACTGAATCAGCTGTCTTGGTCATGGCCAGCAGCCTGATTATCCCTGCAGGGGGTAGAAAGACACACTGGTGTCTTGCTCGCTCTATGTTTTTCAATTTTGACGCCTTTCTTTGAGGTTGTGTTCGATTTTATTGTTTCTCTGAAGACATTATTCAAGGGGGAGGGGGGGTGTACACCTGCTACAACAAAGTATACATTATGTTCATTAAGTTGGGGGACTCACAAGAGATGATCAAAAATCTACACAGCAGAAGCAGAGACATCCTGCATTTTAGCCTCAAGTAAACAAGCTCCAAATGCAACTCAAGTCTTTCAAACTCAACATCCCAAATTTGTAACGCATACTTTCTAGTATAAATTTAAAGTCTAAATCAAGAGACAGAGCTCATGCAAGTTATTTTTTCCCCAGACTTAATAAAACTTCATCCAGAATCACAGACGACCATTATACAGGCTGAGTAGTGAGCAGAATTGGCAGAGCGCCCCTTTTCCTGCTTACTTTGAGACGCTCACAGTTGCTCTTTCTAGCGATTGCTCCTTTGTTTGTCGTTTTGCCCTCACTGTCTGTGTGGGTCTAATTGTGTCTGATTGCCAGTGTTCTTCATAGTTAATGTACTTTTTCCCGTGTCTGGCATTTTTTTTTTTTACACTGTAACATTATTAACAGAGTTTGACAGTGTATACATCAGGTACCCTTCTGTACAAAAAGTCCTCTTTCTTGCCTATTATGAAAACGGGGACTCTCAGAAATCTATTAAGGCTGACATCCTGCTAAATGTTGTTCCCTTTAACATGACTCACTTGCATAAATGCCTTTGTGACTGTATTTGATAACTGCTTAACAACAATACAAGTCACAGCTTCAAATGTTAGTGTTGAATTCAATCAACACCTCTGACATTCTCAACACCTTTTTTTTTACCTGAGCAGACGTGTCATAGCGTGGCGGCAGACGTAGTGCAGGGGCGTGTTGTGCTGGTACTGCTCTCCGTACGATGCGTTCGGGTCCAGGCCCTCCCTGAACTGAGGGTTGCCCTCGTACAGCTGCCAGGCCAGGGCCTCGTCACCACCCACCAGGGCCTTGCGGAACTTGGTGGCTGTGTTGCCCATGGCTTCAAGCTTGCAAAGGTCCGCCTAAAGGGAGCTGTGGCAGATGCCCGCCCGCCCGCCCACCCGCCCGTCCGACCGTCCGACGGTCCGACCGTCCGTCCGCCTGCGCCTCTCTCCTCCTCCTCTTCCTCCTCCCCCGTTCACCACAGGTCACAACTTAGAGCAACATGGTTCAGCGTTTTCCTGCCCTGAAAGTAAAAGAGAGAGAGAGAGAGAGAGAGAGAGAGAGAGAGAGAGAGAGAGAGAGAGGGGAAGATTGATTAGAGGAAAAAGGATGGTTGAAGACGGACACAAGGAGAGGAAAGAATTGGAAAAAGGCTGGTGAAGTAAGATGAAAAAAACCCAATTCAGAAGTCATAAAATGAAGACGTATCAATCAATCAGTCCATCCAATGATCAGCTGATGTGCTGTGGCGAGGATGTTATCTCACCGGAAATAGAGGGGCAGAAGAAAGAAGCCAGAAAGACAGAGAGAGATAATTATAAAGAGGGCGGGCAGGTTAATGATATCCAAGCCATCGATTTGTTAGTCAGTTGATGAAAGGCATGGTCAATATTACCACAGCTGGCCACAGCGAGTCCAGTCAGCTTTCCTTTGTGAATAACTTGCATACATTAGGCTGTTTACATGCTTGTCTGCTACTGGAGATATGAGAGTCTGAGTGTGTGTGTGTTAAACCGTGCTGCACTAATATCCTGGACCAAAAAAACAAACAGTTTTACTTTGCCTCTCAGGCGCTCAACCAAAGAATCACAAGAATCGCAGCTATGGCTGCTACAGCTGAGTTTACTCTGACAGCAACAGCTGATTAACCTCCTGTAGGTTCTCAAATCTGTGTGTTCTGATTCATTTCCTTCCTCATCTTCCCCACCTCTCCCTCTTTTTTTTTTCTCTCCCTCAGACACACAAACAATTTGTCCCGTCCTTAACACACAAACAACAATACATCCTGTAACGAGCGGAGTCTGTATGTGAGTGCATGTGTGTATTGGGCCGTTGAGGGTATCATTACAGTCTTCAATCTATGGCCATCTGTCTGGCCCCTCACAAAGAGCCTCTTTTAGCCCCGGCTACAGTTGGCCGCTGGCTGGTCCGAGCTCTGGAACATTTGAATAACGTGGCTGGCTGCCTCCCCTCCTCTTGCCTCCCATTTCTATGCAGTGACAGACAGGGACACAGACACGGAAAACAGGCACCGACAGACGGGAGGCATATGGAAGCTGCAACCACCGGCGAATAATAGCCGACTTCTTTCAAGTTCTGCTCCAATGATGCATGCAGTGTACCGGACCTTGTGTGTTTATATCTGAAGGGGTGGTGATGGTGGTGGTGGTGAGGGGGAGCAGAGGGGGGAGTTACTGGAGTTATTAGGTCAGTGTGTCTGCTTGGCTCTCTGTTTTGTGCACACTGGTTTACTTCCAGTTCACTTCACTCCTCTGTGTATCTCCGCCGGTCTCCCTCTGTCTCATACTAAATAAGGACAGGAAGTCTAGACGTGGAGGAACTTTGGAATTCCAAGGAACGTACGGTTTGCACAGTTCAATTATCCAAAGCTCTTTGAGGCTACACATCAATCTGTGGTGGCTGAGGAAGTATTCACTCCTTGTTGACTGGACACTTGTCTTATTAGCCTTAAATCCAGCCAGGATTTTTTTGTATCAATTATGTTTGAAAATAAACAATTCTGAGTTACACTCATGCCACAGGTCCACACAGAACAGGTCTCTAGAACATATGGTACTACCCATTTTCGGTAATGTGATAATCAAGACTTAATGACTAATGAATTCAAGAATCCCAAACACATGAGTGTTGTCTGGAAGTCTTTGTCTGATGATTCCTGCTGACAAAAACTCAAGTCACAGCAGTCTTGGTTTCTCGAGAACCCAGCCAGCAATCACAATGTTTTATAAGCAATATCACAATTCATGGGGATATTTTGGGTGTGATTGTCTTTGTGCTTTTCTATACACACACACACACACACACACACACACACACACACACACACACACACACACACACACAAGGTTAGAACTTTAATGGTTGGCAAATAAATAAATTGACATAATATCAATACAAGCAAAAAAACACCAACCATTTGCTGCTTCTCTCAAGATATTAATATTACCCTGATATGTATGTCAGCTCTATAACAGTACAGCTATGATCATCTACAGCTATGACTAACTGTAGCCTTAACTTAGTAAATGCAGCATGTCATCCCTACCTGCCAGCACCTTTATAGGCACATCTACAGTTACTACTCTGTTACTATATTGTTAATATAAACAAATACAACCCACTGTTGTGCCTTTACTGTTATCAAAACTTGCTGTCACGTGATAGACATCAAGTCAGACACCTTAAGTCAGAGTATGGGTGGATCCTGACAGGCTTCTGTGTAAACCGACTAAACCAGGTTGTCAAAGGAGACATCAAACTTGTAACTACAGGGCAGCTAAAGAGCTGCACGGTGACATACAGTAACAGCAAGTTACTTCAATAGCATTTACCAAAATTAGCTAGGTCACCGTCAATCAGCTACACATTCAGGTCAGACCTCGTGTGGTTATTATCGTTGAAGAAGTGTGTCAGCATGAAATGGAGCACAAAACAAACAGCAGCCGACTTCTCTCTGTGCATGTTTCTGTCCATGCGGCCCCTCGGTTAAAGCTCCTTTGTTCAGCGCACTGACAGTGAATCACTAACACAACAGGGGAAGCGAGTGTTAGGTGTAGGTTGTCCGACAAGCTGCAGAAAAAAAAGACGCTTTCACCCTGGGTGTTAACGTTCCCCCACTGAGGTGGGTAAACGTTAACACCCCAAAAAGCAGCCTACCGTCCTGCAGTTACCGAAGCTAGCAAACCAGCCTCTCTCAGGTTAGCGCGTTGTTGTGTTAGCCTCAACTACCGCTCGAGCAGGACAACGTCAAAATCTGCACCGTTTTACTTACACGGTCGTCTCACTTGGTCACTGGTCGTACATTCGGGAACTTGCGTAAATCGAGGGACATTATCTCGTCACTGTCATTCGCGTCCCCGTCTGCTTTTCTTCCACTGGACCATCCTCCTCTCTGCCACCCGGACCCGGTGGGGACAATGATGATGATGCTGCTGAGAGCGGAGGGGCGAGACTGACTGGATCGCTTCAGTGTATGTTGTTGTGGCTGCCAAAGAGAAAAGCCTACTGCGCATGCTCGGGAACCAACTGTCACGCGGAAAGGCTCTCACCTGATTGGTCGGTTGTCTGGGGTCGTTTTGGTGAAACGCTATCGTATTGTAGGCTTTTTTGAAAAGTTGTATTTTAGCTGCTTTAACAGGTGAGTTGTGTATATAGACATAAACTAAATAATTTTATAATAATTTATAATATATACATATTATTATAATTATATTATGTTACATATAATATAGTTTAAAAAACTGAAAACAGAATATAGGCTTCATGATACTGTCAAACAGTGTGGATTAAGGAAATGTAAACAATCATAAAACTACACATGTTGAAACAAAAACTTAAGACTTTATTAAAAGTGACAATGCAAAACCTTTTAAATATATTTACTGGAACAATGGTATTATTGGTGCTGATGCTAAAAAGGAACCCTTGTATTATTGGTGTACAAAAAAAATCATAACTCAACATCAACGTAACGACAAAATTAGCCAACTTTAAAATAGGAAAATGGGGTCATACAAACGGCAAAGGAACATCGGCACACAACCTGCCAGTCAGTTACTGTCGGTCTCTATCTGCAGCTGTCTCACACTCTCTCACACACACACACACACACACACACACACACACACACACACACACACACACACCTAATCATCATCCTGACGGCAGATGCTCTGACTGCAGATGCCCTGACTGCAGGCCTGACACAAGGCCTTCTCATGTGGTTTTCTATTATCCATGCGGTTTCCTGAACCACCACTATGATCATTGTCGTCCTCTCCGTAGCAATTCTTCCGGATTTTGGCACACAGGCTGAGTAAGGCATTTTCCACCTCTTCCTTGGAAAAACCAGGTTGTTTAAACCTTTTGTCGTTGCAACTGCGACAGGCCTGTCCAAAGGGCCTCATGATCACTGACCCCCTGTCACCTCGCAGCCGGTAATGGAACAACAATGTCACCTTTGCTGAAGACCAGGTCTTGCTGCAAGATGTACACTGGAAACTGTGGGAAAGGAGAAGACAATATATAAGAGTCAGAGCGTCTCAGGGTTAGTAAGATTCTACCTGAGGTATTCTCAGGTCTGCAGCATTTCCTGCAAGTTATCAGAATCAGAATCAGATTTATGGACAAATAGGGGTTTTTTTACATTTAAAAAAAATGATTAACAAGTATAGCAAGAATTAAGAAACATGAATCTAGAATATAATACAAATACAATAAAAAAGTACGTAAAATATATCTGAACTAAAATAGAAGAGCTGTGCAGTTTTAAGTGTGGTTTTGTGCAGAACTTTTTTAAATTGTCCAAAAGTAATGTTTTAGAATCGTTAAACTAACATTTAACTTAAGAAGGATCAATCTTCTCATAACTTTGTTGGTTAAATCATATTCTGTGTTCTTTTCAGGCACCATAATCAATACTACTACAAACGGAAACCAATACAAAAATGTTGTCCCGTTGCCTACAATTTCTGTTATGTGTCTGTTAACAGAGATTAGAAAAAGCACAACAAGACAGCCTGCTGCACATTCAGCCAATTTAGAAAAACAGAAACTCTGTCGACAGTTTTCACAGCTAATTCTTATCCTCCTTAACCTGAATATCAATTACTGTAGTTTAAAGTTATATATCTTGATACTTTGAGAATATGTAACAACAACACTTACTGTCCAAAGCCAGAAGAGTGGCAGTAGATCTTCCAGCCTCTCTTTCTCTCCTCCACGGTGAGTTGGTCTGTCTGGTTGTAGTTAAAGTTGAGATTCCACTGGTCTCCGTAGTCCAGCTCATTGTCATCGTCCAGCAATTCCTCAAAGGTCTCCCTCCACAAGGAAGGAACCCAGTCTGCACGAGTGGAAAGTCAATTAAATATAGATCCCTGTTTCACAACACTGGAAACACTGCAGCAACCAAACTCTCAGCATGTAAAAGGAAATTAAAGCGAAAAAAACAAGGTCACGTCCTTCTTCCGTCTTTTTGAATAAAAAAATCAGAATTTTCAATAAAACGAAAATGTAAAAAAAACAAAATGCATTCAACACAGACGATTATGAACCCTAAATACTATCAGTGTATCTATGGCGTCAAATTGATCAAAACAAATATTGCAAAGCACCAATTCACACAGCATATTATTTACACACAAAAGACATTATGTGTTACCTGTAGATTTTCTCATGTTGTTCGGTGATCAGAGACTCTTCTGGTGAGATGAAGCGATGTCTGACTTGTGAATGCTGCTATGCAGACTGTCTCCGTATTTAAACACCGACTGCAGCTCTACTCAGGAAAACGAAACTTAACAACCTAGTTTCATTTTCCATGTAGTTGGCTTCAATTGATCGGTGTCATGCAGAAACAACGCAACATCATGAGATAGCTTATTGCCTTACGTAAAAGGGGATTTTATAGTAGTACACTGACCACAGTTTATTACTGTATTCTATAATGAATGATAGTTAGACAGGCATTGCAATATGTATGAAATCCCATTACCCCATTTAATTCGACATTTTGCCTACAATCAATTTTAAATCAAATTAAAGTTTTTTTTCTTGTGCTTCTCTTGGAGCTCATTTAATAATTAATTTTTTTTTAGCAATTATGTTTTTTTGTTTGGTGGCTAATTAGTACGCATTTGAACAATTTATCTACTAAACAACAATTTGTAATTTTCCTCATCGCATATTCAGTTTACCTCAGTTTATAGGCTTATATGGGAAGGAGATTGGCGTGTCCGTCCATGACTTGTTTTGATTGCTGTAGTTTTAGTTTAATTTACAGTAATATCGTTGCAAGTCCCAGCTAACACACTCAAGTTCAGTTCAGGTCAGTTCAGTAGGGGGCGGTAGAAGACAACTGGTTGATCCACACGCGCCACTAACTGAAATGGACTTTTAATTGCAATGCGGTTGTTGAACCAAAGGGTGGCATTTTTTGGTGCACAGTGGAAACAAGTATTTTAAGGAGTCAAGGGATTGCCCACAAGTCACTGCCTATGTATCAGAAGTAGGCCAACAGGATCAGCTTTCCATTGAATTTACAATAAGGAAATATACTTTCGATGTCTAAGTACTGGAAACCACTCGGGTCATCCTGATGACCTGGTGAAATGTGAGCTTTAATTTATCCCTAGAGCCCAGAGGACCAATTTAGCCATGTCAGGGGAAAAAGCATCAGTATGAATGTTAAAATAGTGTCATTAATATACGTATTTAACTTATAGGAAACTCACTTCACCCCTAAACATTACATTTAAATTGTATTCTGCTCTTTGTGGTAACCAGGAAACATTTGCCTTATACAGGTGCCCCCATCCAGCTGAGTCTTAACTGCTTTGTCAGCTTGTTCTGTTTGGTGACTGATATCCATCGTTGCAATGCTGCATGTTTACGCCTCTATCAGTCCTGTCTGCCAGTTGCTCTACTGTTCCTTCTTTTGAATTACTTATGGCATTCTGGGAAATTTAAAGCCCCAGTTATTAGTACAAACATTTATCTAAGTCACCTTTGAAAGACGGTAAAACTGTTTTTGATCTCTTGCTGTGATTTTCACACCTAAACCTATTTTAGGACCTTTTTAATTGCTTTAATGTTTGGTTTCAACCCTCAACTACATTCTTGACATATACACTTAAATGTAAAAGCCAAGACTACTCCTTTATGTCCCCGAGCACTGTCGTCCTGTCTGGTGAGGTTTAAAGTAAAGCTCAAAGACCCGTAATGTGTCGGACCCGTAATTCTTTTATTTTTTATTCAAATATCTTACTAAGAATAATGTTTGTTCCTGTACTCATGAAATATTTGTTGCTGTTTCAAGTTTATTATTATTATTTAGTGGTAAAGGCAGTAACAATAACCTATGCCAGTCTTGGAGCAGCCATTGTAGCAACAGCATGATGGTGTCAAGCTGGTTTGATAAAGCAGATGCTTGTTTACTCCGTCTTTGTATCTTGTCTGTTAAGTTATGCATGGTGTTTCCTGAATAATCA
>NW_027176617.1:825599-1095599 GCF_023349555.1 Cebidichthys violaceus | reverse complement strand
AGTATATTCTACAAATGATACATATTAAAATAGTGTAACTGAATCTGAGTATCCTGCACTGTGGCTTTATGGCCTTTAGAAAAACATGCTTCCCAAACTCAGCCCAGTTTAAAGAAGGAGACACTGAGTAGTGTAATCTGCAGTAGAGGATTCATAGAAAGGAGAAGTGCAGAAGTCTGCTGATTCAGTGTTTTACCACGGAGAGAAACAGCAGGCAACTCATCCACACAGTGTTTCAGTGGGGGACATGGTCTCCAAGGAAACCAAAGTGAGCCTATGTAACTTTTGCTAAAAAGCAACATATATCTAACGTTAGCTAACATTAGCCACCAAAGGCTACTGGTCATACCAGACCCAGTGAGGCTTTAGCAGCAAAACCGCTGAGAGTATTGCTTTGAGAAATGGAAGGAATACTGTTATTTCATAAATTATAGTGCAGCTTTTAACGGCTGCCAGACACTTCCAGCGACTCAAGAGAACTTTATTGTGAACCAATCCACATACAAACACAAGGTAGGTGGTGACATCTCATTTCTCCAGGGCCAATTGTGCTACATTTAATATTTAGCAGCACAAAATATTAAATCCAACATAACGTGCCAAAAGACAAGATAAGGTGCCAAAACAAAACAAAACAAGTGCAGAACTTTGTAAAGAAGACAGAAAAAGTGTACAAAGTAAGTGCAAAGGGCGATTTATTTGAACAAAACTAACAAAATTGAAACAAAGTCCTACAGAAAAAAAACATCTATGTTAAAGGAGTTTTGGGAAAAGTTTTGGATAAACTTCTGTTTAATGAAGGCTGGATAAATCCCAAATTAGCAGCCATGACATAAAGGCCAACACTTTTGAAATACACCAGTGGGAGTGAACTTCCAATGGTCTGTCTGCTTCCAGCGATCAACGGGTTTTGGGAGGAGTCACGCCGGTGGGAAAGCCTAGCCCAGCAGGAGTCGCGTCTCCTTCCTCATTCAGCGCGCTGATCGGTGCCCTATGTGGCGGTAGCTCCGGAGGTTCACACCCCGCCGAGTGAAGCAAGTAGCCCGGGCCTGAAGACCCCTGTGGCCTAGTTGGCAGTGGAGGGTGCACACTGGGGGTTTGGGTGGAATTGTAGCCCGATCCGAGGAATACCGACGGCAAGGAGACGCACATCGGCGGTTTCACGTCGGTACAAAGTGAGGAGACAAGTACTGCAGCAAAGTTTGGAGGTACTGACAGGCGTGGATATAAAGGCGAAGTTTGCAAGTGCAAAATGGGACAAAAGAACTATTTGTACAGAGGGTCTATTGTGTCCTGTTTTAATATATTTTAATTATATATTCTAATTATATCCTGCTCTACTCTATCCTGTTTTATTCTATTCTAGCTGTTTCTTGCTTTATGTAAGGACAGATCCAACTTTATTATCCTCTACCTGTATCTTAATTATAATCTATTCTACTGTGTCCCCTCCTGGTGTGATATCTCCTGTATCCTAGTCTATTTTCTTCTTCTTTATTCATTACTCCAAAAAGTAAAATGCTGGTTACTCACCAGCAGCCTGAAGTTTATAGAGGATTAATCATCGCGGTATAGCTGCTGCTGTGTATTGCAAAACCTGAACAGTACTGTTATTATAGTCTAAGCACACAGAAGGCTCCGCATTGGCTGTCACTGACTAACTGCTGCTCTTTCTCCTGCCCTTTGAAGACATTCAAGAAAAAGAATAACTGCTACTTTTTTTGTCAGATTGTGTAGAGCATTGTCTGCACTGCATTGTTTGGGATAGAGGAAATAAATAATGCTTGAAAAGGCAGAGACACTTTTACGAGCGTGTCTAATGCATTGGTTTGCACAATATATGGATTACAGGTTATCATGAGGCTAACATGACATCCCTCTAATTTGAAGATATTGATGGGATAATACAAGGTTCTTGTCCTGCAGCCTTGTGTTGAGCAAGCAAGACACCCGCCACGTGTCGTCTTCTATAGGCTTTGATGTATAGGCTCTTATATTATCTTTATTAAAATTGTTGGCAGCTTTTTACCAAACAAGCAATGTAATGATTCAAACTTCACCTTTACAGGCTGCTCCTCGATTCACTCAGTGACTCACTGGATAGAAATAATCCAACATGTGTTTATAATTTGGAGGGAAAGGTTTTGTAGTGCCAGCTCTTTTTTTGTGGCAAGTCCCTGCATGTGTGCTTCTTATTATAGATTTCATCTAGTCACACTAGCAGCATGGCCAAGGCTGCATCCCATTCATAGCTGTGTTTGCATTGTATATGTTACAAGGGGTCATTGTCTGTGGTTGTAAAACATGTATGAGCAATAGTGTGCTTCCTAGGGAGAGAAAATGCAAAGTAGAAGTATTTCTCAGCTTTTGTTTTGGGGGTTTTCCATTCAAGAGGACCGCAGACATTAAGGCAGGTGGAACAGATGATGAGGACTGCAGTGGACCTGTTTTTCTAGCAGTGCTGCTATGTAAAACACAGTTAGGAAAAGGGAGGATATTGGCCGCCATTTTCCCCTTACATGCAGTATACATTCACCTGACTGTGAGCTGTCTTTTGTGTGACTTTCCACAGTCAGTTCAATAGGTGTGATGATATACAGAGAGACAAGTCGTGCTCTGTGTTAGCATTCATCTATGTTTGTGTGTGTTAACCTGACGAAAGTGGCACTGAAAGGTCCTGACTAGAGCACCAGGAGATTAGTGGCTCATCCCTCCAAACCTGTTTTGTGGTATTCGTTTCTTACTCCATTCACACCGAATTATCGCACAAAATGAATCAATATAAGAGGTATGCCGGATCAATCCTGGTGTTTGTTTAGTGAGGAGTGCTCTGATGTGTGTGTGTGTGTGTGTGTGTGTGTGTGTGTGTGTGTGTGTGTGTGTGTGTGTGTGTGTGTGTGTGTGTGTGTGTGTGTGTGTGTGTGTGTGTGTGTGAGAGACAAGAGAGAAAATAGAACATATTTTTGTGAGTTTGTGATTGATAGTTTGTGTCTCCACAGGCTTGTTTCTCTTATTCACATGTTGAGACAGATAACATTTTTCCCTTCCTCAGCTCTTCACTAAATGTTTCTCTACCTCTTCTCATGGTAGGAATGCTGGGAATGAGCCATTTACACGCTTGGTGAGCAAACAATCGGCACATCTGAATATTGGGTTTATCAGCCTTGAAGAGCTGCAGTCGGTTGCCGCCTGCCGACCCTGTGGTGGTTTAGTGTTTCAAACCATCTTTGTCAGTGGTGCATTTAGGGCAGGCTCGTCCTTGTGTGGGGAACAGAAAGCTTTAACTAAAGGAGGAACAGAGAGAGAGAGAAAAGAAAGAGAACAATCCCTATCATCGTGTCACTGTCCATGGTTTGATGCTTACTGCAGTTGCTATAACAACAAACAAAGCAGCCAAAATTTGTTTGAATATCCTACCAGTCCGCCAGGTGAGGTGGAGAAAGTCTGCCATGCTTCTTACATTGTGTTATTCTGCTGTTGCTTCATTCTGCAGTGACCCAGAGGTCACAAGGGCTCTCTTTAGTTCTACTGTGCTCTGTAGTACTTAGCTACTATAGCTACTATATTCACCTCAGGGTTGATTTTCACCGGTTAGCTGTTTTCTTCTCAGTTGAGTGTTGTAATCATCAACAATTTTGATAATCAATCCATTTTTCAAGTAAAAATGTTGAAAATGACCTGCTTTCAAATCCTCAATTGTGTTTTATGTGTTGATATCTTTCGGTTTTAGTGGCAATCTTCATTATCTTTTGCCATTTTTGAGTAAACAATTAAAAAATGAATCTTGCAACTGAAAGGCAATACAGTTGTTCTAACTATTTGATCATTTGAAAAGTACTTGCAGTGTTTTTGTTGGCTGTTGTTGTGTTGCCACACATGACAGGCATTTTTTCTGAGGTTTGAACATTATGACAAGCACAGCCAGGTGCACACCTCTAAGTTTTTGTCTGTTATCACATGTCCTCAGGTATGTTCTCTACTGCTGCTTCAGCATAAGTCCCCTGATTACACATCAAGCCCCAGGCTGCTATACTTCTTTAAAATAATGAACAAAACAAAAAAGTAGCTGTGATTTGTCCATATTAGAAACTTGGCAGGAGTAGAATTATTCCATGAAAGCAGTATGTGCGTCTAACATACCTCGCTGCCCGCTATGGAACTTTTAAATGGGAACAGCGCACCGCAAAGGCCCAATTTCTATGGCTCAAACGGAGTAAGGAAACAGGATGTCAGCCATTTTGCCAGCAGATGAATCACCAGAGCAGCATGTTGCAAGTTATCCCTAGGCTAGAAAAGGCCGGGCTCCCCGGTGACTCACCAGGCTTCTGAGTGAACCAGCTTCTCCCACTGATTGCGGGTTAGGACTTGGGGCCTTTTGCTATCCCCGCTGATCTCTCAAGTGTGTGAGGAAGTTAACAGAAAACACGTAACACACTTCTAAAGCAGGTACAACCTTACAAAACATCTACTCACCCTCCCACTCAGACCCCTGGTCTCACACACCCTTATTGATCAAGCTGTCAGTAGACCACAGTTCTGTGGTGATATATATCCACTCAGTCAAAAACACTTCCTGTATTGACCATATGCTGAAATGTGCAGGAGGGACACATGCATAGTCCTTAGATTTACTGTCTAAGTGTTTAACCAGCTTACTTTGAATACATGAACAATTTTAGTGGGTTGTATTTCATTAATTGAAAAATAATCTGCAACCTTTTTGATAATCAATTAATAATTCTTCAAGTCTCTTTATTGTCTCTTTTGGGCTTTGAGTGAGAGAATTGGTATCTAATGAATCGATTCATTGGCTCTTAGGGTCTGTGGATCTGCGAAGTGATTCCTGAACTTCTCTATCCTCTCTTTCTCAATCGCACATTCCCAAATTGTTATTGAGAATGTTCCTTTCACTCCCTCAAATTAAGTCAGTTCAAGTCATGGCATAACTATTAGCATCGTTATGCTCTTATATGTAAATGTGTGTGTTGTGACTGAACCAGATTTTTCAGGATGAGGTCCGAGTAGCAACTTGAAGTGTGACGCACCAGCAGGAGGATTTACTGAGCCGAGATATGAGAGAACCTGTCTCTACACCTCTAAATGCCTTTCTTACTCCTCCCTTTCTCTTGACTGTCTTCTTTCTCTTACGACCATTGTATTTTCCATGTCCTGTTGTTTTTCTTTATGTAGAGTTTTCTCACAAGCCAGATTGAGTTTTAGTTCATCATCTGTGCTATCACAAGCAGGATACTTCTTTGCTGAATATGACTGACATTACATTAAACGGGCAATTAAGCAGAGTTGGTGATGATGCATTGGGGTTAGATATTCAGTCTGAGGAAGTTACAGACAATGTCTTGGTATTTCTCTTTATTAATAATAATATTATTATTATTATTATTATTATTGTTGTGCAAGGTCATCCAGTTAAATGTTACATGACATGAGTTGTCAAGTTATTTTTAGTTTGGTGCCACACCTATTTTGTATTTGTATAATATTAATGGCAATAATAAATAAAAAAAAACATCAATTGCAACGCAATTATAATTGATTTATAAATAAATCTGCACCATTCCTCTCAACTGCATTAATTTGCCTTGTAAACCTAGAAACGGCCCTTCGGCTGTGGAGATCTGTCACAACTGTTAATGTGTCGTATTGTGTGCCAGTAAAGGTGTGTTAATGTGAAAAGTGTACTTGTTAAACTTACTGCACAAGCTTTTGACTCAGCAACAATAGACTCTTTGTGTAACAGGTTATAGTTAATCTGTTTTCTTGTGTATCTGGACACAAAGCGTTCTTCCTCTCACCACCCTGAAGAATATTTGGTTGAATTATGAGTATTGTATATCACTGATGCAGGAGTGGTGTGTTGTCTAGTCTACAAAAGCAATATGACTGAATCCCTGAATATGGTTTTGCTCTGAGATTCTTAAAAACCTGTAATGTTATTTCTCTAAAACACAAAAAAAGGCTGCACAGACGCTTGAACAAATGTATTGATAGCTTTGTGTCAGATTTTTTTATTTACCAACATAATTTCAATCACTGACCTTTTCTTTTTCTGACTTTTCTGCACAGGTACAAATTCCTCCTCCCTTACCTCTCCTCACCCGAGCCCTGACCGTTGACCCCACCCCTCTCTCCAACCATGGCACACCGATCTCAGAGTTCATCTGTTGGTGATAACCCCCACGACCCAAACTACCTGCCCCCTCATTACCGTGAGGAGTACCGCCTAGCTATTGATGCTCTGATAGAAAATGACATACAGGTAAAACTGCAGTTTTGCACTTGTATTTGTTGCACTTGTATTTGTTTTGTTTTTACATACGTATCAAATTAAATATCATTTTTAAAAGATGTATTGGTTTAATGTGTGTCTCCTATCACACCAGGGTTACTGGGAGTTCCTCCAGACCGCAGAGGTGGTCGGCTTCCTGTCACAGGCAGAAATTGAATTTATCAAGTCTACAATCCAGATGCCCAACCAGACCTCTAATGTCCCAGAGCTGACATACCATGAGGGAGGACAAGAGGCTGATGGCTCTTCCGACACCTACTGGCCGATGCATTCTGACGTGGATGCCCCGGGGCTGGACATGGGCTGGCCGCAGCCACAGCAAAGCTTCATGGGGCCCACGGAGGTCACCACTCTAGTCAACCCCTCCGACCCAGACATGCCGAGCATCAAAGAGCAGGCCAGGAGACTCATCAAGAATGCACGCCAAGTAAGTAAAAGGGAGGGTAAACAGGAGTTAAACTTGCATATCCTGTTTGCTTTCAGCTGGTATTACTATGAAAACTATCATCTGAAGCTGAGATCAAAGCATTCTACGTAAACATACACGTATTCAGTGTACAACAACAAATCTGCTATGAATGCTTTTGTTTCTAAGCACATACCATTCTTTTTCATGGCGAATCTAAAAGTGGATGGGTGGAAAACACCTATGATGTAATACATTAACACACCATTTATTACTACTGAGTATCCTCTTTCTCTGTCTTATCAGTATGTACGGTACAAATCAAACTTTATCTTAAAAAAAAAAGAAGAAAAAAAAGAAAGTTTAGATACTGGACTGGCAGTGATCAATGTATGTGTGGGTAATGCTATGTCATTCTCAGTTTAATCTTACTTTTTATCTGCTGCTGCCAACTTCGACACCACTCCCTTTCAGATGAATTTTTACCTCGCTGGCCTTTGGCTCAATTTAAAATACAATTTACACAAAGTGAACATGAGTCAAACCACGTTAGTGTGGTTGGCTGTGTTGTTATTTATTGTCATTTTTGTTAAGTGAAAACATTTCTTTAACTGTGACACAACTTGTGACTCTCCTGTGTTCAGGCGTAACAGTGTTTCAACATGAACATAGAAGACAGACAGCTTCTGAGACAGGAGTCATTCATCTTTCTATACCGTGTTTATTGTGTACATTTGTGTGTATTGTATTGCTGATACACTGAGTGCAGGTAAATTCCCATGTAGTGTCAGAGAGCCAGTTGTTATTGTATATGGATTCATCATAGGGCCCTGAAATAGACTTGGTGTATTTTGTTGACCCAATGCGGTTGAGCGAGGAATGAGGAAGCAATGTCTTCATTGAGGTGTGCACAATATTTTAATTCATTATTTTATTTTGTATAGTATCTATGGAACGGTGTAAATAACGTTAGTACATAAATTAGTCTTAACATCCTACTTCATTATCACATTGTCAGCAGAAGCATTTACGCAATCCCGTCAAAAGTACCATAAACATGTACATATTGTATACATTCCTTTTTTGAAAATATGTAATCGTTTTGATGTTGCAATTTTAAATGACCTATTTAGTTAAAATTGTTATAAAACGGAAATAATAAAGACAATAGTATACTGACCAAACTAGCTTTCTTGTGTTTGCTCTTCTGCTTCAGGTTATTGGTGTGGTGATGGACACGTTCACAGATGTTGACATCTTTGCGGATCTTCTGGACGCAGCAGGACGCCACATTCCGGTTTACATTCTACTGGACGAGCAGGAAGCCCATCACTTTGTTTCTATGGTCATCAACTGCAAAGTCAACCTGGACATGCATCCTGTGAGTTTGCCTTCATTACATTTCCTCAAAAGACCGGACTACCAGTTGGCTATCCTTTGGCATTGATTGTGTTTTTTACTTATGTATAACACGGCATTTCCACTAAGGCTTGCATGTGTCCATAACATGATTGAAATTTGGTTTTATAGATGGTGCGCATCAGGACTGTGGCAGGAGTAACTTATTATTCCCGTACGGGGAAATCCTTTAAGGGGCAGGTGAAGGATCGTTTCCTGATTGCTGACTGCAAAGCTGTACTCAGTGGCAACTACAGGTGGGCCATTCAATTATGTTTTTATTGAATTCTCAAGACTCCCTTGCCATTCACTCAGCAAATGTAAGTACTTTAATTACCTCCACTGTTCTTTCTTTTTTCTTACAGTTTCATGTGGTCCTTTGAGAAGATCCACCGCTGCATCGCCCACCTCTTCCTCGGGGAGCTAGTTGCCACCTTTGATGAAGAGTTTCGCATTCTCTTTGCTCAGTCAGAGCCTCTAGTCATTGACCCATCCAATGGAGCGCTTGCTCTTTCTGACACCGGCAGCAACAGCAGTTACTTGAGCAGCCAGTTCGGTCTGAATAGGACCCAGTCTTTGCGTTTCCGCAGGCAGCCTGAGCCTCCCGGTGGCTTCCCCTATGGAGACTCTGATCGTAACCTCGCACTTCCTTTCCGAAGGAACGATCCGTTTCGTCACACCGTTGAACCTGGGGCAGGAATTACAATTGGAAAATATTCCCAGCAACAGTTTCGTCTGCAACAGTCGTACCTGGAGCAGGGGAGGTCCCTAGTTTCCAGACAAATGGAGCTGAGTAACTCCTCCTTCAAGAGGCACAGCTATGCAGAGGGAACCCAGGAAAACTACTCATCTTCGAGGCAATACATGAGGCATAGAGTCATGAATAATCTGGATGAGACAGATTTTCAAAGGTAGCTAACCCTTTAATATCTACAACTGTTTGGAATCAGAATTATTCAGAATCATCACATCACAATCTTAATTGAGTACATGTCTTTACACATAACAATACATGTATAATAAAACAATTAAGAACCATAATTCTTTCTTGGCAGGGAGCAGACCCAAAGTAGCCATCACTACAATGAAGGGCCTGGCCCGGGATCTGGCCACGGACACTACGACAGACTTCGAGGTCGTCCTTCACAACTCTCCATTGACCAGTATTCAGATTCAAGCTATCGCTCAGAACCCGAGCCTCCACCAGGAAACTATGGCCGAGGCTACTTTTCATCTGAGGACTTGAGAGGACCTGAGGAAAACCAGGCACATCCATTAGCTGGGAGGTATGGAGGGGATTCCACCAATAAAAGGCCAACCATAGGTCAGGCGTATGCCTGCCAGAGGTCTCCCACGCAGCCCCACCCACCAGAGAAGAAACAGTTTGCCAAACAATCGGATCAAGAGCCTGATGAAGATGAAGGTGCTAAGAAAGGCATGAGGAGTTGGAGAATCCAATCCTATCTCAGCACCTATGAGGACAGTGGAGAAGAAGGCCTGACTCAACCTTTAGGACCTGATGCATTTGAAGATCTTCCACCATCTCAGCAGCCAACTGCCACTGAACATTCAGCTCCCCGCTTTGGAACAAATGAGCCACCGAATGTTCCCCCCAAACCCAGACCAGCTGTCATAAGACCGCGGTATGGAAAGCCCATCTTACCTGAGGGCAACAGTAACAGTGCCCCAACAACAACCAAGGATCTACTTGCAAAAGCCAGGGAGGCTGAGATGGAAAGGGAGAGAGGCACAGAGAGGGGGGCAGCAAGGGAGGTGGGTGTAGATGTGGAGGTGAACGAGACTCCAGATCTCTTCCTGTCCAAACATGAATCATTCCGTACGCGTATTAACCCACTTCTTCAACGTAGCTCTCGCCTGCGTTCCTCGCTTATATTCTCATCTTCCAAAGCAGAGATACACAGTGGTAGCCTTGGCCTGAAACCAGCAACAGAGAAAGACGAGGAGTTAGACACAGTGCGCACCTCCTCGATTGTGGCCCAGATACTAGAGAAGAGAAGGTCATTGACTCGTGAGCCTTTTGAGTGGAGAAAGAAGGCTGAAGAAAAAGAGAAGGAGAAAGAAAGGGAGGAGGAGAAAGAAAGGGAGGAGAAAGAAAGGGAGGAGAAAGAGAAAGAAAGGGCGAAAGAAAGGGAGAAGCAGAAAGAAAAAGAGAAGGAGAGAGAGCGACAGCGACAGCAAGAAGAAAAGGAGATTCGATTGAAAAATGAGATTAAAGCAAAAGAGGAACAGCAGAAAACCAAGGAAGAGGTAAAGAAGACACCAACTGTTCAGAAATCTGAAGTCACATCATTTTCTATGAACATGAATGACCCAGCCAATAGACTGCAGTATTTCAAAGAGCTGGCTGAAAAGAGAAAAGCCTCAAAAATGGAGACAGAGTCATCGCTAAAAGCCCCAGAGCCTGCTGAAAAAAAGCCAGACCTTTCTATTAAACCTCCCATAAAACCCGCAATGACTCCAGAGATCCACACTGTCTCTCTTAGTTCAGCAGAACCTGAACCAAAGAAGACAGACATCTCTGCAAAACTGGCAGAGCTCACTCGCAGATCTTCATTTAGTTCCTCGAAACCATCCATAATCTCCGCCAGGCCTTTTACGAGCCGACCTTCAGAGACAACTCAACCTCATAAAGAGGAAACTGCATCTGAGGGTCAAAAGAGGGATATATTCAAGTCTCTAAAGCCCCTCGCTTCACCGAAGATCTTCAAGAGGGATCCGTTGAAGCTCAAAGGACTGAATCCTCGTCGCATCTCCTGTGGCGAAGAGATTCTGACCACAGATGCTACAGATGCAGAAAAGAGTGAACTGAAAAAGAGTCGCTCTCATAGTTCCTCAACTATGCCACGTGATGAATCCAGGGAAGGACTGCAAAAATATTTGGGATCTAATACATCTATCAACACACTTGGTGAGAGCAAGGGTGAGGGTAAGACACTTGACTTCTTAAAGAAGCAGACTCAGAGGCTAAAGGGATTCCTGGGGCCCAAGGATAAAGACAAGAAATCTTCCGGAGATGATAGGACCATGAGCACGGTCAGAGAGATCGCTGAAGATTCAAGCAAAAAGCAGAGTTCATCGGCTAAAGATAAAGGATCTACCGCAACGGACCAAACTACAGCCAATCACAAGACATCAACCAGCACGTTGGGTCCGTCTCGATACCAGGCCACTGGCGGCTCTGTTATCTTCAGCAGCAACCTACGAGATGACACCAAAGTCATTCTAGAGCAGATCTCAGCCAACAGCCAGAAGAACCGACTGGAGCGAGAAGAAACCGGAGGGGACCGAGACAGTGCCGGCGGGGAGAAGGGGCTGGAGAGACAAAACTCCGTCAAAAAGAGTCGATTTCTGCATCCACAGACCAACGTCCAGGAGCGGGAGGGATTACTGAAGAGGATAGAGAGTCTGAGGAAGGAGAAGAAGGTCTACAGCCGCTTTGAGGTAATATAGGATGATGTTTGCAGCATGGATGGGAAAGAGATATAAACAGAAGCAAAAGTAGCGTTAGATGTAAACAACTAAAGCAGTTAGGACATGTATTAGTGAAGTCAGGGGTTTGGATTAAACTTCATGACAAAAACCCAGCTGTTTAAAATAAATATAATAATAATAATAATAATTAATCAGATGCAGCAGGATACAGTACACTTGTGTGAATGGTATATGTTTACAATTTAAAAAGTAAAACATGAAAGAACGATTTCTTTGCAACTCTCTGATCCATAAAAATGATCAGATGTTTAAACTCATGTTAAGGCTTTACGGAATTTTAGATTTTTAATTAAGGTTTGAAAATAAGTCATAGAAATGTAGATAAACATTATATATGTTTTAGTGATATTTTTATAGATGGTCTAAATCATTTCAGAAGTAATTATGTTGTTTGGGAATAAACACTAGTTTCAATTATACAAACAACTACAGATTAATGTCAACAAATAAATGTTGGTGGATGAGCTACGGTTCATTCCTTTTTCACTAGAAGTCTAGTACAACTGTATGATTGTTATTGATTATTATTCTATTTTAAATACCACTGAATTTGGTTGTATATTTTCTGGTATACTGGTTAAATATAAGTGACTTAGGGCTGTCCCTCATAATATTGACAGTAGAGAGGAGGAGGAAAAGGACTAAAATGAGTTCATACACGGTTGCATTCAATGTCCTCCCTGTTGTTCTGTTGACAGATGGGGAATAGCTTGGGATAACGAAAGAAGGAGGAGCCACCTTTTATATGGAAACTATTTATGCAAGATGATCAAAAAGACCCATTGCCCATATGTGTCAACAACGCCACTATCAAAGTTCCTCTGCGGCTCGACACTGCAGCCTTTCCTGGATTTTCACAAGAAGTAATAAAACTTGAAAGACAATATATGAAAATGCTGAAAACAACTTAAAGTCATTGGGTCTGGAATGTTCCTGTGTGCCAAGACCTGGTACTACCTTGACCTTATATGGTGACTGAGAGAAAGAACAGTGACTCTACTGCATGGGCTAATGTTCCACCAAACAGAAAGAGGTAGGGCAGTTCACCTCAAACACAACTTGTACGAACGTGGCTGAGGGAGTTGGAGAGGATAAAAGAAAGATATTACATATTGCACCTGAGGGATATAAAATAGATCCATGCCCGTTGAAAAACGTGTGGTATACCGCTGCATGGGTACCATGCCATTGATGTGTGTTTCTGCAAGTGTTTGTGTCGCTGGTACTTGTTTGAAACTGAATGGGAGAAAGTGTCCTTGTGGATTCACCGTGTGCCAATAGCCTAACAAGGGCATTACCAAAGCCAGGAGGACAATTATTAACCCAGACCAGAAAGCAAAGATGAGAAAATGAAGAGGAATAGAATGAGATGAAGGTGGAGAATTTAAAAGGCAAATATGTGAGATTATAGAGAATGAAAAACACAGTGAAACAAAAGAGTTTCATATACCTTTCTATCAAGGCGTGGAGTCGTGAACCTACTTCTCAGGGTAGAAGATGTCAAATAAGCATCAGAGAGCGGCCTACAGGCTTTCATGGTCGGAGGAGTGGGGTTGAAAATGTCTTATGTAATGTAAATAAAAATGTAAAAGCACTTGCAGTTGTCTTGAACACTGTAAAAAAGACAGATTTGACTAAAAAAAAAACCTACCCCGGTTTCTTTGTCTTTTCACTTTTAAATGAGTCATCACCTATAAAGGAAAGGAAGAGAACAAGGGAGGCTACATTTTAGCGTACTGGAGCAGGGCCATGCCTCATTACATAAGTCACTTAACTTGTGAGGCCTACGCCCCACGCAGAACTGCTGACTCTTTTGTTGGTGTGTAAATACTAGTAAAGCAGAGCTTTAGCTCTATGGTACGATTCCCAGGCTGCTTGAGAGCTCGACGGCATCAGACTGGAGGATTGATTGTCATACAGACACTTCGGGGGTTACAGTGTTTTTTCTATATGGGATAATGATGTACATATTTATCTAAAAAAAAAGGGGCTTGTTGATAATTTAAATAACAAATTAGCTGATGATCATCCTCACTGTACTATCAAAGTGCTGCGTGATTATTTTAATTAATATGCAAGTATGTGTTCTTGGCTGTAATAAGTACGGTGAAATCAGTTGCACAGGGTCAATGTGTTGTTGTTGTTTAAACCTCGGATAGTATTAAATTGTATTTGAAATACTGCAAAAATGTCTTTTATTAAATCTCTTTAAAACTGAAATTGAATCTGGCTGTGTGCACATATATACAGTACGCAAGTATATTGTAGTGAATGGTTGTACTATTTTTGTTTATAAGCTCTCGTAAACCCATTTAAAAACAATATCAGAACAATGTTAAAACCTTTATATTTTTTAATATATGAATAACTTTTATTATATGAATACACAATATTTAGGTAAGATGAACATAGGAACATATCCATACAGGATACTACTGCCGCAACTGAACACCATATACCGGTCATAAAATGTAAAATACTGCAGGTTTCAGGAATACATCAAAGCAAGCCTCCTTTGGACTGATAAAACCCAGAAGACAACATTTGTGAAGTTTTAGGACACCGGACACCAACAGATCAAAGCACATCTAAATGAGGGACCCTCTGATTCTACAAAATACCTAAAAAATACTCTGTTTCACTCCTGAGTCTCTGCAGCTGTTTTCTCCAGCTGCCTCTGTTTCTCCATCTCGTCTAAATCCTCATTGAGACGGTGCAGCTGAGCCAACTTCATTTGTTCTGTAAGAATTACAGAAGAAGACCAAATCAAAAGGGGGGTTGGGAATCGAAAAGAAACACTACATTCTTGCATGTCCAACAATAAATGTTTTACTGCTCGAGAGGAAACTTACCAGCTGATAACAGCTGACTTTTTGTATTCTCAGCACTTTTTATTTCATCTGAGAGCCTTTCTGGAGTCTAAGTAACAATTTGAAGGTTATCAGTCATTAACGACATCAACATTGAGTCACATTCTGTTTTAGAGATGTTGGAAAAAATATAGATGTCCATGTTATTTTATATAAGATTAACTTACAAAGACAGAGTGCAGACTCTTATGCTGCTCTATCAGTTGTTGAAGTTGGTTTTCAAACTTCATCCTGCAAAAACAAGGCTGACTTTATCAAAAATATATGACAATTAAAAAGTTTTTTGTGATACATAATTGCACTTTTAATACGTACCGCTGCTTCCGCTGTTTAAGCTTGAATTCCTGAATTTCACATCTGTACTGTTCCAGCAGTTCCCTGTTTTTCTTGTTCTGCTTCAAATGCCTGCATAAAACACATGATTCATCACTAAGTACAAAATATAAACATATATATAAAATGTAAACATTTCCACCAGAGCCTTCATTTCACCTAACCGTACCGTGTGCATAGTAGACAAGGTTTGAGGAGTGTTAATCATCACTTCACAGCTATAAGCTTTGGTCAGTGATTACAGCATATTCTTCATTTCACAACATTAGATATCAATACCACATGATCCTGTGACATAACACAAAAATGTGTCATAGCCACGACAAGCTAAATACACGGTATATAGTACAATTAATCACATCATCAGTCATCATACATGAAAATGTGCTTAACAACATATAAAAGCATAACGTTTAAAAAGTGACACTGGTGTTAAACTCAGAAGCCTAGACGCTACAACGTCTTCTTTAAGGCTTTCGATGTGTAGAATGAAACATGTACATATCTTAATTTTAATATCTCAAATCCATCTAGCAGGAAGTGATTAAATATAGTATATAATAATATATAATATAGTCCACAGAGAAAGGTATATATATATATATATATATATATACACTGGAGTCAAATACCTTGTTTCTGTTAAACATACTTGGCCAATAATGCTGATTCAAAGTTTTAAATGATATCAATATATAAATAGGAAATTATGCAAGACATTAAAAATGTCTTTATATACAGTACAAATAGAAAGACTGAAAAAAATAATCTAATATGCCAATATGGTAAATCGAAAATACAGGTTTGACACCAGACAACTTCTCAAAAGGAAACAATATTTAGGATTCTCATTGTTGCTGCCATCTAGTGTTACATTTCTCAAACACACAATAGGAAGAAATACAAATGTTGACTCCAAACAGCTGGAGACATTCAATAATATTGTTTATCTGGCTGGTGTGGAGCTCACCTGACAGTGTCCTGCTCAGACTCCTCACACTGGAACTGCAGCTTCCTGCACAACTCTGGAGACAAACATCACAGCTCGTCAACTTATTATTTACAGCAGATGAGCTATTTGTTTCCAGAAACCTCTGCACGGCACCAATAATCAATTACACATTTGTTTATGAGTACCTTCTTTTTCTTTATGGATTCCTTCCAGTTTGTAAGCTTCAGTTTGTACTGTCAAAACAACAACAGTGCCTAGTTATAATATACAATAATGAACATTTGTATAGATACATAACACATAAATGGTTGCCTAGAGCGTAGCAAACACAGTAACTGACTACTTTTAGTAGGTCTTTGGAAACATCTCAGCAACAGGTACAATAACAATGATATATGTGGATCAAAAACAATTATCAGGAATCATTTTGTGTCTTACAAGTTGTCAGCTCTTCCTGCAAAAAGTCACTGACTGATACGATCTCCTTAATTTCTTCCTCCAGGTCTCTTGTACCTAGAACAAAACAGTGTGATTGAATGTGTTGTAGTTATTATGAAGCTATAGGGTTACTTACTAACCTATGACACATATTCAAATATGATTCAATCATCCCAATACTTCTGAATCACATGTCATGACCCTATGCATGTCTTTACAGAGAATAATGTTTTAATCATTCGCATAGTAGATCAGATAGTATCAGAATGGATCTAATGGGGTGTTGCGTTCCCTAGAAGACGGAGATATTAATCATATCTCATGTTTCTCCACTCATCATGATCTGATACGCCATGTTAGAAGTAACAGGTAAGGATGTACCTCACTGAAGATGGTGTGATTTTGATGTAAAAACCCTTATGATCAGTGTGTACAGCTGTCTTACTCACGGTTTGAAGTTCTAATGGTTGTTCAACTTTTACCTGTTGCATGTAGTTTACCGTCTTTAGCTTAAAATCTGACCCATACGCTTAACTTATTATGATTATTGTTCTGTATGCTATAATTTCAGTTAAACCTAAAATAGGTCGTGTGTTAATTAGCATACAGACCGCACATCCAGCCTTCTCATTGGTGGACATTCACAAAGCTTTCCATCAATCTCAGACCTCCATGTTGAAAAGTTTTCACATGATATGATCAGTTTACCTCTATAAGACACGCTACATGCGGTCTCTTTTACCTAGAACACAGTGTGATTGAGAGTATTGTAGTTATCTTGAAGCTTTAGGGTCACTTACTACAGTGATTTTCAACCACTGTGCTGTGGCACACCAGTGTGCCGTGAGAGATCACTAGGTGTGCCGTGGGAAAATGTGTGATTTCACTTAATCGGTCAATTTAGTTGCTACAAATAATTTGCCATTGTTGAGTGTCTGAGCCTGCAATATAGTGGCTGGCTAAGTAATTAAATACTCTTCCATGTCAGTGGGTGGCAGTAAGTAGCGCAATAATGATAATAATTTAAGACAGTAGAATTAAATGATGCGCAGGAGAGGTTGCGGTGACGAGACAAACAGCGATGGAGAAATATTTGAAAAGGAAAAATGAAGACTCTGAACTGGGCCATGGACAAAACTCTAACCCAGATGAAAAGCCTAGTATTAGTGGTGTTCAAAAGAAAGAAAAAACAGTGAGCTCGAGGCAATACAGCGAAAGTTATCTTTCGTTTGGATTTACTTTCACCAGGAATCCGACTGGACTGACTCCGTTATGCTTGGTGTGAGGGGAAAAGCTATCCAACAGTGCCATGGTCCCAAACGAGTTTAAATGTCATCTCCAAACGAAACACCCACCACTTCAAAACAAGAACAGATTATTTTGTTCCCCTGTATAACTTGTCATTAAATTGTCAGCATATATGCTTTATTATGCTATAATGTCTCATTTTGTAACTTTCTGGGTTGTTGGCATGCCACAGGATCTTTTTAATGTTAAAAAGAGTACTGCAGCACAGACATGATTGAAAATCACTGCATCACCAACCTATTTCATATAACATTAACTGTAGTTCATTTTTAATCCATCCCAATGCATCTGAATCACACCTCATGAGAAGCTATTAATCTATATAATTAATTTCTAATCAGTTTACATTTTTGACATACTGGATCAGAATGGATCTAATAGGGTGTTGCGTTCCCTAGAAGACGGAGATATTAATCATATCTCATGCTTCTCCACTCATCATGATCTGATACTCCAAGTTTGGAGTAACAGGTAAGGATGTACCTCACTGAAGATAACGTGATAACGCCGTAAAAAACATTATGATCAGTGTGTACAGCTGTCTTACTCACGGTTTGAAGTTCTAATGGTTGTTCAACTTTTACTTGTTGCATGTAGTTTACCGTCTTTATCTTAAACTCCGACCCTTATGCTTAACTTATTACGATTATTGTTCTATATGCTATTATTTCAGTTAAACCTAAAGTAGGTCGTGTGTTAATTAGCATACAGACCGCACATCCAGCCTTCTCATTGGTGGACATTCACGAAGCTTTCCATCAATCTCAGACCTCCATGTTGAAAAGTTGTCCTATGGTATGATCAGTTTACCTCTATAAGACACGCTACATGCAGTCTAGTGCTCATTTAACGGGTTTTGGTCGTGTAATTTAAGAAAAACACAGCGCGACTTACTACCGGAAGCGGAAGTATAGCTCCACAAAGACGAACAAAAATGTCAAGATGGTTACGCCACATCCGGCTTTCGAAGAGTTCCAAGTTGAAATTCGTGCTGGCTTGTTCAGAAAAGCGAATACGTAATACGAACGACAGAACTCAAGCTGATCAAATTAATAACCAATTAATACGACAACCAAATTAACCTAAACGTAGATTTTCATGAAACCGTACCAAAGTGCCGACATGAGCGCCATTCAACACGAAGACGGAAAAACGCGACAGTTACTTCGCTGGCTTCACTTTGTACCTTTGTCGTGACCAGAATACGTTACAGTAGGTTGAACATGTTTTATAAATGTTTCTTAACTCATCTTCTCCGAAAGATGTCGCTATTGGGTTTGAACAGACAGTTACCCCCTTGTCAACTAACAGCGAACTTTTCTCTGAAGTAACGTTAGGTCATTTAATGACAGAATTAACAAAACGTGACAAGCTCAAGTCAGTCAAACACTAACCTTGTTGCAGTCTTCTTAATTTGCACATCAGCTGTTCAACTTTGGGCTCCAGCACTTCTCCACCTGACAGCAGGGCATACAAATATACTTTATCAGCCTTGTTTTGGGGATTTTCAAGATTAGTTTCATTAGTACAACTTTACCTTCTTTCAGTGGTGTCGCATTAATCAAGTCCTCAAGGTTGATTCCTGTTAAATAAAAATAAATGTTAATGTGAGGTAAGTGTCCCACTGTGCCCATGAGCAAATGTTAACTAGCTTAACTTTAATGTGTATCTTCAGCTGTCACTATTTAGCTAACGTTACACGGTTAAAAGTTAACTGTTGAGTGGGTTAAAGTTAAAGCTTTTTCTGTGCAGCTATGTTCAGGTTTTGGCTCAGACTGATAAAACGTTAGCTGTCAGCATAGTTTTTAGCTAACATTGACCTAAAATAGTGGCAACCTTTCTCCTTTAGCTAACATTAATGACTTTTAAAAATTAAATGACTTAATTAACTGTAATATTAGAACGATTAACCAGCTGTAGAGGAAGATAATAAACAATAAGCCCCTCTCTTACTATTCTGCTTTAATACTATTAATACGTTTTATTAAAAGTTAGCTTTAGCTTAATAGTTTACGTTACATAGCCAGCGGCTATGACCGATTCTACCACTTAACGCCATGAATAACGTTATGTTGATGATTTATTATAGTTATACATTAACCACTAAAGTAACTCAGTTAATTTAATTTAAATGTAGCCGTCTAACCTGCAGGTCGGCTCATATTTACTCAGCCAGCAGTCTTGTCCTTATCTATCAAGATGGGGGAAGTATCCAATTTTCACTCCCGAGTCCTACTTAACGGTACGTGCGCGTGAGGATGGAATACGACGTTTGGCGCCAAAGGTGCGCGCGCTCCACAGTAGCAGACTAGCATATAAAGAAAAAGTAAACATAAGAAAAACATTTACTGCCTGTCTACAAATGTTTTATAAACAATGAATAATAAATCAGGTCCCATTGGCTACCACATGGTGAATCGTATAAGATATAATGCAATTTATATCTTGAATGTCCACATTTACAGTTGGACACTTAATACAGAACTCCTGTAATGATATTTTAACACAATGGAAATCAAGCCTACGTCATTTAATTTTTTATATTTCGATGACATTCATCTTTTTAATCACAATTTGCTCCAAATATGTAACACGGTATGCACTATTCAAAAGCCTTAAACCTGACCAAGACTAGATGTTTGAGGCTGATAACATAATGATGAAATGGTTATTTATCTTTGAACACGTAACAAAAACTCAAACAACACATGGACTTAGTGGAGCATTCTTTAACTGATCAAATAAAGTCTCAGCTCTGTGGCTGACACCCTATACAACGCATGATGCAATGGCAAAATGTTAACTTAAAGTATATCTTTAGGATTTGTACTGCAGCTTCTTCTATGATCAGCTGAATGGACTGATAATTTTGGCCATGCTGATTTATTGGTCAGTATTTAAAATCAAGAATTTGACCAGAAAAATCCTTTGAGAGTGGCTCAGGTAAATGACCACACACACAATTCAACACCTTTCCATTGTATCAGTTTTAATGAAAAGCAAACAGCAGTGTAGAGGAGTGTGGTTCCACTTTGATTTAATGCAAATATACAATGCAAACAGACCTACAAAGCCCCAAAATTACTTTACCTATACACATCAAACCACTAAGGAGTTCTATGTACACTTACACATCAGTTAGATACAAACACAAGAGTTAAAAAAAAAAGGTTTAACAGGGCCGCCAAATAACACTGTGTCTCTCCAAAACAGGAATACCTGTATAGTGTGCATTGTCAGCACATGCAAATGAGAGGAGAGGGCCATGCAAGAGGTGAAAAATCAAAACAAAAGTTACAAAATAAAAAATGTTCATGTTAAATATATCCCTCAAGTTGTGTGTGTGTGTGTGTGTGTGTGTGTGTGTGTGTGTGTGTGTGTGTTTACGTGCAGTGAGCATTTTGGCTTCCAGTGCATGTTGATTCCTTTAGCTTGTGAGTATAACCAGAATATGATGGTTTCACAATCACTTCAAGTAACAAAGTCCTTGTACATTTCCAAACAACAGCAGAATCAGGTGTCTTCAACACCACCTTAAAAGCAACCCTGTTATCTACATCAAGCTCAATAAATTGATACTGTAAGTTATAAGTCCGTCATCCATCTACTTTAAGTTCTGAAATTTGGATCAGCTTGGTATGGGAAGTGGGCAGAAATCCCAATACTTCAACTTTAGTTCACATTGTTTGTGATGAGAAAAAACTAAAACATATACAGCACTAAATTTTCACTTCACGTTACTGACCAGATGAGAGCAAATTAGTGAGGACAGTAAAGAAAAAATAAAAGTAAGGGAACATCTCAGTTCGAAATCATAAAAATAATTTAAAAACATGAAAAGACATTCCGTAACAATATATCATTTATGTTCATGTTCGTCACATCCAACATCGATTTTCCTTCTTTTGCCATTAAAAGATTTCAATTACTGTACTGGGTACGTGTCAGCGCACAATTTCCCAAAAAGCAACACATCTGGGGTGGGAGGGGGCAAGGTATCATACACAGTTATACACTTAACTATTTACAGCTGTGACAGGCTAGAGAGAGGGATTCCTCCGGTAGCTCTAAAGAACCATAACACATCTTTAGTTGTGTGTCCAATGTTGCCATGCAGAGTTACTTTACACCAGCGGGCTCAAAAGGAGAGATACATTTGGGAAAACAGACTGAAAGAGGAGGGTATTTTCTTTACAGGCAAAGCTGGTTTGCATCAATATTAGGCGCTTTGGATACCTTCCCCGCTCTTTTTCTCTTTAATCTCTGCAGCAAGGCAAAGCTGAGTGCCACGCATTCACAGGATAACATTGTTTTACAACGTATGTAAACTGGAAGTTGAGGGGGAAAGTTAATGCAGCCATAATGTAGCCATCTGTGTTAGTAGAAGCACAGTTACAGTAAGCGCAGTGGTCAAATCGAGGAAAAGACGAGATTTGTGTTAAATAAATGGTGTCCCTCTCAGTTGGATTTTATGACAGGCTGCACCTGTTCCACAGCACAACTGCCTGTTTAAAAAAAAAGTGTACGTGTGATAGGAGAGGCAACGAAGAGGACCGTGGGAAAAAGTTAAAAGGAGTTAGAGAACATGTTAGCAACATTTCACAATAAAGGGAGGAATTCTCTGTCTCATTCACGGGAGCGTCCAACAATAGCCAGGATGTAGAGGAAAATGTTGATGATGTCGGTGTAGAGGTTGAGGGCAGCAAAAATGTACTCCTCTGGACTCAGAGCCAGCTTCTTGTTGCCCAGCAGAAGCTGAGTGTCTACAGCCAAAAACTGCAGAGAGGAAACAAGGAGGGCATTAGTCATTTCAAGAGATTTACTACACTCAGGATCTAAAATGAATGACACACTAATTTATTTTAATCAGCTATTGTTTCAGATGTATCAACTATATCCAAATACTGTCATAAACTAAAATACCAGAATATACAGTCAACACAGACATGTCACAAACACATGTACACACATTCATATACTGTGTACATGATATACATTTGGTCAATCAAAGATGTTTAGAAAACATGTATGTATAGATTACTATAAGTGAATGTTGTGTTTCTGATGTTAACAGTGCGTTCTGCGCAAAACAAAAGACAAATGATTGGCACCGCTGAGCGGCCAACACCCAGAGCAATAAAATCCTTCCTCGCAATATTATAAACCACTTTGCAATACTTTGGCGCCTGATTAACCTTCAGTCTCGTGGATCTATCGATTTACTGGATCGTATTTCATCATCTCACCATCTCACAGGTTCACAGGTCACTCACACCAATGTTTAATGTGCATACAGACTTTGAGACAACATGGGTGTCACACAGGATCGTGTTGGTAACACCATATGGATCAATATCAATTATTCTGCTTCAAGAGTTGCTCTTTACACATCAAATTGTCTGATTGAATTCTATTCTTCGTAGAATTGTCTACTTCTTCTGTCGCCCCAAAACACATATTTTATCCTCTGAATAGTGAAATATTCATACTGTTTTAACAACTGTTTTGGTGATATATTCAGATCCTGATAACAAAGTCAGCGTCCCACGTTCCTCTTGCTAAGCAGACATCTTTTCCTGCCCAGTTTGTGCTCTTAAACATTCTGCAGATATAATTATCCCTTATTGAGCAGAATAAAGTGAAAAAGCGCCCAAAATGCCCAAAGCGAGAGCTGTGTCCGAGTTCTCGGTAGTAAGTCGGACTCATTTCCGGTGAGAGTTGGCCTCCGCCAGGGCTGCGCTTTGTCACCAATCCTGTTTGTGGTATTCATGGACAGGATATCGAGGCGTAGTCGTGGGGAGGAGTGTTTACAGTTTGGTGGGCTGAGGATTGCATCGCTGCTTTTTGCAGATAATGTGGTCCTGATGTCTTCATCGGGCTGTGACCTCCAGCACTCACTGGATCGGTTCGCAGCCGAGTGTGAAGCGGTTGGGATGAGGATCAGCACCTCTAAATCTGAGGCCATGGTTCTCAGCAGGAAACCGGTGGTTTGCCCACTCCGGGTAGGGAATGAGTCCTTACCCCAAGTGAAGGAGTTCAAGTACCTCGGGGTCTTGTTCGCGAGTGAGGGAACAATGGAACGTGAGATTGGCCGGAGAATCGGAGCAGCTGGGGCGGTATTGCAGTCGCTTTACCGCACCGTTGTGACGAAAAGAGAGCTGAGCCGCAAGGCAAAGCTCTCTATCTACCGGGCAATCTTCGTTCCTACCCTCACCTATGGTCATGTGGACTGGGTCATGACCGAAAGAATTAGATTGCGGGTACAAGCGGTCGAAATGGGTTTCCTCAGGAGGGTGGCTGGCATCTCCCTTAGAGATAGGGTGAGAAGTTCGGTCATCCGTGAGGGACTCGGAGTAGAGCCGCTGCTTCTTTGCGTGGAAAGGAGCCAGTTGAGGTGGTTTGGGCATCTGGTGAGGATGCCACCTGGGCGCCTCCCTAGGGAGGTGTTCCAGGCACGACCAGCTGGGAGGAGACCCCGAGGGAGGCCCAGGAGCAGGTGGAGGGACTATATCTCCAAACTGGCCTGGGAGCGCCTCGGGATCCCCCAGTCAGAGCTGGCTGATGTGGCCCGGGAAAGGGAAGTTTGGGGTCCCCTGCTGGAGCTGTTGCCCCCGCAACCCAATCCCGGATAAGCGGACGAAGATGAATGAATGAATGAATGAATGAATGAATGGAAGGTGGGAAATCGTATCTGTATCCAGACCGCCTGATGCCATTACCTCACAAATATCAAATTACACAACTGGAGAATTTACCTTTGATGAATTGAACAGCCCTTGCTCAAGTAATGACATCCAAGTGATCAAAATAGCGGCAAGAACTAAATACAACCAACACGGTTTGATGTCATTTTTTTAGGAACACAATGTGAGTGTGAAACGTACGCAGGTGAAGAGCAGAGCCCCCAGTGAGGCATAGACGATGTGCAGGATCCTGTGGCGGATGAAGATGCAGAGGAAGGAGAAGAGCAGCAGCACGATCAGGCAAACAAACAGCACGCCCCGGCAGGAAGTGAAGTCATACTTGCTCTGTGGAGACAAGATGGTGGAAAATATGAGCCGAGATAAGACATGAGAATCACATCTTTAAAGACTTAAAGGAATGTATTCATTCATAAGACTCCCAAAGCTAGTCGTTTATAAAGGGATTTTACCAGTTTTCATTGAAAGTCTGTCATTGTAAATCACTAAAGAAAATTGATAATTTAATAAAATAATTTAGTTTTAAAATGGTCTGGAAACATAAGGCATACCGTGTGAAAGCCCCCACATCAGCCCTTTCAACGGCTTTACTCTACATGATATATAAATAAAGTTGCTACTGTAAATAACACATGCTCAGTATATTTAGGATAAATAGACAAACTCCAGAGGGTTTAACAAGCAGCTATAATATATGTATATATATATATATATATATATATATATATATATATATATATATATACATACATATATACACTGTATGTATGTATGTATGTATATATATGTATATATATATATATATATATACATATATACACTGTATGTATGTATGTATGTATGTATGTATGTATGTATGTATGTATATATATATATATATATATATATATATATATATATATATATATATATATATATATATATATATATATATATATATAAAAAGACAGCAATAATTCTGTGTGCCTTCAGTGGGCCGTGTGTGAGATTGACTGATGTTTGTCTGTAGACATTTAAATGCACATATTCATATATTCAAACAGCTGTTTGTGTGTGCTGACCTGTAGTGAGAAGAGCACGACAGTGAAGCAGACCACTGCAGTGATGCCCACGGCCATGATGACGGTCTCTGTGTCGTAGAAGCTGGCAATCATGCCCACCATGTAGGAGAGACTCAGGGTCAGGATGGACTGCAAGACACAGAAAACACATGTTTTAATCAGCATCACTTATGACACAATTTACATGTCGTAGATTCAGGTAATGATGGAAAGATGGACCATACGCCTGTCTCAAAAAACAACACACACATCTATATGGTCTTTAGTTTAGATGTTTAGAATGCATGTTTGATGCGGCTCTAAACTGACTTTTACAATGGCTAATCCATACTTTTTTTTGTGATTTAGTATTAGAGTGAGTTCTTACTAGTGCAACCAAGTTCCAGGGGTGCTTGCGGCGGAACTCTCCACAACAGCTGAGGACGATCAGAGACACAAAGAAGACGGCGTAGGACACGTAGTACGTCCATGGATTGCGCCGCACAAAGTACTTGGCCTCGTCGACAAAGGTGAAGACGGCAACGAACGAGAAAGTGACCAGCAGCTGCACTGTGAGGACCATGAAGACCTGGTGGGAGGGAGGATAGATGGGGAGATGAAACAATTATGTTTTGGTTGTTTTTCTATATTAATATAAGTTATATTTTATGCTATATTTCCCCTCCTTTATCAGACCCATTTAATCTGTTTGACATGGTAAAGAACCTACTTTTCTGATGAAGGCTTGTCTGATGGTCTTGTCCTCAAAGCCGGAGTCGGTGAACTCCTCGTTGTCGTAGTAAGATGGAGGCCCGTCTCCATGATAACCAGGACTGTCGGTAGGAGCTGGTGAAAGACAAAAAACAGGACAACGGTTTGTTTTTGTTTTGTTGTCAGTCTTTCACATCATTTCCAAAGGCTTGCGCAGCAAAGCGTTCAATCTGGCTGAACTTTGGCGCAGTATGCACTGACATTACTCAACTGGCAAAAAAGCCAGGCCGAACAAATGGACACGTGTCTGTGGTGTTTTCAGCACACTCTGATTGTAGTATTGATCTCATTTGATTGCCCAGTTGTCTGTGTTGAGCCTGAACTAAACTAGAGCAAGAGGTGTTCTTGTCGATCTGGATAACGTGTACAGTTCTTCTCGCATTCACAGGCCTTTGATGTGTAAATGACATGATGTGCTTGCTGTCAGAGAGGCACTTTTTGGTTCTATAATGTTTTTTCCCCTCCGAGTTACATTAAAGTATCTAATAACAAAGAATAAGGTGGCCTAGAAAGGGAAAAAGTCTGTTCATAAATGCCTCACATCTTTGGTTTAACCACTCACCCGTTGGGTCACCGGGAAAGCCTGGCTGTACGTGTCCTTGCTGATAAGGCCCCTGAGGGTAGGGCCCCTGTGGGTAGGGCATCTGAGGGTAAGGCATCTGAGGGTAGGGACCAGGGGCGAAGCCGGGGCCGGCCTGGGGGAAGCCTGGCTGTCCGTAGCCGGTGGCTGGAGGGTACGGACCCCCTGGGGCTTGGCTGTAGTTGGGAGGGGGCATGCCGAAACCTGGCTGAGGGGGTCCATAGACGCTGTTGTGAAGTGGGTTGTTCTCACCCATAACAGGGTATCCACTTTTGTCCTGGGACATGATGTGGGTGATGGCTCACTCTGCTGCTAGAACAATCTATGAGATGAAGAGGAGGAAAATTAGGATTAAATGTCTGTATCCAGCACAAACATACATTAAACAGGTAAGAAGATTTAAATCAAAATCGTATGTTTGCAGTATGAATATTTATACAATGTCAACATCTTTCTACACATCAAAAGTCTCAGAGGTAAGCAGAGAAAAAGTAATAATGGTTCAGTATCAAGGCCAAACTGGCAAAGACACAAGCCCTGCAATCCCTGATTAAAAAGTGACTGGCAATCAAACAATGTTGCAGCAAGAGAGGACAGAGTAGTGAGGAGAGCTATAGCACAATCCAGCTGTTTTACCTTCCTTTTTCTGGGTTGATTTGTTTCTGCTAAAATATGCATTTTATTCACTCTACAGATACAAATCAAATGCGATTGGTCTTCACATGGTCATTGATGCTGAAACTTCCAAGGGTCTTTGAGAGAGAAAACTAGGCTGTGAGGGATCAGGAGGAAAAGGCTGAACATAGAAAAAGAGATGAGCCACCAAAGGCCCTTTCAACGACAAAGACTGTTGCAACACCTGCAGTAGTGGAGAGAGCACCGGTCCGCCAAGAGCCCGGGGTTACAGGGGATGAAGTCAAGGCCTTGAAATGGATCAGGGAGATCTGCCATCGCAGTATCAAAAGGGAAGAATACAACTAAAGAGGACATTTTAAAAACTAATGGCAAGTTAATTTTATATTACTCATCATTGTTTTGGTCTTATCAATTGTCCAAAATTTAAATACATTCAGTTAGCTGATAATTTACCTTTTTGCTTAAAAAGTGACTTTGACAATTGATAAAATTAATCAGAGTTGCTGATTCATTTTCTTCCAATTAATTTTAGATTGATCAACTAATCGTTTTTACTCTAATGTCAATGTTACCCAGCCAGGGTGGGGTGTGATGCTGTTGGTGGTGGCAAAAATGTATCAACCCCTGAACTGTGTTTTTATGCAACTTGTACAGAATTTCATGGAAGAAGTCATTTTGAAAGGATTTTGTCACTGTGACATGTCATTGTGAAACTTCCGAAATAACAAGGCTTAACCAGAGGTTACAGCTGTGAGTGAACCTGCTCTCAGTGGAAACTTGAACCAGTAATTACAGTCTTCATTCATAATTACATAAAACTGTCAATCCCACACACACTAACTATTGATTTAGCCAGCATAGAAAGTAAAGCAATGGATGATGCGAGAGTATCATGTATTATTAATCTGCTTTGCTTCAGGATGAGGCCTGACACATTGGCCATTACTGCAGTCATTCCCCTAATTGCTGACTTTAAAAGAAAAGCTTGAGTCTGCAGCGAACAGACTTCACAGTGGTGATAGGGCTCTGCTGTTTAAACTACAGCCACTGTATAGTACAGTTGTATAAACCATGCATACATAAGCAAATACATTCTCAGTCCTTCTTTAACACACACACACACACACACACACACACACACACACACACCATCATGTAAATACATGAGTACAAACATATTCGTTCAGTGGCAGATTAGAAAGTTAGAAATCCAGCGTTCTCACACTCCCTCTGTCTTTCTCCTCCCCTCTTTCTAGGCCACACAGTGAGCGTTACGCAACACTGCTCTATTTCTCCCTGGTAGACGCAGCCAGACTCTAGTGTGTGTCCTCATGATGTCTGTCTGTCCATCACTGGGACAGTGCAACGAGAGACTGCAGACAAACATGGCCGCTTCATACAGACAGTCTCCATTAAGATCATAACAGATTACAATCATCATCTGAGGAGCCAAATCCCTTCCGGCTTTCCGGACAACAATGGTTGTGTAAGGGGGGGGGGGGGCATATAGTACACACAAAGTACAGCAATTTTGTTGAATTACTTGAAAAAATGAATTTATCCATGATGGAAATGTTTGCACTGTAGTCAATATTGTTTTTATCATAAAGGATCACTCTCTTGACCTGAAATGACAAACATCCTGCTCAGTCATTCTGTAACACAACTGAGGTTTTGTTTGCTTGCATCACACAAAGACGGGACATCTGGCGTCTGAGCGAACACAGAGATGTAACTGAATAACCCATGAGTCCTTAACTGATCATGTGACACACATCGTCAAGGCATGTGATCCCTGCCTGTCCAATGTCCATGTAAAGCATTTAAGTTTGTAACTGTGGGCTCAAAGAGCTGGGATATCACATGTAAAAGAATCATACCGATGCAAGAAGCAACAAACTGTGCTCCATGTCTTTATCCATTAATATATTATTGTTTGGTCTATAAAATGTGAGAAAAACATATGCTCATCACGCTTTCCTTAAGCTCAAGGTGATGTCATCAAATTGCTTCTTTTTTTTTTCTCCAACCAACAGTGCAAAGCTCAAAGATATTACTTTATTATCACTTTCATCAGTTTATCATATCTTATCATCAACTTAATTAATCTAGTTACAACTTGTTACGTCCTTGTTACATCCTTGTTACATCCTCTGATACATGGAGCTGTAATCGTTTAAAAAGTACTTGATTTAATAGTCAAAAAGTGTAAATAAATAAATAAAGATAAAGTAAATGAATAAATAAATAACGCTGGTCTTTCCTGAAGAAAACAATGTCAAGGCTCTTCAGTAAAGCACATTAAAAGTCAGTGCCCTGTCTGCCAGCCACTCAACTCAAGCACACAAGATTGATTCAACAACCACAATAGTTTCACTTCCACGTCTGCGGTGAAAGTGAATATTGTCAATACAGTTTTTTGAGAAGGGGTGAATCAGTTTGAGGCACTGTTTGTGTCCAGCTTTACAAGCATTACGTGGGTGATTTCAAATCCTCTTAGGAGAGACGCTCCGACGCTAGATGGATAAGGACAGTGCCACTATCTGCTGATAGCTATCGCTAGGGGAATTAGGTTAGGGGGGGGGGGGGGGTAGAGGGGCCAGAGAGCCATGTTAACACAATCAGGCTAACACAATACCTCCACAAACCCACATACAACATCCTATGTGCACGCCAAAGCAACACCAGAAAACACAAAAAGCAGTGGGGCCTATACAGAGGTTTATGTGTTAACATCCGTGGCGCCTCAACACGTCAAATTAGAAGTTGTGATCTTTAATGGAGGATGACTTAGATAAAATGACTTATTTTAAAGATCAAGTGTACAACTTTTGATATGCAATACTTTATACCAACATGTAGAACTTCAGTGAGCGATATCTCACATGATGAGTTACTATTTCTGTGGTAAAAAAAAGTGTCATGCGGTTGTTTCAAACACTGTATCAACCACAAATGCAGCTGAATTTTAATCTAACTCCTCAAAGCACCATTAGGACCACCTGGTAGATAAATCCCCCACTGAGTTGCTGGCTGCCTATCTGCCAGCCGATGCAGCACTCTGGCAAGATTGTTGTCATTGTGACGCGCCGTGTCAGCAGCTCTTGCTACGTCAAACCTGCAGACACCTCACCTTGTGACAGACGGCTGCACTTTAGGTAGATGAGCACAGTAAATTATTATTTGTATTATAGTTTACGCAGTTGGCAATTGCAGGAAGTGGTGTTAGCAAGATAACTCAGCTTATCTTGTCTGGTCAATATAAACCAACTGATCCTTGAAAATCTAACTCTGACCAAACTTCACTGTATTTGTGTCATAAGGACAGCAATCTAATTATCTCCACATTGCATCATGCATGTCCTGGTAACAAGCTGTCAGGGAAGAACAGTGAGGCTGTTTCTAAGATAATAAACGTCATGTTTCGGTATAATACTTCAGCTTCAGTCAACACAGGACAGACAGACTGTAAATGGAGAACTTCAACCAATAACACAGTCAACCTACAAATACAAATCATTTAATATGGGGTCACAGGACAGTTTTTGGCTAATGGAGACAACCTATATTTGGAGATGTGTGGATTAATCATGGAGAAGGCCTGATGCTGAGATTGCAACAACACAAACATAGAATCAGGATATGGGTAATATTGTGGCATTAATATTTAAATTTATATAATATTGCATCTATTCCAAGCATGTCATTTATTGGTTTAGCCAAAAACAAACAGGTCTCATTATTTCAAAGAGCAGTTTCTCAATTGACTACAAAAAAATATTAGGGTTGCAACTAATGGTCATTGTCATAACTTAATTAGCACATTCTTCTTGATTAATCCATATATTGTTTGGTCTGTAAAATGTCATAACATTGTAAGAAGTGTCGATCACAGCCCAAGGTCTTTTACATGTCTTGTAATGTTTGACCAACAGTCCAAAATGTATTCAGTTACAATAATATAAATCAGAGAAAAGCAGCAAATCCTGACACTGAAGAAGCTGTAACTACTTAATAGTCCATTTTTATTTAAAATGACTTAAATAATTAATCTCTTATCAAAATAGTTGCCTTATTAACTAATCAGTTAATGGAGTCATTGTTTAGCCATAATACAATTTAATTTCATGACATGAAAGTTAAATATACCACTACTAGCTCTAGGTAAGTGAACGGACCTGCTACGTTGTTATCTTATTAATACAAATATTTTTTTGTAAAATTTACAATCCTGTTTAATTTCAGTATGAAGCATAAATGATTGTAATTAAAATAGATTATATCATTGATATCAAAGAAAAGCTAAGAACTGTATATGGCTGCAAATAATTGCTTTTATTATCGATTGACATACAAATCATTCATTAAACTAATTAATGGATTGTTTGGTCTTCTAAATGTCAGAATATAGTGAGAAATGTCTTGTCACTATATTGACTGTATTAAATGTCTCAATTTAATCTAAGAAATATTCATATTATTATGATCATAGAAATTAAGTTTACAAAGAAATAAAAGCGTGAAAAGCAGTAAATTCTCACATTTTGAGAAGCTGGAACCACTGAATGTTTGACATTTTTTAGCTTGATAAATTCTTAAAACAGCTAAAAAAAAAAAGCACCACATAACGTTATATTAATTATATGCAATGTATAGTGACTTAAAAACACACCAACATGCACCAGTCTGGATCAAAAAGGAATGACAAGATCGTTATTTAAAGGACCAGAAACATGAACCACAGAGCCTCGTTTTCACGGTGCACCTGCAGCGTTAGGCCTCACCAGACACACACTGCGACACCGAGAGCATCGGTTTGTTTTTTTTGTCAGCTCCTTTTTAAGCAAAATGTATCATCTTTGTGTCTCACTGCATCTACCTCGGTAGAAATGAACCGTTAACATCATCTGTTTGTGTTATTAATTCACCGCTTTCTGTTCTCGCTGACGTTACGACAGACAGGATGCTGAACGTTGCTATAAGCACAGCCTGCTAGCCGCACAAGCAGCATATTTATTTTAAAACATTAAAACACGCAACAAACGTCGTCCTACCAAACGTGTAACCCACGTACCTTTACTGTTTATTTCAGAGTGTCTGCCGACATTAGCTCTGCCTCCTCCTCCTCCTGGTCTCTAGACTCGGACTGAACAACTGAACCTCTGACGACAACACACAAACTCGTCACGTGGTGTGTGGGGAATCTCCGCGTGTTATACAAAGTGACACAATTTATCTGCGCTCCCGCAATAATGACGCAGTATTTTTCCTTTAGGGTCATATAAGAGAGAGAGAGAGAGAGAGAGAGAGAGAGAGAGAGAGAGAGAGAGAGAGAGAGAGAGAGAGAGAGAGATGTGCAGTTAAAATTCTGCACAGGCTTTACAAACAAAATACTGCGATCGAAGGATCTAGATCGTGGAGGGTCCTGCATGATGCATAACAACAGCACTGTAACAGCTGTAGTAACTGATTACTTTGCAAAAATACGATTAATAAATTATTATAGATTAAACAACATTGTTAATATAACCTTAACCAACTGCAACATTAAAGGGATGCTGACACACATAAATGCATCAATAACACAATTTCTGAAATTGGCCATTCTGCATAATGAGTACTTTTACTTGAGGTAATGTAATACTATTTTGATTCTAATACATTTGTACTTTTACTAAAGTCAAATTTGAATGCTGGACTTTTACTTGAAACAGAGTATTTCTACAATGTTGGAATACTACTTTTACTTATATAACAGATACAAAAAGAGTACTTCTTCCATCCCATTACTTATTACTGTACACTTCTACTGTCAATACTCAAGAGTTGACAATTCTGTCTGATATCGGGCAAGTACTTTGTACACCCTCTACATTTATCTGACAGCTGTAGTTACAACACTTTTCAGATTTCAATTTTAGATATAAAAACACATGATAAGCTTATAAATACAAGCACTGTTTAAGACCAAACCAGTGGTTTCCAGGCTTTTTGGCTTGTGACCTCTTACAAAAAGCAGTGTCTCCTTGAGGCCCCTCGATATGTCTCAGATGTCTTTGAGTTGTTAGCAGTTCCACCAAAGAGAGATTTTCCTCGAGACTTCTAGATGCCATTCATTTTAGATCATATAAATAAAAGTTTGAGGCCCAAAGAGGTCAAAGAACACAATATTTCAAGTAAAAAGCAAGGATCTGAGTATTTCCACCTCTGTTTATTATTAAACTTTATGGTGGTTTATTGCCACGTCCATCCATGTCTGTTAAACATTATAAACCAGGTTCAAGAAACACTCATGTCTTTCTTTCTGTACACATTGTAGGAACAAGTAGGCTTATTGCTGCTGCATTCACAAAAAAAACAATTAATTGTTGCATAATCAATTCAAACAACTATTTGCATATTTTACAATTATCGTGTGTCCATCGGAAACCAACAGACTTAATGGGCATAAACCATTTAGCCTGTAGCTCATTAGCTACATAGAGTAACATGAAAAATCATGTAATTTGACAAGTTCTCTTTCAGCTTGCCTCGTGTCTAACATCCTTGTGGAAGGCAAATCTTCTGTGAGTTTGTTTGGCCCCTTTGTTACCGCTGACAGCAGTTACTGGTTGTAAGGGCGGCTTCGAAGCAGATTGTCTAGATCAGTCTTGTTGATGGTACCATAGGCCTGGGAATAGCTGCCAAGTTTGGCTCGGGGGTCGCCTGCAGCTGCCACGTTGCTGTTACTCTGAAATACTTTCTTGCTGAACCGTGTCGGAGGGCGAGCCTCTCGAACCTGAGAGTTGGAGCGCTGGTTCTACATGGGAAAAAAAACAAAGTTAGACAAGCCACAACAGCCATTCCATCTCAGTAAAGTCCATGTCCATATATCTTTATTATGTATTGTCTCAAGCATGTTATTAGCCTGAAAATGCATCCTGGCATTGAGTTATATTGTACATGTCCTGAGATGTGGCATACTAACCAGGCGTGCCGATGTGACGCACAGCCCAGAGGACAGGGATGGCTCATCCTTGCGAACCAGCGGGTTGTTGTGGGTTTGGTTTAGGGTCAAGGAGAAGGAGCGGTTATGGGCCACGTTGGCTGAGCGACCACGCTGGAGAATCTGGTCCATGGACTAGTGAAGGTAGGGACAAGAGACAGTGCAGCTTACAGACCGAGCGACAGTATCATCATGAGCAGGAGAGAATGTAAGAAGGCAAAAATGTAGGATATAAAAACGAAACTAGATTACATCACAGCTAGAGAAAACAAAACTGAGCAGGAATTGGACTGAGGTCTGTTGCTTACTACATTAGTGTTGGCGCCCTCTGTGGGTGATGTTGTTGCACCTCCATTACTGGCCTGTCCCATTAGTGTCCTGCTGGCTGCAGTGGAGGGGTAGTAATGAGGAGGACCAGCTGGACTCCGAACAAAACCATCTGAATGAAAAAAAGAGTTGTTGTTCTCAACCTGAGAGAGTGTGGATATATACTGTATTGGAGGGCTGCATGTTGAATGCATGTATTGTTTAGTTTAGATTTGTAACGGCATGTAAATCAGGGCTGATACAAAACCTGAGTTGCTCTATTGATATCAAGGGGTGTAGAAATATACTGTTATTGACAATAAACACAATATTTAAAAAATAAATATTGATACCACCTTGATAATACACATATGATAATATTGTGTAAATAATCCAGTGCCTCTCAAAAAATGTTATATATACAATGACAGACTCTCTTTCCACCTCCCTACACACCTATTTTGAATGAATCATTGACCAGAAAAAGAGACAAAACACACAATAAACAAAGCTAAAGATAAATTTAACTGATAACATTATTTTTTTTTGTCTTCAAATTTTATCTCAGTCTTCTTTTTTTTCTCTGTGTTACAAACATATTTTGATCAGTACCAAAAAAGTATTGAATTTTGATACCCAATAAAAGTCAGACATACTTGGGGCATGTGTGATGGGGTTATATGTGAGTTTTCCCAAGCAAGGGCTAGATAACGGACTCGTCTTCTCTACAGCAGGAGGAGCTGACACATTCATAGTTCCAGGTTTAGTGACGCCTGTATGTGAAGGCTCGTGGTTTGTCTCTTCAGTATTTTCATGTTGTGTTTTCCCCTCATGGTCTTCGTCCTTATCCGCTGCCACTGCGCCCTTCTCTACTCCATCCTTCACCTTGGGCTTCTCAGTGCTACTCACACAGCCTCCATCTTTTGGCTGGATGAGCCTTAGCACCCCCTGATTAGTTCTCCTCTCCAGTATCATCTGCAGGTAAAGAGGACAATTAGGTCTAACCTGTGTGATCAAGTCAAAAACATATTATTTTTGCAATACACTGCTACGTAATATGATAAAGATTAAATTCAATATTGCCAACATTTATGACTTTTTTTTTACCTCATAAAGTTGGTTACGGTACTGAACCACAGATAGTTGTACATCATCATCCACTGTTAGCACTACATCATAGTTAAGAGCTGGCTCCTTGGCTGGATTATGAAACCTCCAGAGACAGAAAACACAAATATGGATAAATCATAGCACGTAGTGGTAATAAAGTGCTATCATTTATCAAATAGTGATCAATGCAGCAAAACATACAGGACATTTGTTTTACTGTTCACCTAAGCACACTAAAGAGAACAGAATAAAAACACATCTCTATAATCATATTGCTGTTAGGGAAACCACAGTTACTAATCAATTAATTCATTTGAATTCTTGATCAAAAATACCTGGCTACATATGGGTGTTGGAGGGCTTGCTCAGCAGCCAGCCGCTTGTCTGGGTTGAAAACTAGCAAACCTCTCAACAGGTCTAGAGCTTCAGGAGGCACAGAGGGCTGGAGAAGATCCTCCAAAGGCACCTGTGGTCTGGTGAAGGAAGGAAGGGAGATGTTTTAAAGGGTACTTCAGAGATTTAGCATTCCACTGCTGTAACAGAATAACATTGTACAGTTTTCTTTTTAAAATAGGTAAAAAGAATCGATGCAGCAGAACAAGAGATATTGTTTTTTTTATTCCATGAATTTGACTTCCTTGTCAAAACCTGCCACCTACACATATGCAGACAGGAGATTTGATTGAACATATCAGACCAAATTTGAGTTTTAGAGTTAAAGATACAAAAATGACAATACTTTTACTTTTAAAGTACAGACAGATATTTGCTGTTTACAAACCCTCCTATCCTGTGCAAAGATCAGATATATCGCAAGCATGATTGCTCATATCCAACATTTCAAAGTGGTCTTTTAAAGCTGTCATTACAGTTCATGATTTTGTTTTCATCTCCACAATAACTACTGCTCCTGCTCTCTGAGAATATACTGCAATCAGGCCCCCAACAGTCTTCCCAGTGGAAGGGAGGACATTTGTTATTATCACTCACAAAACTAGCTCTATACCACCAGCAACTGTGCACACTCTGTATTTACATATTAACTAAGTAATCAATGTGAGCAGACTGAGTGAAATTCAACAGATGCATTGTTGGTTATTTATATTTACAAATAGGCTACACATATAAAAATAACCTCTTTCATTGTCAACATGTGCCATGTTCCGTAGGATTTTCACAACATAAAAGAAGATTTTCTTACTTCAGTAGCATTTTCTGAATGACAGAGGATCCATATTCAGACTTGATTGCGAGAATATCTGAAAGTGAAATCACATGTAATACTTATTAATAGTGATTAATGCAGCCCATTACAAAAAAGTAAAATGTAAGGGGTATAAATTAATTGCATGTGGAGTTCTTTGATTACCTTCTGGGCTGGGGTGTGGTATGGTGCTCATGATCTTCTCTATTTGGTTGATGGTGGATGTCCCGGGGAACAGGGCTTTTCCCAGCAGCATCTCTCCAAGGATACAGCCGAGGCTCCACATGTCCACACCTTTAGTGTACCTTTGGACAAGATGTACTCCTCTTACAGTCTGCAACACTCATAACTTACTTTCCACAGAAACATTTTGTCCCTTGAATTAAAATGTTTTAATGTCACCTTCTTCAACATTGTTAAATTAACTGCTGTGACAAAAAAGAACAACAAGAAGATGTGGCACAGATACTGACTAACAGATGCATATCCCAGTTGATACCTCGTGGATCCCAGCAGGATCTCAGGAGCTCGGTACCACCGCGTCGCCACGTACTCCGTCAGTGCTGGATTCCCACTGTCCTCTTGGATCTGATTGAGGGATCTGGCCAAGCCGAAATCACACAGCTTGACTACACAGTCAGTGTCCAGCAGCACATTGGATGGCTGTGGGAAACACAGATGAGAGAAACACTCTTCACAGGGACAATAATAGTTTGGTTTTCACAGAGAGGTCAAATCGAGCACCTCGACCAAGGTATGAAAACAGAAATCTCCCGAGGAGTGAAAAGAGGTGGAATAGGAGAGACGGAGGGATGAAATTCTAGTCTCTAGGATCAGAGGCCGCTTTGTTTAAACATGTCAGCAGATTTCCTGTAGACCTCTGCAGGTGTTAGTCAATGTGATTACATGAAAACAGTATTTTCTACATAGTTGCTTAGATTTACATTAGAGCTGAAATAATTAACAGTTTGCTGGATTTTATATCAGCATAAGACAGAAAAGCTTTAGGTTTTTCTGTTTGGAACAAAACAAGCAATTTTAGGAGCTCAACTTGGGTTCTAGGAAATTGTGACTTGCACTACTTTTCACTATATTTTCAGACATCAAAAACCAAACAATGACTTTATCAATTGAGAAAGTAAGAAGCAACCACAAACAAAGATAAAGGACATCATGTGATACCGTGAGGGTACAAGTACAATGCCGGTATTTAAGTTGGATTTCTTTAAATAGAAATAAGGACTCATTTTTTAACTGTGATATGTTTAAGGTTTCCAAAAAATATACTTTGAATACTAATGGATTAATGGACTAATGCCTATCATACCTTTTGGTCCCTGTGGATAACATTTCCTGAATGCAGGTATTTGATGGCTTTGAGGAGCTGGTACATCACATAACGTTTGTGGATGTCCTTCAGTAGGGTGCCTTTCTTTATCACTGCATGCAGGTCGGTATCTGGTACAAAGTACAAAAAATGTTTTTATGAGAATGTGACCGTTACACTAACATCTACCAATGATTGAATCGTAAATCTTCAGCAGTTATTTGTGATTTTGGCATAGAGCTGCTGAACACGTAATCCTCCATAATTTCACAATGATTTTAACCAAGTCCTGAAACTAAAAATTCCTGAGATAAACAGTGGAGGTCTGTGCTGGATGCTGGTGTACAGTCATGGATTAGACTGCAGAGAGGGGGAGGCCAATCTGTGGACTCAGCAGTAAAGACAGTGCAGCCAGCCAAAGGAAGCAGAAACCCTCATACTCATACACACACACACACACACACACACACACTTACAGCCTTTTCAGTGCCAAGTTAAACTGCTAAGAACCACTGCAGCCTGACTCTTCACCATGCTGATGTGTCATAGCTGGTTAAAGATTATTGTTTGAAGCTATGTTTGTGTACAAAAAACACTCACCCATATATTCAAAGATGAGGTATATGTCTTTGTCATTTTGAGCTCTGACGACATCTAGAAGTCGGACGATGTTGGGATGATCGCCAAACTCCTGAACACAGAATTTAGATTTTTAGTAACAGAAACCACACACATAGAAAGCCAGGGCTCTGGCTACATTTGTTTGACCCATAATAACTGGCATAATAAATAATAATAAAGATAAAGTATTAACAGAGGTTTTATAATGGTCACTATAAACCCCATTACTATGACACTGGAATTTCACTGGAAGATGACAACAGCTGATCAGCAGGCAGAAGTACAGTCTAAGGTCACATGAATGTAGGTCAGCGGATTACGAATTAAACAGGAATATGTTGATATAAAGCCATGTTAGACAGGTACATTGTTGCATTGTCAATCTCCTTCAGGATAATAATAAAGTTGGAGTTTGTAAGTGTCCATTTTTTAACACGCTGTACCAGCAGTGTCGTTGCTCAATGGTTTTCACACAGTTAACTGAACAGCTGCAAAATCGGTTTAAAAACTTTTCCAGCATGTTGATAAAGCAATGAACTGTGACGAAACAGTCACGGAAAAATAAACACTGTATGCCAGAGAAGGAGGGGCATGGTACAACTACTGTATCAGTGGAGCAGACTTTTAATAACGCAGCTATTTACCTGTAAAAGTGTTTATAAAAAGGAGTATAAAGGGAATTTCCATTTTGTTGTGGAGGGCATGTTTTTGCAGAATTGGTGTTGGAGCTCATTCACTGACGAAGGAGTAAGGAGCAGTAATCTCAGACACAACAATCACTGTTTGTCATGAAGTGTCCCCAATATATTGTACATTATGAAAGAGACTGGACAAAGACAGATATTATGGAAACCAAATGTCGAGATGTGGGGCTGACATTATTAACCTTACAGTCTTTTGGATTTGAATTAAAGACAGTCAGTTGACATTTGCTTCAAACACAACTATTATTGTTACCTGGAGGAACATGATTTCCCTGAATGTCCGCTGCAAAAGGAAAGAAATTACAATTAGGATATGAAATCTGCAAGGGACACACAACCATAAACTAGGCACACACAAGCCTCTTGTTCTGTTTAATCATTAGCCAAACTCGTCTTTCTATTGAAACAGGCAAGGGAGCAAATTTGGGAAACACTGCGGGACAATTATCAGAAAAAGGAAAATATTTGCTACACAAAATGATTTGAATAAAGTTAACAGGTTACAACAATGACTTTACTTCATTGTCACTTATAGCAGACACATCAAGCACACACCTGAGCATCTGTCCTGTTCCTGAAGGCATCAAAGATCTTCTTCACAGCCACAATCTCGCCTGTCTGTCTGTCAACTGCTTTCCATACGATGCCATAGGCCTGAGAGAGATACAACATTACATTACATTACATTACAGTCATTTAGCAGACGCTTTTATCCAAAGCAACTTACAATAAGTGCATTCAACATTGGTAATCAAAAGAACTACTAGTCACCAGAAGTCATAAGTACATTTCCTTTTCCAAACAAGCATCTAAGAGCATGAAGCAGAGCATAACTCAGAGCCAAAGTACAGGGCAGAACCAAGAAAAACAGTTAGTGCTAGAAGTAATACGAATACAATAAGTGCAACAAGCTAGTATGAAAACAATAAGCGCTAAGTGGAAGGCTCAGGGTAGCACTTCCTGAAGAGGTGGGTTTTCAGCCTGCGCCAACATACTGGTCACCTCTTCTCCATGCAATAGGTGCCTTATATTCTGTGACACATTAATAGAATTTGACATGCAGGATGTCAACCAAGCACAAAAATATAGAAAACTAAATTGGGGGAACACTGGTGTCAGGGCTGTAGCAGGAATTTAGAAATACTGAGGTCATGCTTCAATGCAGCTGCTCCATCTCCAGATAATAGAGATCTGAAATTCAGCAAAATGTTCTAATAATTTTGAGTATTCTATTTCCCTATGTTGAATTAATATATATACTGTTATATCTTTTTCTGATCCATTTAACAGTTTAACAGTTGTAGGCCAAAGAAGTTACCTATATGGTTGTATTTTTCCTTGGCATAAGAAATGCCTGATCTAAGCACACCAAGATATTGGTATTTGCCTTTTAAAACATGTTATGTATAACTTTTAACTGCACTTCTGAGCACCATATTCCTATAGGAAAAGGTGACGACATGACCTCTGCACACAATACCACAATGGTAGCTAGCCCCAACGGGGAAGGGAGAGTCAGGGTGCTGATGAAGGCGGTAAAGTCAAGCATAACATAGGCAGCAGTGAGGCAGGGCATCAGAGCACACTGTTATTGTAGAGACACAAGGAGCAGCACTGTCACTGGGGGCAGTGGATCAGATTCAATCCCCAGCTCCAAAAGAAGAGATTGCATGGACATTTGCATCAGGAATTGGGTTTCAAAACAAAACAGTTTATTCAGAACAATTTAGCAATTTTTTGCAGCTGAAAAAGTATTTTATGACCCTCTAAAGCCAATTAACACAGTGCTGCTCATTATGGTTTGGCTCCCTAAAGCATCGCTGCATAGCATGCCTTCATCACAACAGTTAGCTGGCTGTGAAACATGAGTCACAGGCCCTCAGGTATGTCTAGTTAGCCAATATGACTGTCTACGTGGCAGTTACCACCTGGCCATCGCAAACAGAGCAACAATTTGTGAGTCTCTGTGGACAGTCCATGGAAAGAAACCATGCTGATTTTAGTCCTGTGGCAACCATACAGTGGAGAGAAAAACAAAGGGCTCTAAAGGGAACCAGTGTCCTCACACATCAGCTGATCTGCAAAGAAAGAGTTTGTCCTGCCAAAGTAAATAAAGCCCTTGCTTACAACACTGGTATTTAGGACCTTAAGTCTGGGAAATTTCAGGAATTTCTCTTAAGGCTTAAGTACAGAGGAGGCTTAAAAATGTGGTCAACATTAATGTACAGATCGAGAGAACATTTATGGAAAGAGGGTTGTTTGCCAAAACAGCATTGCAACTGTTTAGTAACTCACAAAACTCAGAAAAGTTATTATTGTGATTATATTGTATAGCCTAGGATAAATTAGCTTCCATTTCCATGAAATACAGTACATTTAGGACAAAGGTCACTCACCCCTTTTCCAAGTCTCTTCTTGATGTCATACTTCAGAGAAATGTGGTCCTCCACCTCAGACACGTTTGTTGATTTGTTGCTCATTTTTTGCTTCTTTTTTTTTTTTTTAAACAGCACGTTCCATACCCTTTGATTATGTCTGAAAGAGATCAGGGGTCTTGGATTTCCAGAAAACAGTAAAAAAAACAAAAAACGATTGAAATGAATTGTTGAGCCACGTCCGTCAGAGATGCAGCTTCTTTAAATGCAATGATACTTTCCACAACACACAGTAATACAATGCATGGATGCAAAAGACGAGTCTTTGTGTAGTTTTGAATCGTATATCTGGCAACACACACGCGACACTGTGTATAGCGGTAAGTAGCTTACTGTTCAATGTCCGTCGAGAAGCAGCTGTTTCGTTTTAAATCAATTTAGTGACTAAAATAAAATGCACTCTGTTCACCTGCAGTGTACAAAATCAGTTGTTTGTCAAGGTGATAGTTCAATTGCCACTGCGAGTTTGGAAACCCCCACACTGCTGCAGACGAGCCAGAGTTGTGACATTACTTGTCGTCCTGGTAACATAAATGCTGCTTCCTGGTTCTTAAAGGAGCCGCAGAAACAAACACTTCCTGCTTCACAAGTCATTGATGGACATCATGGCATTGACAAGGAGATAAGACGATGGGTGAGGCGCTGGGATTTCAAGACCTCCTCTGTAAATGTACACATTTTTTATTTCATGGCCTCCATCAAAATGTTCAAAATTATTTATGTTAATATTAAGGGTTAGGGTTAGGGTTAGAAAGTTCCTCGTTTCTGTTTGATGGATGTTGTATTGGTTTTAGTACTGCAGCAAACTGGGACCAGTCCTCACAAGCAAGTAGAAACAAAAAGGCAAAGTAACTTTTTCAGTGATCAACACTGGCTAACCCATTAATATCAACTTTAACTTCAGAGAGGAAACATGCTGCCTGACCACTTAAAGGAGCAACATGTCAGTTTCAGGGCAGATGGTGCCAATGTCACCGGCCTACACAACACACAATCATGTGGCCAGTTAGTATTCGGGCTAGGTATTGAACATTCTGTCTGCAAAAGAGTTAGTACTTTCTGAGTATCAAAAGTTAGAATTGAATCCTGGGTCCGATTAGTTGGATGTGTGGTCAACAGGGGCCCAACAGCTACTTTCTGCCCCGGGGCCACACAAGTAAATCTAGTCATGGATCATTAGGCTGCTGCTGTAGCAAATGAACAATTCACCTGGAAAAATAAACAATAACACAAATGCATACAAAGGGCAGTCAAAACAATAAGATTATGACCAAAATGAATAAAGAGGAATAACACAAACAACTCTGTGAAAGAACAAATTTGATCTTATTCACACACATAAATGACGTTGGAGGTAGATTTTTCATCTTTATTTCTAAAAAGTTACATGCTCAATTAAAAATCAAAAACTATTATTTACAATGATAAATCATAACTAATATGCTCCCTCTAATGATGTTCAAGGGTTGAAACATATTTAGCAAGAGGAGGGGGGGTGCTCACCTCGCTTTTACCCACTTCATGTGACCAAAGCCTCACTAAAGGAAAGATGGATTAGGTATGTTAACAGAAAACAGGGCTGGCAAATGTACACAAATAATTCCTTCCACCAAAGTTTCAATACAATTATTCATTTGAAGTGCAGTTTAATCTTAAAGTTCAAACAATTATTTCAGCTGAATTGATTTTCCATGAACTATGTCAGCTTCTTTTACTCTATCGACAAAAAACATTGCAGGATCCTGCTGTAAAAACGTGATAGAATAACTAAATGTTATACAGAGCAGAATTTGATAATCTGACCCCAAGTGGCAGGTAGTGAATACAATTAGGGTACAAAAAAGAAGGAACAAATATATTTATTTATCTTTAAAATAATACAAAGGCCTTGGCTGTTGCAACCTTTTCTTTGTCCAATATAATTGTATCAAGCCTCTTTGTTGTGCACTGCAAAACCCAAGTATAAAATTTGACTTTTTTGATATTACAGTACAAAGTTATAAGTAAACTGTTTTGTCCAGGGCAGAATAAACAGCCAATGTTAAAAGATTTATCACACAAGCTTATCTAGAAAAGAGGCCAATGGAGCGTCTCACATCACAGGGCGACCCTGCTGGGCAAAGCTGCGGGAGGCATGATGTACCAGACACAGTGGAGTATACAAGGCGGAGAAGTTTAAATAGTTAACATGAATAAAGAACATGTGAATCAAATGACAGGAAAGGATTGGGTCGATATGAGAAAACCTGTACAGATATAAATCCACTCCCTATCAATAACCAAAAGGGGAAAGTAGAGTGTTTTTTTAACAGAATAGATATTAGAGTCAGAATTTCAGACAGACAGTTCAATGTTGGACAAATGCTTCAGGAGGAGTGGAGGAAGCGGTTGAAGGCATTGTAGGCCGACTCAAGATCAAACAGCATCTGGCGCACCTGGTTATCGTCCAACTCGTCTGAGGCCGACATGCTGCTGAGGGTGGTCAACCTGGTGAGAAAAAAAGAAATGTTATGGCAAAACTGTTAAGATTCATCACAGACTGGCGTATATTTAGCACAACTGGGGATCAGTGTAGAAACTTAATGCAGTCAATGAACTTTTTGATTTTCATAATACAAAATATACTGATGGACTTTAGATCACCTGTAATACTATGGAGCAAAAAAAACACAGGTTACCATAATAAATTGGTTTATTGTCATATTGTAATATTATTACTATTGGAATTAGTAGGTATTAATTAGAAACTAATTAACCTATAGTCATATAATCCTACTATATTAGTGTCAACTTGCAGCCCCTAAGCCATGAATTCTGTATTTCTCGACTGCAAAGATGCTTTAACATATTAAATAGTACATGCTGCTGCATAACCCTCTCATAAGGAGATCAAATAATTTAACAAATTTATAGAAATGTCAACAGACTGCCAAGTATTAATCTCGGAGCCATCTCATGTTCAAAAACCCAATATAATTTAACAAGACTACCTCTCAATAAAGTTAGAATTATATATATAAAAAAAAAAAAAAGGTATCAGGATTGTTTAAGTTTGAGTGCAGACACATACAGATACGTACAGTTCTAAACCCAGCTTTTGCCTTATTATTATTATTATTATTATACCACAGCATCTACTTATAACAAATAGTCATCAGCGAAAGTACATTCATCTAGCAAAAACACTAAAGTAGCACTTAGCATCTTGCACTGAGCTGGCCTGAGGCTGAACAATAAAAACACTGTTAACTGGGCGGCCCAGTGTAACTCACCAGAGGCTGACTTTGTCCTTAGCCTCCGAATCTGGAGGCATGTTGCTCATTCTGTTCATGGTTTCCATCAACTCCCTCAGGTCTGGCTGGATCTGGACCAACAGAGAAGAATCAGTTAAGCAGTTGTTTTAAGTCTGTCTATTGTTTAAGTTTGACCCTTTTCTTATTAACCTCATCCATGGCCCTGATCTCCAGTCTCAGCTTGTCCATCACAGTGATGAAGAGCTGAAAGAAAGAGGGACAAACAATGAGACAGTGCTCACACAAACATTACGACTTCCTCAATCACCAACAAGAAATATGATATTATTGTTTTACAGTAAGCAACACAAGCAGGGCACACAGTCTTTGCCATAATCACACTGACCGCCTTTTTTTATTAGTTTGTCAGATTTTAAGAGCTAAAAGTTGGCAATGGATACAGCTGGCAACACCCATTCACTTTCTTCAATGACTGACCACAGGATGAGCCAAATCAAGTGAAACCACTTAGTGCTTTAATTGAACACTCTAAATCATTTCGTACAAAATTACGACCTTTTATTCAGGCAAACGCCGAAAACAAGTCTCCTGTTTGGTCTGACTGTTTAATGTGTTGGAGCAGAAAGGGGACGTACAGAAACTATATCTGCAATGCAGCGGTTGAGGTTCCCCTTGTCATCCTTGATTGTGATTGGTCGATCCTCCTTAATCCTTTCCATGGCTAGTGGGCAGTCGAGCTAGGAAGCAAAATGACAAGAGTGGCGTCCTTAACAAGGAAAACTAACTGGTAGAACAACTTAATGGCCCATTTGTGAACAAAGTCAAATGGGTCATAACATCATCTTTGCTCTAAATGAGAACTCACTCTGTATTTCCTGCAGAAGTCGTCGATGGAGCCCACATCGGAGCCCTGCACCTGTTTGAAAGCAGCCTTATACTGAACCAACAGCCTGGAACAGGAAGCGGTGTACCTGAAACAGACAACTCCTGCACATTAATTACAAATATACAATCAAAGTCAGAGGAGGAATTTGTGTTAGTCTTTTAAACAGAAAAAATCTAACTCAAGTCTAACTTACTCATTCGGTGTGACGCAGTCTTTGATATAAGCCTTCTCCAGGGCCTGAAGGGTCTTGACAACAGCAAACAACTCTGCCATGTTGTCATACCTTCAGAAAAAAGGGTGAATAATGAGGTATTACAACACTAACCACATCATGAATGCCTGGGTTCCTCTGTATTCATATAATTATAATTGGTAATATATATATCACACACTTACTTCTCTCGTTCTCTTGCATTCTTGTATAATTTCACCTCCTGAAAAGACATTTGTGTTGAAGGGCTTTCCAATAGCTAACAAGTACAATATCACATATTTCTGATTGAAATGACCAGATAATTGTAATTACATTACTGAATGTGTTTCTTTAGGTTTTATTACAAATCCTGTTTGCTAAGCCTTAATTTAAGCACAAAAAGCTTTTTCCATATTTACCTCATATAACTCGGGTTTATTGGCCGGAGCTGTGAAAAAAATAAAAACAATGACATGCTTTGTGTGACATTAACTATAATTTACAGTTGAAAGGACAGTAAAGAACAGTTTGGATACTTAATTTGTATACATTAGAGTTATTCAAAGGGCTTACCTCCTCCCACACCTCCTGTAACTGGTATCCCATGGAACATGATGCTGATATATCCAAACCTAAAAAAGATTTAAGTTACAATGTGTCTACTTACTGACTGATAGTTGTTACCAAGCAAAAGATACTCTTCTTTTTGGTATTATGGATGTGACACAGCAAGTATATAATAAGTGTGGCAATTGTTTAGGCCATAAGAGATGCATCAGGATTAAGTTGGCTTGTCACCTTGGCTGAAAATGTTCCTGTGTTCATGATATCTACGAAGATGAAAGTTCAATTAACGTTACCTCAGGTGAAAGACATACGGTATCACTAGACACAAGACTCTTCAGTCCTTTTCATTTCATCCTGGTTCGTCGTTACAACAACTATTCTCTGAGGCGCTGAGGTAACTTTAACTAGTTAAGTGCGACAAGGGCCCTTTTATATCTTCTTTCCTGACAACTGAGCCAATACACTGACGTAAACAGTACCTGGACTGTCGTATAACATCACATCAGAGTACATTGTAACGTTATATACACAAAACACTTTATACACGCAACAATTATTTGAATACGAAAGAACAAGAAAATAATGTAAGATATTTGTTAACGAAATTCAATACTTTTAGGCCTTTGCGTTATTTATAAATATGAAATGCAATGCTTTGAAAATGCTTAAGACCCTTCGGCTACCATGCTATAGAAGTTAAAAAAATTCAAAATCTTACAATGGAAACGATGAAGTTGCTGATTCACGGAGAATTAGACAAAACCCTTCAGCTGAAGAAAGCCTTTAATGGCTTGTTTTGCCGAACCAGCTAGCCCGAAGTTGCCTGTCGAGGCTAGCTCTTCAGCACTTCCTGTATGATTTATTATAACTGGTCCATACAGGTGGCTGTTTGTGAACACTAACTTTGTATTAGTGGCCATTATTGTGGTAACAGATGGAAAACCCGCAGAATGTTTCAAAATCATTGTTTAATAAACGAAATTAAAAGACGTTCTACTTACTCTTCGGGAAACAGCTGTGACGTCTATGTAAACACACCCTCCTGTGAGGACCCGTAGACGTCACAGTATTAGGTGTCCACTGTGCCTCACTAAAAGTAAATATAGTTTTAGATTAATGCTGGCATAGCAACATAAGTAACATTGGTTTATTACTAGGCTATGTATATCACCTATTTTAAGGAGATGTTAGGAGTAAATAACGGATTTCGTGGCTTAACCACATAATTTTGACTCAGGCAAACAGCAGTGGCACCCCATCGTTGAGGCGCCAGACTCAAACAGTATCGAGGGAGAATTACTGAACAAAAAGGTAAGTTATAATAGTTTAAAGAACCGCTAAGGAAAGCTGAAACATTACTGTAAAATCCGACGAGGCCAGTTCAAATATGATATGATGATTTGTGTTGAATGGAGAATCTAAATAAAGTTGGGATTATTAAACGTTAAAATAGTCGTTAGTGAAGTTGGCTAACATGTCAACACCAGTCGCGTAATTTAGATTATGGAAGAATTACGGTGTGAATTAGCGTTAGATAAAGATGAGGACTGTAATATTGCCTGTGATAAATCATGCAGCGAACGTATATCAAAAATCTATCCTACGCACAAATAATATTTTGGATTTTAATTTTTTTCAGATCTGTCCCTCGCTCTCCACTATGAAGACCTCCAAACCAGTTCTGCAGACCTCTGCTCGAGAGGAATGTGGAGTTTGGCTGGATACTGTGCAACTGAAAGGGAGAGCCAAACAGGTAATTGTGGAAAATGAATGAACAGATTGAATAACTTGTTCACAGCAGATGTTAATAACGCACTACCACTTCCAGTATCATCTTAACAGTAGCCACTTCCTCAGTTTTTACACTTTGTGTCTTAGTAGGATCACATTTTAACCTGCATGTCTTCTTATTTTTTTATTTTCAGAATCAACACACTCGTCCCATTTCTAAACTGCTGAATCCCTTCGCTGGAGGCGGAGGATACAGTTTGTCTGTGGCACTCAATTTCACCCAGACCAAAATGGAGATGCCAAAGACCAAACAGAGCTCTATATCAACCTTTTTCGCACCTCAGGGCAGAGGTACGTTGCAAAACTCTGCTAAGACATTTTCTTAGGATGAGTATCATATTTTGCTGAATCAGTCAGAAGCTGATAAAGCTGCAGTAAACCATTGACTTGCTGAATGTATAAATTGAAACGACCATTTGTTTGTGTGTTAACATAATGCTTTTTTTCTTGTACCTTCTGCCTAAAAGTTCTCAATAAGATGTCTACTTCTGAAGTGCCAAACATGGATCCAGTGCAGCCTTCTTCTTCAGCATCATCTACCTCGGCCACACACGCCTTAACTGCACCCACACCTGTAGTATCGGGGACAAAACGAAGACTTGAAATGTTTGACTTGTATAACTCTGAGCCTGGAGTGAATCATGAGTGGGAAAGAGAAAATGTGGCTGAGCCTGAAGCAGCACTGTGGCAGGAGCAGGCAGCAGAAGAGCAATATGAGGAGCTAAATCCACCACAGAGGAAGAGGAGGTTCATTGCAGCCTCCTCATTGACAGGTGACAGTCAACCTGTTCCACAGGCGTGGAGTCAGGACCCACTGTTCAGCTTTAGCCAATATTCTGACAGTGAATTTTACCTGACTAAAAATAAGCAAAACAACACCTCAGCAAAGGACGTTAGCAACTCTGAGCCAACCTTCTTCGACAGTCTACAAAGTGAAGACGCCTTTGGTATTCAGATTAATGTGGAAGGTGGAACCTCGACTCAAAAATCCTTCAAACATTTTAATTCTTCTCAAACAGATCAAGAGAAAGAAAACAGCACGTTTTTGTCCTTCAAGTCCCAGAGAAAGCACTCAACTCTCTCTCACGCTCAACCTCTTTCAGATCGTAAACGTACAGAGCCAAAAACCGCATCACCTCGAAAACATGCTCCCTTGTGCATGTGGAAAAGTGCTGATGAAGAGGAGAGCCTTGAGTCACAGTTCAAGTGGACAAAACCGAGCAGCCCTCCTCTAAAGAAAACAGCAGTGAAGCTGTCCCGCAGAGAGGTTGATGAGGACAGTCTGGCCATGTTGTTCACACAGGACTCTGAAGGCTTCAGGGTGATAGCGCACAGAGGTCTGCAAGCTAGGAGTCCACTCAAAGACAAGAGTAACAAAAGCTCTGTGATGGTGCGAACGAGCACTTATAAATCTCTTGTGGACGAAGATGAGGAAGATGAGATGCTCTTTACTCAAGACTCTCAGGGAAATATGGTCATCAAACACTGAAAGGACACTTTGACTTGTGTGGATATACTCGCCTCATCCATGCAGCCAGAGTTTGAAATCAGTTATAAACTGAAATTTCTTGTTTGCTTCCTCAACGACTTAATTTTTAATTTTTCCAAACTGAAAATACTGTCATTATTTCTGTGACTGTCTCACCTACCTTTCTTCATCTGTAAATCTTTTGTATTTTCCTGGATGTTGAAGTCTTTTTCTGTTTTCCATGTAAGAGTTTGCTAGTTTTTTTTTGACACCGTATTACATTATTTTCTTGTTTTAGTCTCTTTGATGCTGATATCTTGCAAGGTGCAGCTCTCTTTTGCAAAAAAAACCTCTAACAAACAAGAACAGAGGGTTTTGATTTTATTTGAAAAATGATACACAATTACATCAATTTGCTTTCATGTTAATTAAAAGTTTTGTAAAGCATTAGTGGTGTATACTGTCTTATGTATCTTGTGCTGGTGCCATGTGCTACATCTTAATACAAAGTAATACAGAGACTAGAAAGTGTGAAAGTTACTATACCGTCAAAGGTGTACAAATGCAGTGCTCATCACATGATTTCTAAGTATTCGCAGAAACAACTAAGTATTTAGTTCATTATTTCACGTTGAATTAATAACTTCTACAGAATCTGACATTGTAACATTTGTCTGACCTGACTGGTTTTACAATACATACACTTGCAAGACTGACATCTGCTGTTAATGCAAAACATAGTGAGCAGTGTTGCATAATCTTCATTTACTAAGTGCAACAGTAATGATACATTTTATTTGTATAGCGCTTTAAAAGGTACTTAAAGATACTTTACATGATACTACATGACTAGTGACTACCATGCCCTTTACACATTTAAAGAGATATCTAAGATACACTTCGTTAGATTGAAAATATGCCAAGTAGTCCTACACTTAAGTTATTTTTGTCTGCCTGGCCACTGAATGTCATATGTGCATGTTATGTAATCTTTAGCCTTTTCTGTAAAGTAATGTTTTACTGCTGTGGTTTAAATGGTGCTTCTGCTCTCATACGGTTAATCTTGATAGAGTACAGTCATAATGTTGAAATATAATTGATTATATTTCAATAGTTACATATTCTTACATAAATGCCTTTATTGGTATGGCACATAAATCTAAGAAAAGGTAAATACATTAGCTTTTTTTAGGACTCAACACCTGAGATGTGCATTTATTCTGTGGGGATGTGTTTTGTAGATGGACTATCAACCTACTCACTGGTTCTTCATAATCAACAGTTTCAAAGTGCTAGACAGACATGAAGTCACAAATACAGGAACAACAGGTGGACCAAAAGTTGTCGCATTAATCCCTTTTATGTCTTGGACAGAGATTATTAAAAAAAGAAAATCAATGATAACCCAGTGGTAATGAAGATGAAGCGTCAATCAGCCTGCGATTTCAGTCGGCTCTGTCACCAGCTTGGAGCCGTCCCAAACGGTCTTGAACTGCTCCGGTACTGGAAACTCCCTCTGTAGAATAACCAAGAAGGTAACTGTAAATGCAACTGTGGAACAAGAACTACACACATGAAAGATTCAGGAAAAACACTGGATTAACATGTATTCAGAGAGATCCAACACTCTCCTTGTCCCTGATCTCAAGACACTCACATATTCCTCATCTTGTGGTACCAGGATGTTCATTGCAGAGCTCTTGGCACTGACGATGTCACAGTTGAGGGAGTCCTTGCTGAGGTAGACCTGGCAGCCCTCCGTTGTGTTGATGGAAATGGTGGGAACTGTTCCCAACACCTATAGACAGACATCTTGCAATTACTGATGTGTAGAATAATTTGCACTGATGTGAAAAACAACTGATTCTAACGATGTTCAAACAGAGGTCCTATAGCCTTAAGTCCTCCAGATCTACTGTACTTTATATACAACATAGATAACTGGCCCTAAATCTGGGAGTCTTTTGAAGCCAATGTATTCTGTAAATGTTTTCCTCACCTGTAACTGAATTCCCTTGGAGTTGATGATCTCCACAATCCCAACGACATTCTCAAAAACCAAACCCATCTTCTTGCAGTTGTCTGGACAGAGTCAATACACATTAAGAGAATCAGAAATTATGAATTTAATCAAAAAATGTTCAGTCTGTTTTCAGACTGCTCACCTATGATGATGGAGTTAATTTTGCCCTTAATCTGCAGGGTGGAGTTGTTACAGCCGAAGACGTAGGCCACTTGTTTGAGCTCCGTCTCCTCAATCATCAGGTCGTGTTTCTGCTCAAAGTTCTCCTGCAACCACAAGGGTACAGATTCAGTCAATAATACAGGATTTACCACCAGATGAAATATAGTATTTTACTTTGGGAGTAATCCCTTAAAGAGAAAGTAAACATTTCACATACCACCCTCCATTTCTTCCCCTCAAGCTCCAGCAGAGGGGTTTTTTTCTGGACAGCTGCCCTGGGAGAGTTCACAGTCGCTGGGGACTTTGTTTTGGTCGGTGTTGCTTGCGAACGCAGATTGGAGTTCTTATGTGTCTTCTTGTCATCCGATACATGCTTCAGACCTACAGATGGAAAACATGAGGAGAAATTATGTATGCACATGCAGGGATGTAGTAAAAAGCATTCAACAGTTCCACTACATTTTCTGTAATTAATTAAATTTAATTTATTTGCCTAAAACCTAACCTAACCTTCATTCAACCCACCTTTAGTAATGTCCATGCCCCGGTTGAGCTGGGCAAAGAGTGCTGAGTGTTGGGCCACCGCACTGCCCGCCTGAGGCTGGGAGTCATCATCAGTGAAGACCGGCGGTGGGCCGGGGGGAGGAGGAGGAGGAGGACAGGACGGAGCACTGGGGGGGTCAAAGAGAGGAGGAGCGATGGGGCCCTGGAGGGTGGAAAAAGGCAAATGTTAGATAGCAGCATTGCCTTTTTGCTTTGTGAGCTTTAAAGGTGAGAAAACACAACAGTGGCAGGTTTTTTGGAGATAACAGCTATAGTAACATATCTCTCCAGCAGGGGGAGTACTGCGCAAGAAATATTTTCAAGCTTAGGTGATTGTGCTCTGCATACATGAAGATGAGAAAAAACACTTTTCATCTAAAGTGCCAAGAGATACTTTGATAATAGAGAAGCACTTTCATTTCCCTTTAAGCAGCTTTAAGGTTGTTACTGTCTCTGTCTGTCAGTACCCCATATATATATATTCTGTACCAGCTTGTTACAGCTCTTTACTGAAGCTATATGATGTTTTCACTGGGTTAAATATTGTAACCCACGACTATTCAACAAATAGAAATATTCTAGCCATCCCCGAAAAAAATCTACCTGAAATGTTTGGTCTATTTGGAAACTTTGGGATATCTGCTAGAATATAAAATAAAGTCCTGTAGCTTTGAAAAATGTCGCTGGTTGAGCAGTGTCAGTTTGTAATTAGACCTATAATCAGTGCTCTGGTCATCTCCAGTCCACCTTGATGTGTCTACAATGAATAGAAGCGTTGGTTTAATTGATGAGCTGTGTACAGTGAAGGTGCACAGCTACCTATCGACTACTACAGTGAAGAGAAGCACACACACACAGTCTGAAGATCTTGCACAGCTGCCAGAGACAGACACACACACACACACACACACACACACACACCTATCACAGCAGTTCAACTGTCAATTTACGCGCTTCTGAGTACAGCTGAGACTACGTGCCCTTTGACACGAGGCACATGTGTCGTGAATATCATTGCTGAACAATGCTGAGCTGTTACACTAAACAGCTCAGCGCATACCACTGGATTAGAAGCAGCATGTGTGTGTTCATGCATGGCTGTAAAAATCATCTGACTGCTTCTTTGTGTTCGTGGCTGCTTGTGTGTTTGTCTGAGGCAAAGGAGAACTTTGCATTTTTAGTTTGAGGGCATTTCTGTCCTTTTTTTAGATTTTATGGGGCGTTTAGGTACAATTAATCAATTAACATAAAATTAATTGGTAACTATTTTGATTAATTAATTAATTAATCCTTTAAGTAATTTTTCAAGCTAAAATGCCAATGAATGCACTGGATACAGACTCTAAAATGTGAAAATTTGCTGTTTTTCTTTGGGTTATGTATATTTTGGCATTTTGGACTGTTGGTTGGGCAAAAGTAGCAATTTGAAGACTCAAACTTGGGATTTGTAGTGAAGTTGTGATGGACATTTTCACTGTTTTAAGGCATTCTATATTGGGAAAAAACTTGAACTCAGATTTTGTGTTAATTCTTCGGTCAAAAAATACCCAGGTTTTCTCATCCATAATGTACTTAACTGATCAGAGGCCACACATTGCCTACAGGAGCACAGAGAGGACTAATATTATCAAATATATGAAATTCTAAATTCCTTTTTGCCATAGGCTTGATCTGAAGCATAGGAACTTATGTGATTGGCAGTGTGTGTGTGTGTGTGTGTGTGTGTGTGTGTGTGTGTGTGTGTGTAAAGCCACCTCCATACGCCAGCCTGTGCACGTCAGAGTGTAAGTGTGTCACTAAACCCCTATCCGAGCAGATGACGGCTGTGTTAAAGGGGGACCAGCCCTGCAGTTTAGGTTACGGTGCAGACTGTGTGTGTACACAGACTCTTTGTCGGGGTTCTTCTGTGAAGAAAACCTCCATTCAAGTAAACCCTGAGGACCACCTGTTAGTACCACACACTCCCGTCCTTGTACGTACACACACACTCGAGTCTCTCACACACACTTCATCTCTGTCGTTTGACAGAAGGGACAACAGCTGACACACAAACAGCCTCTGCAAGCTCTCAAGTTTCTGCATGTAGAAAACACACATGCATGCACAGCTGTTGAGCATTAGCTGTACCTGAGGTTTTAACCTAATCGTTTGTTTGATGTTAAAGGAGCAGTTTAACATGTGTTAGATGAGAAGATTGATACCACTCACCAGTATGGTATATATGAAGCTACAGCTCATACCCAGTTAGCCCAATGTAGCTTAGCATAAAGAATTTAAACAGGGGGAAACAGTTCAAATACACCTACCAGGGTTTCAGGAAGTTGCTGTTCCAGGCCAAGAACTTATAGTCACTTATAGGGTCCAGGTTGAAAAATAACAAAGTCACCCTTTAAGTTTTTGTGCAAATTAACTAAATGAGATGCAATGTGTTACTACCTTTGGATGTAGCCATGCTAGCTGTTTCTAATCTTTATGCTGGGCTAAATTAAGCTAACTGTCTCCTGACTATAGCTTCATCTTTACCGTACAGACACAGAAGACTGGTATTGGTCTCCTCATCTAACTCTTAACTAGAGCAAAATCAAAATCAAATCAAATAAAAGTGAATTTACCAAAATGCTAAACTGTTCCTTTAAGAGGGAAATTGCACCACGGCGTTCCCTGACTGAATAAAGACGAGAAACACTTCCAGCTAACAAGGAAAAAAAAGGTCAAGTGTGTGTGGAAGGATTTGGTTTCGGGCCATCACAATCTCTGAGATCTAGTGAACATGAGTGTAGAGGAGTCCCAAAGCTGACATCCATAAAGAGAAGTGTGTGTGGGAGTGACAGAGGTTTTGGGAGCTCTATGGAGACCCGCAGGGTGCAGCTACTGGAGAGAAGCTCATTCATTCATTCATGCTCTCTGCTGTGGTTTATGTAACCGGCTGCTCCATAACTAAAAATGGAAGTGCACGCAAATAGCAGGAGTTAATTTGAGCTCTGATATAAAAATATCAAGGCCTGCGAACGGAAACTAGATGAAGTAATAAACAAGTAGTTACAGGAGTAAGGCATTGTTTATAGGCAAGTGTATTGTTAGCTTTTAGAGGAGAAGTAGCTGTACTCACACTCTTGCTCCACACCAGTCCTGTAGTGTGGTGCTGTTTGATGAAGGACTGCATCTCGGTCCAGATTGAAAGGTAAGAACGCACCCAGTCTACATGACGCCTGTCACTGGGGAGGTTGGTGAGAGATGTAATGGTCAGAGGAAAACAGAAAGGAAGATGGGGTAAGCAATAAGGTAGGAAGGAACAAAGTGAGGAGGTGCAAAAGGAGGGGATGTGAGGATGGAGTGAAGCAGAAGATCATGAAAAATGTAAAGAAAGGAAATCATGTAAAATGAAGCATTTCACTGATGAACTTTCTGAGATAGAAGTCGTCTATTAAAGTCATAAAAATGTAATCCAATGCATCTTTCTAGAATATTGCATATTGGACTATTTGGTAAACAAAACATCCCACAATGCAACAGATATGAAAGGTAACAAAATAAACTCTTGAAGCCTAGTTATTTTTGGAGTCAGTGTGATAGATGCTGCTTTTTAATTAGCCTTGCTAATATTGCAATATTTTCAAAAAGAATGCAAACTTAATGTTCACTGTGATGGATGACACAAGTCTGCATGTTCACTTTCATACTGTGCAGAAACTAATGAAATCAATGGCTGCCTGTGATTGAAAAGAAATTAAAAGTAATCTGAATCTCTAGATCAAAATTGCAGTAAAGTAAAGTATTTATGCTCCGTAGTAAATGGGCTAAAACATCACTGTTATGGTTTTGACAGAATTAGGAGGACTTACGTTTCCTTGTAGTCCTTAAGCACTCTGTTGGTGTAGAAGGTGGCAGCATCGTTCATCTCCTTCACATACGGACCTGGCTTCTGACTCTGAGAGGCATGAAAGTTCATTAGAAAACACTTACCTCACTGTCATTGTGGCGGAGGCACTGTGAGGTCAAAACTTTCTTATACAGACTTCTGTATCTGACTATCAGCAGCATTTGTCTTCATTTGAGAGCAAAAAGCAGAAGAGCTCATAGACAGTCACATAGTGATGTTTGATTAGACCTGCAACAAACACTGACCAGAGCCTGCTCCAGAGGCTTGTTCTTAAGTACAAGTGGAAAAGCTTTGATCTCAATCTAAATGATATTTATCCCTAAACTCAGAAAAATGTATTTTGTTATGACGAGAAACAGAGACTGATGAGAGGACAGAGGAACAAATACTGGATTTCAAAGATGGTAGGCTGTGTTTATTTATACTAATATAATCTGTCTAAATGCAAGATTATTATAGTTTTTATGTAATATGATGGCGTAATTGCAATTAAAGGAGTCGTATTTAACATTCTGAACATGAATAGAGAAGCAAACAACTATTCGCTATATAAAGATTTAGTGGAGTAATATCTACCTGAGCAGAGAAGTCGCTCTTCCTCTGTTTGTGTTATTATCCAAGCTTCTCCTTGCTTTAAAGATATAACCGGTATCATAGTGCACGTGAGCATGCCCCACAGGTTAGCTCATGGCTGCTGCTCTACACTGCTCTCAGACATCGATTACAGCTGATAACACCATCCTGACCGAGCCTGGTCGTGGAGGTGTATCACCCACCCTTTCGGTTCCAACCTTGGGTAAACACAGTTTGCTGTGTCTGCACTGCTGCCGTAGTTTGCACTGTTAGTGCTGTTAGCACTGTTATGAGCCACTGGCCATGTTGAGAGCCGCTGAGAGGCAAGCAAAATACTCCCGATCTCGGATCTTGCACCTCTAGAGTTTAGACTTGGATTTCTTTTCTCACAATTAGTGTTTTTCAAAAGTGGATAGTTTTACTTTTTATTCCAAAACCTTTTAGACTTTTGATGATCTTGTGCAGGCCAGTGTTTATGTACTATTCGTGTTAAGTAAAGGAATGATTTTTAAGATCTTTTGTTTCTGTACATTATTTTCACAGCAGGAAACGTGGATGTTTTTTCCTGCTTAAGTTAAGAGTATATTTGGTGAGTTTGTTTTATCCATTTATATACATGTGTTTATGTGCTTTTATAGGCTGATACGCATCTTCTTACATGTGTTTTCCTGTATATATTTGTGTGTTTGTGTGCATAAGTGTGTGTCTTTGCACTCTTCCTTACCACAGCCACCCAGCCTAGAGCGGGGATGCTCTCACTGACCGCTGACAGGTGGTTGAAGAGGCTACTGCCGCGGTTCCGTTCGCGGAAGCTCTGGATCTCATGGATGTGATCCGAAATTGGCTTCAGCAGGTCGTGCAGCTCCATCTGCAGAAAAGAAATATGGGAGTTATTAGAATAGGTGAGCAGAAGGATGCAGGAGAAAATGTCAGTGTGAGAGGAGTATGCAAGATGAAAGAGCGAGGTAGAGTGGTAAGAGATTGGGACTTCTAAACAAAATATTGGATTTAAATCAAATTACAAAAAGCCCTGAGCGCTAGAAAACTGTCTTTAATAAAACATGACAGCCTCTTTCTTCTTCAACATATTGTAGATGCTTTAGTTTTTACAACCCCAATGTTGTTTCCCCAACCCTCCATACCCAGCCTGGTCTCGTTGCCAGTCAGTAATTCCTAAACTAGGCTACAGGACAGTAACTAATTTTATTAGCCAGAGCTTTTTTCCATTGGATCTTCCAGATCTCAGCAACAGTATAGCCCGTCTCCCAGCCCTCAGCTCCCCCCCCATCGTTTCGTTCCTGAAACATTCCTCGGTTCATGGGGAGATCCCTCTGGCCTTGTAAGGCATACTGCTCCTCCAGTGTTTACAGTTTACCTTTCACACATGCACCCGCACATAGATTCAGGAACACAATGTTTCATTTGGGGAATTGCTGCTACAGCTTTCTTGTTCTGATCTGCAGTGAACTGGCTGCTATGTGAAACATTTACTGTTAATGAGCTGTGACAAAAGTGTTTCTTTACTCAGATGAGAAGCTGCAGAACACTGCTCTGTTATTGAAGTAGCTGATTTATGACATGCATCAAGATAAGCCAGAGTATTTTGCTTTAATAACATCAGTATATATAGGCAACCTGATGTATGGTAAAGTATCTCTAGCTGTATAGTGTGTGGTTTATTCCACAGCCCGCAGTTCATTTGTGTATTTAAACATAATCTGTTTTCATTCAGGTGTATTTTTTGTATACTACAAGTAGCTGTAGGTGTGACGCTATGCTGTATATGAAAATACAGCTCCTATGCTTGCGTGCAAAGGAGCAATGAAAACAGAAGTAGATGTTCTCCTTTTTTCCCAACGAATTCTTCCCCCAATGAGTTGCACATGATCTCCATAAGCTGAGGTAGACGCTCCTTTGTCTGCTCCTCCGGCTGCTTTTATTCTCACTAAATCCAGCTAATATCTGTGTGCGAGGAGCTTTAAGCAATATAGTATCTCCCCTCTCCAAAGCAGCTACCATACTTGTGTACTGGGTTTACTGAGTAGGAATGGATGGTGAGGGTGATTTGAGGTAACATTTTTCCGCAGATTATTCAATTTAAAACAATTGATTCAATGTTTTGTCTATAAAATGTTCAAAAACCATGAAAAAAGCCCATCGTGAATCTCCAAGCTCTTTAAATTTTTGACCCATAACCTGGAAATATTCAATTCACTATCATAATCAACAAAAAAAGAATAAAATCTGTACATTTGAGAAGTTGGAATCAGCACGTATGGCATTTTTGCTTTCAAAGAATGACTAAAACAACTAACTGTTAAAAAATAGCTGCAGATTCAACTAAGAGTAAATCAACTGATAGTTTCAGCTCTACTATTTCTGTGGATATTAATAAAGAGCAAGAACACATTCTCTGGCAACTGATAGCGTCCATTATAGCTAACTGTCTCTTTCTACATTGCACAACAACAACAAAGTCCTCATGGCTCCCACTGAAAGTATGACTTGTATTCTGTGAGTCAGTCGACTTCCCCTCACTCAACCAGGCTGTGCAGTGAGATGAGACACACATTTATTAGCTGTATTCCCAAGTGCACTGTAACCTGAAACTGTTCTGGCAGATGTACTGTACATGCTGGCATCAACTGAAAACAGAAATCAATTTTCCATGTATGTTTTCCCTTCAGCAATTTGCCAGTTCAGGACAAGCTAACCAACATGTTGTATGTGTTTAGATCATACAAGTGTTTTTTTTCTTGCTGGGAGTGGAATAGCTAACCTTTGGGCAGAGCTAGCTTCATGAAGCAGTTAGCTTAGCACAAAGACAGGAGAACTTAATTCAATCAAAGACTGAACTAAAGCAGCTCCTGAAAGTCCCAGCGTTATGAAATGTGATTGCTCACATTGCATTATGTGTTTAAATTAGTTTACACATTCAATAATCTCTGAACTAACATTAACACAATTACTTGAATCCTAAGTCCCACTGTTCTCTAAAAATAAATGTTTCTAAATGCAGATTTAGGCCTCCGTATGACTACGTGGACAAGAAGTCAACTGAGGCAGAGATACAGACAGAAAGGGAATGAGCCGAATAAAAGGTTCAAAAACGTCGGCTCACATTATTGGATGGGCAGTGTGTTACAAAAGCACAGCATCCAAGCCTTGACTTCCTATACAAGCAGTGGATCAAAGGTGCAGAGTGGAGGGCGAGAATGGGAGAACAACTGTAACTGTGAGTGTCTGAACTGCCAGACACAAAGCTAACAGGCCAACTTGAGGTCACATGAGAGAGAGGCTTACTTTCTTTCACTCTAACTTTCTTTCTCACACCCACCCACACACACACACACACACACACACACACACACACACACACACACACACACACACACACATATACACATACACACCCACAGCCACACACAGGCTCAAATATAGAACATGCCCATACAAAGTCAGAGAACACAGCAGGGGCTGCGCTGCAGAGAAAGGCCAGAAGTTTGTTATCTGTGTGTGTGTGTGTGTGTGTGTGTGTGTGTAAAGAGGGAGGGCACTGGTTACACACATTTTTTTCTCATATGCCTGATCTGCATTGTGGACTACAGATACAGATGAATGAGTGAGGTCGACAAATGTGTGTGTGTTTGTTTGTGAAGGTTTTTCAGGACAGCAGTTGTACTGATGGTAGTTGGCTTGCTTGTGTGTGTGTGTGTGTGCGTGTGTGTGTGTGTGTGTGCATTGAAGGGTTTATGGGTCATGTTGACTGTGAATAGAGAACTGAGCCTCATCACCACTAGACTCAGCTTGACATTGAGCTTTCTCGTAGAGCATTTCTTTAATCATGCTTTTTAGAGAATCTTAGACATGACACTGGGTTTTTACATCCGTATTCTGAGCTTATCTGCTATCTTTGACTGTATTGGTGAGTAAAATTTGTAAAGAGAGAACATTTTTTGTTGCTAGCATTAGTATTTAATAACTTCCCATGAGGCTTTCACAGTGCTACTGGGACTAGTGGCTATAAAGTCAAACAAACTAGAATGCCTCACGTCAACTAATGCCTGTCTTCGAACCTAATTAACCCTTATTTTAAAGGATATAGTGATATTTTGTCAATCCACATTATCAACCAACTCTTCATTCATATAACCATCTTGAGTTGTCTGATTATATGAACGCTCACAAGTCGTCAACAAAGTCTTCTCCATTGCTACCTTCCATCCCACAATAAGTTTTCTAAAAATGCTATCAAATTGATTAGCTCTTTTATCTTAAATGATGAGATTCTCAAATTTTACTACACAGTACAGTCATATTACCAGATACCAGAGCTGTCTTTTGGGGAAAGTTTTCCAGCAAGCTACCAGTCAAGCTACATGTTGGTATTGCTGATAAAACTGAATATTGATAATTAAAATCATTTGACATCTAAATATTTTGCTGCTAGACCTGACAGATAGGGAGTAATCACTTCCTGGTGGGCTCTACCAGCCCTGTAACACACACACACACACACACACACACACACACACACACACAACACAGACAGAAGGCCAATGGGATGATATCATATCAGCTCTCTCTCTCTCACACACACACCCACATAGTCCCCCCCCCTTCTCTATACGTGATCATGTCGGGAATGTGTTGTATTGGCGTTTTCTTAGTCAAAGAGCAGCGTAATCCCTCTGTGAACAGCCCGGCCTGCTGGGGAACAGAAGAGGGGAGGACACAAACCGACATGCCGCTCCGTGATACAGTTAATTTCTTTGTTAGATGTGAAACGTTTGATGCAGTTTGTTAATGAATCTTGTGAGCATCACCTGCTGCAGTTAACTGAGAGCTAGCAGCAGCTAATCATCATGATGGTATCAGGTCACATTTAAATGATTACTCATCATTTCGACCAGGTTCAGTCGGGTTCAAATAAAACTAATCCTGTTACTGACATGAAGGTTGGCCCATGTGATTTCTGTTGCTGATAATAAACCATTATTTCATTTTTAACTATTGTTTGCCATGCAGTAAAAGTGGTTTTGATTTAGTTTACAGTGGCAAACCTTTTAGTTTTACAGTAATGAATATCTCAGGGGTGAAGGAGAAAGTGTCAGAAATAACTGGCACATTGGCATTTATTTCTAGAGTAATGGTTTCAATAATTTTATTTATCATGAATTAGGTAATCAAAGGTCGAACATTTTGATATAAACCTGACAGAATAAGTTAGAGTAGTTGAGTGCACATTCACATAACCTCTGCGGGATTGATGCTGGATGCCAAAGGATAAATACAATTTCAATACAACACACTGGAATCACAGCTTCCTTTCATTTAACAGTGACCACACACAGCTGTCACACCATTTCAGCATGTTGTACCTGTGCAGGTTTCTGGTGAGTGGCGGCGATCTTGAGAAAAGTTCTCTGATTCTGCAGGGCGTTGTTAACCATGTCCGCCTGTCGATCATAAAGAACCAAAGTAAGACAGGTTAGGAAAAGGTTAGAGTTAAAATACATGGAATGTAACAAGCAGCATGTAACTATATTGTGTATACTAGTATAGAAAATGTTACAGTGCAATGAAAAAAAGGTTTGCAAGTCTTTCATTCTCTTATGTTTACATTTTTTGTTTTCTCACGACTATTGAAATCTAGGCAGACAATCAATCTGTCTTAGGCATGAAAAGAACATTTTGTAACACACACACACACACACACACACACACACACAGAGTTTGGGTTTGTCCAAACCAGCTGTGTCCTGTGTGTGTTTGAGACCTCCAGTCTCGGGCCAAGGGAACCACCAGGGAGGCTTTGTCCATAAAAGGAGCTCTGCAAACTTAAAGAAACTACCTCTGGCTCTCGCTCACACACTCCCCCTCCTTCTCATCCCGTTCAGTGATGTGACATTGAGATAGAGATCTTCTATCAAGGTACCGAGGAACAAATACAAGCATTCTTTTTTTTTACATTTAGCTGTGATATCTCTCTGCCTGCCTTTACTCTTCTGTCTTTACTCTTCTGTTCTGGATTTATTCAAAGGACATAACTATGCCATTATTGCCAAGTGGCTTACCACAAAACACACTCACAGTCCTAGTGGGAGTACAGGTCATTACCAAATAGGAAAAGGTGGTCCACTAGCGTTTTGATCAAATAAAGTATGGTCAAAGTTCAGTCATACTCCCATCCTTGGCTTTGTAGAAGACAGGGAACCTTGGATCACGGCCCTCCCATACACAAACATCACTATCCTGCAGCTTTCCAGTGCCACACATATGTAAGCTGGATCTAAAGCAGGACAATCCATGTTTGTTCATAAATTTAATAAAAGTTGGCACAGGCAGACTGCACTAGTTGCTCCACTGGTATCCGTGCTCCCTTTAGAGAGGATCTCAGCTCATTCCTGTGGACAATCCACCTTTATATTGAAGTACAAGACACATGTACAGCAAATTTTCAAGTAATTTACGCAGCAAAGCATTTCAAACTGAGGGCACCATCTGGAGTTACATTTGGGATTAAACAGGTACTTCAGAATTAGTACTGCTCTTCCATTAAGTTGGGGGACTTTTAGTGGATGGATCTTGTTTTCTTTTATTTGATAAAGTAGTACTCCTCATGAAGAGTACACTGAACTAGGTATGTATAATGTATGGAGTGCCACTTTCAAAAATGATTAACAGTTGCTTTTGCCAACAGTAAACTGACAAAACTATACTGATTGTTAGGATAGCAGCTGGTAACATCTGTCTCCCACAGCTGCTGCAGAACATGCATGAGTGTGTGCATGGGCAGGTGTCTTATTCATCATCATCATCCAACATTTGTGTGGAACACACACTCTGAATATGTGGATGTATCAAGGGTGTATGTTTAGTTTGTGGGTATAAAATATGATAAGTATTAATGTTGTATTTCTATCTTTACGACAAAGAGTGCTGCCCTTTTCTACATTTTGATTAACTCCTCTCTTCTCTCACCTGGATTTTGGCAGCAGGACAGTAAGACGACAGTGTTTAGAGAGACTTCAGTGACTGAATCAAACACAACTTACATGTTTCTCCACCTCACTTCCGATGGCGCGGCTGTAGTTCAGGTACTCCGTCAACGGACCTCTCAGTAGGTCGTCAAAGGCCTCCACACACTGAGACAAACCTGGAGAAACACAGAGAAACCACTGCTCTTAGTTGAGCTTTCACTGCAGTTTATCTAGTGCCTGTTTAACTTGTTGCTAGTATTGAGTATTGCTGAGGCACAGACTTGCCTCCATCGATGCCATTGACACAGTTCCCATTGGCCATGCCGCTGGACGCCTGCATCGTGATGGACATCTTCTCCAGGCGAGTCACAGCTTGCTCCAGTCGCTCCATTAAACCTTCCATGGTGACAAACCTGGAAACAAAAGAATGGTTTCTTAAGCTGTGACCTTTCTAATCTTAGGTATTTGTTTTGTGATACAGTACGTTGTTTCACTTTATTGATGGCAGAAGAAAAGTGTTTTCTTGAGAGATCAGCACTGGTTCCTGAGCAGAGGATCACTAGTCACTGCTCAACTTTCCCACGCTGCGGCTCCCTGTTTTTAAAAAGATGGCACATGTCATTGCAGAGAGAAACTAAACGTGGTCAATGCTGTGGGGTTTATATGAACACTGTCTCTGTTCGAGCTGTCTGGCGCTCTGCCACAGTCACAGCCAATGCCATGAACACATGAACGTATCACACAATTGGATTAAGAAGGGACAGAGACTGGAGTCAGACAGAGAGGAAACAAATAATTGAGAGCAGTGGAATAAATAAAGAAAATTTGAAGAAAATACCTGTTGTAGAATAGTAGAATTAATATGTTTTCTGTTTCGAATGAAAACAATTAAATGAAATGAAGAAGTCTAATAATATATACAGACAATAATATACAACCACAGACTTGTGAAATAATCCTATTAAGCTTATTAATTGCAAGTTATCTTAATTCAGTTCCAGTTTTTAATTAGATAACTTAAAGTCATGATTGTCTTGGTTGACAAAATTCTGAATTTTAACATTTTGAAAAATATGAGAATGAATAAAACTGACTTCAATAAATTATGTGGGAACGAAGCAGGATGAATAATGAGCTCAATGGAGGAATTGGAATGGGTAATCTCTATTTCTTCATTTAATATTGAATGCCATTAATGTCCCAGGAAAGGTATCAATGATCCTGGATATTCCCCTTTTCCACATGTTAGCACAAATAACACCTGTCATTTAGATTGGACATTCAACATACATGATTATATAGACTGTACCCAAACTCAGCTGATATGTGCAGACAGTATTGTCAAGCTTAACTCGCTGTTATGAAAAGAACGAACCTCCAGCTGTAATCTAAGGCCACTGAAACAAGGCACAGACCCCATCGCATCTCTTTCTTTCACAGTAACCAGCCTTATGCCTCACAATGAGGCAATGCAGGTGATTAGTCAACAGAGTGGAATTCAATCCAGCAACCCTACGCATGTTTACGCAAACTACTGCTAGGTAACACGCACTTCCCAATCTGACACCTGCTACCTTCCTCTCAAACAAACAATCCAATGGTGTGAGTTGTGATCTGTTTTAGTCGCTTCACAAACGATCCATAAAAACACCAGGAGGCTCTTTGCATCACATTAATGTGGCAGCTAGACTGCATAGTTTTCCCTGTCTGTAATCTTTGTAAATGATAGTCTTGTAATTATGTGCTATGAGCATTAAATATCGTCCTGATGGGCGTCATCGAGTCTTCTCTGTGGAGAATCCTCTCAGCCGTGCCAGATGACAGTCGCAGGACTCAGCTGCTATTTCTGCCCTCTGGGTCACAACAGTCTGAAACCTGGAGAGCTCAATGTAGACTGATCATGTGCAACAAGTCAGATATGAAGCAATATCATCAGCAAGACATTTGCTTGGATCGAGGGGGGTCAAGTTGACCTCTTGAGTTTGAGCAGGGGTGACTCCTTTTCAGGCCATCTATACAAGTATTAGAGTTAGTCTTGCTGTTTAAACATGTGCAAAACAAAAAGAAAAATGTCTGTCATTTATGGTTAATAAACCGTCTTTAATGGTGGATGTTTACTTTTCTCAACGGACTGCTTCAACTGACTATTTGACCACTTACATCCTGGGGAAGTGCTGCAAGTTATCTGAACCGAAATACATCTTCTTATCAACAAATTGTTAACATTTACATCTGCAGACTTGATTGATTGTTGTAAGAACCCTTTAATAACCAATCATGAACATATATACTATGGCAGTACACATGTACATCACAGTAACATGGTGGTTATCAGAGGATGTTAAGTTACTCTTTAAAGATGGGGCTCTGAGAAATAGTGAAGGGCAGTTTTTATTTTCTGATGCAGCCCCCGGCGCTGCAGCTATACATTTTATACATTGAATAGATGACAAAGATTCAACAACTGTATTTGCCCAAGCCTAACACACTTCATTTAATCACTGTCTAATAAGAATGTATTTTAAAACCATGAGACAGAAACAGACAGCGATTGCACTGATTGTATTGTCAAACAGACAAACTCTCCATGGCAATGCAAAGACATGGCCAGTGATGCTCTTCTAGCTTTTTATATGCACTTAATACATTCAGCCAATCACAGAAAGAGCCAGAGTGGGTTCAAACCATTAATGGTACAAAGACTTTACGTCAGATAAATAACTAAATGTTGACGTCAAAGGATTTCATCCATTGATAAATGTCCATTGTTGTATGAAGTAGACATTAGTAGACCCCAGTAAATTAACACATTCCTCCCTCTGTTGGTTCAGACAGGTGCAACAGTGTCTGCCACATACAGACCCCAACCAACAGCTGAGAAGCACACTTGTTCCTGCAGTGGAAAGATATAACTGACTTCAACCTGAACCGCATGTGTCTCCTGAACCCTCTGGCCTGGTATCTGATCTTTGGGGCTAAATTGGGCCCCAGCCTGCTGCTATGAGCCTACTGTAAGGAATATTAATGTAGGTCTCAAGGTCCTGTGCTGCACTGTACAAGCACACTTTAGTATATTCAGCAAATAACTGTTTTATATGTATTGTGTTTATGCTACAGCTGGCCATAGAGCCATTTAAACAGGACACTATTATACCATCAGTATGAAGTCTTGGTACTAGGTCCTGGGTCCATTTAGTAGCGGTTTTGTACATTTCAATCATATCACATGGCCATCATCAGCAGGTTCATTTTCATTTCATTTTTTTTTCCTGAGCATTTAAAAATTTAGTTAAAAAGTAAAAGTTCAGTTTAACCAAAGTTTGAGTCAACCATGGAGAAGATGTGATCAAAAGCTTCAAAAACTACTAAATGGACCTTTAGGCAAGATTGTTTTGTCAATTGTCTACATCTACAGTCCATAGCATGTATGATCCATGACATTAATAGGCTGTTTGAGACTCATATTGGCTGATTACAGGTGTTCATCACGCATGCACTCTCTCAGTCCAAAGATGCTGCCTCATAATAAAACATGACATGGCACCCTGCTGGCATGCTGACAAGACTTTCACCGCCCCTCAAATCTGATGCTCCACGCCACAACACCACCGTTACTCCAACAGACACACGAGATAAAAGGGGAAAAAATAATAGTACAAAATCAACACAGTGTGCTCCTATACTGCGGGCTAAATATAAGACACCATGGCGCAGGGAGCAGGTGAAGATGACGCTGGATATTTCTGCGACGTTGGAGACCCCATACTCCCTCTGCTCCACCACAATTAACACAACTTGACAGTCAGTTAGAAACTCGTGAGTAATAGAATCAACTTACCTCCCTCCTCTGGTCCGCAAAATGTCTACAGATGTTTAGTTGGTGACTGTCGGAGTCGTGGTCGTTCGGTCTCCCCCTGCCTCCTTGCCCCGCCACTCAGCTGCGTACAGCACCGTGACTCTTCCGGGATGTCCTAATTAAGCAACACGGTGAACCTGAGAGCCACACTGCGAGCAGAGACCAGCACCGTGACTCAGTGCTGCAGTATCTCTTCTGGGGCGGACGAGCTTTTACCTCGAACAGGCAACATGGCAGCCTCAGACAGCCCTGCTAAAAATAGACGAGTTGTTGACGCTGCAGCGAAGTCTGCACGGGTCCCTCCGGAGGGAATGGACCTGAACATAACAGGGAAGTCCATCATCGTCTTCATCCAGTGAACTTGGGCCAAGGCTTGACTCCCCAACCTGGAAACCCCCTCTTAAACATGATAGCATTATACCACCTGTTGATGTAGTTCAAAGTAGGCATCACATCCTGGATGCTGAGAGAGTTCAAACGTTAGGTCAACAGGTAGGATACACAATAAAGCCTCCACGATAAACCAAGTTTTAAGGAGTTCTCCAGCTATTTAGTAGGCCTATTGCACTTCCATAAGCTTCTGCGATTTGAGATAGGTATATTTCTTAAAAAATGGTAAATGATTGGTGGAGCAGAGGCCAAGACTTTTAAGTCCCAAATTCCCCAAAACACAGACGCTTATCCATAATGCAACGTGACTGCGCCTTTTCTGATGCTGCATTTACGCAATGTTGTCAGAATTGGAAGAAAATCCCGTTATGCTTATTTAGGAGTGTTCGTTGAGCCTATTTGTTTAAGATAGTAACTGCCACTGCTCACCTTGAAGTCACAGCAGATAATTATCCAAATTAGTTTTCTTTTAATGATTGTTTCAGTATTTTGTGTGCATTTTGTGCAGGAAAACGAGAGAAGATGGTCTCCGCCTTAACCTCTTTGGGAACATGGCTCCCTTACTTAGCTGTTTTTGTTGTGTTATGTATTTGTAGTGCTTTATTAACAAGTAAAACTACAAAAAAGTAGTCGCTTTTTTAAAATTAGCATAGGGTTTTATTTATATTCCAACTATGGCTGCAGCAAAATGGGGACTTTGCAGCCAGTGGTATCAGATAGGCTGTCACTGCTGCTAGAAATCTTCAATATCACAGACTCCCCACTCAACTGCGCATAATTACAATATGATCTGAACATAGCACTGGAGCCCATACACCCCCAATCTGTTGCACAGGCTTCCAAGTAGCTTTAATATTGACTTTTTATTCTTATTAGGGGTTCCTATAATTGATCTGGAAAGCTTTTAGCAGATTATTTACTATTTGGTAACAAAGCACTCGTTACTTATAAACCCATTGTTAATAATACCTTATTAGAAAGTAGTACTGACTTTAGAAAGCACCTCCGGAGCCCTGACATTATAAGCCAACCGTTTTCAAAGAGTAGTACAGACAAGTAAACTGATCTTGGGTGCCCTTAAGTCTCATCAGGACTCTTTTACAGCTCTACATGATCAGTTTAATAAAATAACAGCTTCATTTTATCATTATATCATTTCATTATAATGAGGTCCGATGCTATGATGACATCTGATTTCACCCTTAAGGCCTTGCTGCGTCCATGCTGTGTCATGATGTACAGTTTCATGTTTCACCAGGGACCAAAATACTCCCTGGAGCCGAATAAAAGCCTGCAAAGACAGGGCAGCGCACTCTTTATAACATGACTTATTGATTAGAGAGTGGATGAATCATTGATATGACTCCTGAGAGGCTTTATTATGTGTCAGATGTATCAATGTAAGCTGTGGGTGTGACTGTAATGTGAGTGTTTCAAATAACGTCTTCCCAAGAAGATGATTTCACAATGAGGAGCAGCGCAGCATCTGGTATGTGTGATGTGTTTGTTGCCTTGCAGTCAGACAAGTAACACAGGAAACTATGGGGACCCAAAGTGTTTAATTGTTAAATTTTTCAATTAATTTTATAGAAATGTTATTTCATCAGTCTAATAAAAGTTTTATATGAGTTAATATTAATATTCTTTATAAATATTAATTTAAAAAGAAATGTATTTCATCACAATGGGGGTTTTGTCTCAATGAAGTTTTATTTTATGTTGCTTTTCATCATAGTGGTGTTTTACTTGGATCTTCTACCAAGCTCAACAAATGCTACCTGATTTAGCCAGTTAGCTCCGGTTAGCTCGAGCAACAACAATGCCAAAGTAGATCTTACAGTCAAATGCTATGAATACACAAAGTACACTGGGACAATAACTAAACTCTACTTTTGTTTAACAAGGCTGCTCATGTAACCCACCTGGCTGGCTAACTAACATTAGCTAGACTGGGTTGTGAGCTTGGATTATCACTGCAAAGTGAGGAGACAGTGTTAGCGACTCACTCCACTTTGACGCAGAGTAATAATCAAAGCTCACAACTACGCTAGCTAACTAAAATAGATAGGTAGTATTAGCAGCCTTGATCGAAGGCCTTGATAAGCTAAATTTAGGGAGAGGTTGGCAGTCTCTGACTCTTGGGGTGGGCGGTGTTTTGATATTAAAATGTCTATAATGAAATAAAAATGATATCCAATGAAATCTGTAATTATGAAAATAGGAATGATGAAATAATGTTTCATAATAATGAGCTAGGTTGGAATTTTTACTTCTATATTTTACACAAATAATTCCTTTGATTATTAATTTCACAATGTATTTTGTGTTTATTTAATATTGAACACCTCCATACATAGCAGGCACAGAGGAAATGTGAATTATATTTGTATGTATAGAAGGATAAAAGGCCACATATGCAGGAAGATCACATAAATGTGTCCAGGAAAAGACCAAACAGCTCCTGAAACCTCATCTTAATTGCACTCTAATGGAAAGAAATGTCACCAAGCTTTTTAAATATAGAACATTTTATTCCAATTTTAAGTAAATGGTGTTGAAATTCTGAAGTACATGTTTTAATATCAACAGGACCTTTGCATTTAAATAGAAACACTTTACATGCCTTCATCCAGTGACAATGAAAAGCTTCCTTAAAAAGTTTTTTTGTCATTTATTTTTCATATTTCCCTTGTAAGAAATAGTTCAAGTATAAAAATTCCCAACAGTGTAAAATAGCCCATCTGATGAATATTAAGCAAAAGAAGCACAGCTACTGAAACCTTGACGACGACTATACATTCTAGTGGAGAAAGCAGCATTTCCGCTTGTTTTTTTGTGAAAATTTTTTTTCCTCTCATCTAAACACAGAAGAGGCAGAGTACAATCTGCACGCAAACAGGCCTGCATTTAAATACATTTTCTTCCCTACAAAAGGCATTAGGCTAATATTTAATGTCATGTTCTAAAGAATCGAAAAGATAAAAAATAAAAGTACAGTGCACATAACAGTATCTTAAATAACTCCTACAATGACATTTTTGGTTGAATATGTTAATAATAATAATAATAATTATAATAATATAACTACACTAATCAATAACTTATATATGCCTTGAGATGAGTACATAATAATATTATTTATACAGTACCACAACTAAGTCTCTACTCTCAGAGCGTCAACATAGTCAACCCTCAAAAATAAATATCTTAAATAGTAGATTTCTCTCTTTTTTCAGTTTTTCTTTTTCCTCTTAAATAGCAGTAAAAATGTAAGGCACACAGACCAACATAACGTCAAACAGTCAAACCCCCATCCTCTCCACCCCACATGGTGATCTTGACAGACACGAGGCAGACCAGTTGTTGGGGTGGCTTTGGTGATAGTGTGTGTGTGTGTGTGTGTGTGTGAGTGTGTACCTGACACCAGACTACAGCAGCACAGAGGTGGAAGTGCTGACAGCTGCAGGGCTGCATGACTGGGGGGGTGGGGGTGGCTCTGCTGTGGGGCTCTGCGTTGGGTGGAGGGGTGTAAAGTTGGTTCCCAAATGGGCCCAGCCGGGGATTAAAATGTGACAGCTCAACAAACCAGCACAAGTGATGCGTTCTTTCCAGAGTGATCCGTCTGTGTGGTGCTGAAGCGGCTCTGTCCACCCCCACCAGCAGCTGCTCTCTCCCTCTTTCTTTCTCTTTTTCTTTCTCTCCATCCCAGAGCCAGAGAGAAACACAACTGTGCTGCCTTTGTCTTTGACTGCTATGTGTGCAACTCTGGATGCATGTGTCTGTGTACGTGTGAGTGAAACATGTGGAAAAGCGACTGATTTAGTGTTTCTCATTGTCTGGAGCCATTTTCAACCTCTCTCCTTTTGTCAGTGCGTTTGTTTTGTTTGCCAAGTCCCCCTTTAGTCCAAGAATCAAGTCAGAGTTGATGACATTTTCAGTTTTTTGTTGCTTTTCTTAGTTTTTTTTTATCTCCTGGTGATTTGTTTGCTTTGCATAGGTCAAGAGGTCGAGGCACAGAGTAAAAAAGGGACATTCAGCATCAGGAAGATGAAAGGTAGTTCTTCAAATATGTGTGACACGACGACTTACGACTTCCTGACAGAGGTCACATAGTAATAGCTAACACGTTGGAAACGGTTCCATTTCCCTGATTATCAGAAAAAAATGCACTTGAAAGGACAAAAAGAACAAGAAAAGCCCCCAATGTGTAATAATAACAATAATAAATATAAATGTTATGAGGGCATCAAATAACTGAAAACACTTGCGGAAAACCACAAGTGAAAAAAAAGAGAACAGTTTCCTAAACTAACATTAAAGACAGCAATAGGACTTAAAGGCTTAGTTAACACCTATACCAACCTCAGGGATTAGTTCCTGCTTTTCTTCTCTAGAAATAAGTACTCTACCACAATGATAATAGTAATGATAATAATAATAATAATAGTAATAACAACAACAATAATAGTAAATCACTTTTCATTATTTGTCCTGCGACTTTTTTTCATTTTCTTGTTTTTTGGTTGAAGCACAGCAAGTTGGAAAGTTACTGTAAAAAGTTTCCACCTCACCATCATCACTACCACCACCATCATCACCACCATCATCACCATCACCTTTTTAAAGCTACTCTGCCTCTAAGTCGCTGACACGCCCACCCTTAAAGCCACTCCCTCTTCCTTTTCCGTCGCTGCTCCTTCTCGTGACCAATCAGATGTGGCCGTGGGTGGGTCTCCTCTCTCTGCATGTCCAGTGGTTGCAGTGGCTGCTATTGCATGCGGTCGGCTTGCAGCTGCTGAGGCTGATACTGACCAAAGGCTGCGGCTGCAGCGGCAGCTGAGCCTGGGGCAGCTGCGGCTAACGGCTGCTGGACTGCGTAGCCATACCCGGCAGTAGCCATGTAGCCTGCAGCGGCAGGGGACGCGGCATACGGATACTGCTCATACGCAGCGGCGGCGGCAGCGCTGGCTGCAGCTGCAGAATACTGCGCGTAGGCAGCTCCGGTGTAGTCGATGTAGGGGGAGGAGGCAGTGGCGGGTGCAGCAGCTGTAGGTTGCATATGAGGGATGACCACACTAGGCTGAACGAAGGCCTGAGGGTACACATAGTGGGCCGGTAGGCTGTGAAACAAACACACATACGACAGGTTAGTTTGATTGAGCCAGTCTGTGAATAACAGCACCCACCCTAAAACCCAAACCCAACTCCATCACACTGCGGCCAAGCACCCGCCCACCACCCACTACTGAGCCCCAGTCCAATCCACCAGTCATGAACACCAAGGAAATGCCTGCTAGTAGGGATTAGAACAATATAGGGTTGCCAAAATAGAAATCTCTCTGTGAAAAGAAGACTGGAAGGTGAATAAAACTTTGAACACCCAGAGGTGCGAGGGCACTCAAATTGACAATGAAATCCCATTGTATTTGGAGGAGGTGACGCTGTTGTGGTCTTTATTGGATACAACATGGGAACAGGTTTCATATTTCTTGTTTTGGTCAGTTTTGAGTTTGTGGTTGTGGAGGCAGAACTACAAAGAGGGAGGTGAGATGAAAAGAAAAAGAAAGAAAAAGTTTGGGATCTGAAACCCGCAGCTGGTTTGTCCGGCACATGTGGATTTGGCTCTGGTGCTGTCCCCCTGCCTGCTGGAGGGCTAATGGGTGGGGAGGAGAGGGAGGCTTACAGTGCCGGGGGTGGGGGTGCGGACAGAGGAGATGAGCCCAGGGAGGCATTGTGAAAATGTCACTGCCACTTTGACAGCTGGACAGTTTTCAAAAAGGGATGCTGCTGGCCATTTCCCCCTCTGTGTCTGGACAAAGAGCCCGGGAGGCAGCAGGGGGAGCCGGGACTAGGCTTCGCACCCAGAGGGATGTTTCGATTAAATAAACAATTATGAACAATGAGCACATTCTGCCCTTCATGACATAGCCTTAACCCCCCCCCCCCCCCCCCCCCCCCCCCCCAGACTCTATAAGGTCTGGAAACTAAGTCGGACAACAATGTGAGGGAAGCTTTGAGAGTTTTACTAATGAAAAGTGAACCGTCAATTTTTTACTCTAGGTGCAATTCAAAATTCTGTCTTTGATGTCCTGAACAACAGCCCCCCCCCCCTCCACTTTACAGATAAAAGTAGAGTCATATTCAATCTCACTTTAATTCAAATAAATGAGAGGCATCAGGCTTGACAGAAACAATTTGATATTTGTAACAACAGCTATGTGACTGTAGTGGCTCAAAAATCTGTTGAGAGAAAATCAAGGATAATATAATCAGTCGAGTCTGCATAAATGCACATCAGGTGGTGAACGTTTTTGAGTCTGGATTGGGAAAAAAAAGAAAGGAGGTGCAGAAAATGTTAAAGGTTGAAAGGCAGGATCTATCGTGGCAACCCTATTGTGAGCACTCCATTATCCAATCCAATCCACATCTCAACCGAAAAAAAGTGGGCCAGGAGAAAAACAGGAAAAACAAAACAACAGCAAGGCGTCAGAGAGGAAGAAATATGTAAAAATAGTGCACCTTGACTAGACACTGGCACAGCACAATCACTCAACTGAAAAGACACAAAAAAGAAAAGGGAGGGAATTAACTGAAACTAAGTGGGTATGTAGAGGTTTGGTGTGGCCGTCAGTAAAGGCCAAAGGTCAGTGTTAAACACATACACAGGTTAGAACAATTTTTGAAGGCCAGAAACACAATGTCAGCATTGAAAAGATTAAAGTTTTTTTCTCCAGAGTTACTCTGATTCTCACTCGAAATCCTCAGAAACAGTATTTTATCATCATGTGACACTAAATCTCTCTTTTGAAACTAACACTAATGAGTGGTGAGGCAGGGTGAGGCAGGTTTCCAGGATGATTTTAGCGGACGTCATCTCTAAAACTCCCTCACAAAAGAGTGGAAAGACATTTCCTGTCTATCATCTGAAGTCAAAGTCAAATCACTGAATTATTTACCACCAGCAGACATCAGGAAACTACTCGTACTAGATGTGAATGACACACTAAAGGGGCCATTGTCGAATATGTAATAAAAAGCTAATATTAGCCAATTTGGTCAAACACCAGTACACACTGCAACTCTCATGTATACACATACTCTGTCACATGACACTGTCTGGGTATTCTCAACTAGTTATAATATGAGAACATTATACCTTAATTTATTCAAACAGTTATCTGTTATCTGTTCCACACAAATCAACTTAAACTGTGAGGATTACTGATAAGGTTCAAAGTACTGTGCATCTACGTTTTTATATTTTGTTTAACTAAGGACTACTGCAGTCGAGGCAATATGTATGTGACAATGGTAGGAATTGTATATGATTGACTGTAGAGGCTGCAGCTCAGAAAACTATTTTAACATTTTAAAAAAGGACTTCCAGTGGTATGAACCCATTTCCAGTGCTCAGATTCCCCTATATTAATGGGATGGTCGGGTAGACTAGCACACATACAGCATAAACAGAGGTTTTAGCCATGGGAAGCAAACCTCTGGCATCCAATGTGGTCCCTAACTAAAGAAACCAACCTCTTTTACATGGAGGTACTCATAAAATAAGGAAATCAAAAATACAGTGAGTGTATGGCTGTTTTGTGAAGCCATATTGCTAGCTATAGTGTGACAACTCTGTGTGTGTGTGTGTGTGTGTGTGTGTGTGTGTGTGTGTGTGTGTGTGTGTGTGTGTGTGTGTGTGTGTGAGTGTGTGCTTCTTTACAGGAATACAGTGTACAACCCAGTAGTCATTAAAGTTCAAGGCTAAATAAAGTCTCTTTGCCTTCGTGTGTACGGTCTGCTGAGGGCATCTAATGTTTGTGAGGTGTGTGTGAGTTTGTGTAATGAAAGTGTGAGAGGTTGGCAGTACACACCTGTCCTGCTTTGACAGAGTTGCTCATTGGACTTTTGATATTATGACTGGTGCACAGATTGTCCTGGTGTCCAGACTTGAGTCATAATCCACACATGGATTACTTGGATCAGACACCAAGACAGTTATGTAAAGGCAGAAAAAGTTTTCAATTTAAAATCCTGACATGAAGATGCTAAGTTTGAAACCTGTTCTCCGGCTGTTTAAGTGTCTGAGCAGTTTGAGGATGAGAGAGGGCGACTAGAAACAATTAGCTGTTATAGCTGTTAATTAGCGCCATATCTTCTTACAGTTCAGATCTCTTAGACACATTATATACCTTCACATTTGCCTGATTTGTATTGTGCCTGATTAGGAACATGATGGCCTTCACTTTCTCTATTTTATGAGAAGTACCTACTTGGTTTAACTTATGACATTGTGAAAGATAAACTGACAAATGGTTCTGGTTCAAATCAGACGGTTAAGGAATGTGCACATGGAAAGGCTGTACATTAATGTGGCCCCTAAAACACCCACTCTGGCCCTGTCTAAATGGCCCCTGCTCTGCTCTTACTTGACAGAGAGAGATGACCCCCCCCCCCCCCCCCCCCAACACACACACACACAACACAGAGCTTCATGCAACTGCAGCGTCAGCATTCGGGGCTTTGTGTGACACAATGGATGTGCTTGTTTTCCTTAACGAGAGAGACAGACAGAGAGGGCGAGAGAAAGAGAGAAAGAGAGAGAGAGAGAGAGAGAGAGAGAGAGAGAGAGAGAGAGAGAGAGAGAGAGAGAGAGAGAGAGAGGGAGTGAGAGAGAGACATTTGTTTGTGTCACACTGGAGACTTTGGGACTATGTGAGCGGACAAAGACACACACACAAACACAATAAGAGCATATACTCATATGTACCAATGCAACAAGACATGGACACACATGATTACACATATTGGTATGACAACAGCTTAATTGTTGCCATTCATTCATAAAGACATCCACTTTTGTGGTTGTGATGGTAAATGGTGCTATGTGACCTATGTAGTGTATGAGCAAAGACAAAGATATATGGAGACAGGAAGGAAGACGAGAGAGTTGACAGAGTGGACCAGCAGTAATATGGCAAAGAGAGACACTTTCATAGGGAATTTGTTGCTGCTACGCTGTGTTAATGTGAGAAACTGCGAGTAACACCAGGGGGATGCTATTAGCACACACAAGCAGTGATGGGTTTTGTTATTTTGGGGAAATCGTGTGAGAAATGGAAGTAAGGAGATGATTGAGAGACACACAGAAAAATTCACCACTCACTCCAACAAGACAGCCAGAAAACACATGAAACAGCACATCCTGTTAAACAAAACAGGTCAACCACAAGCTAAAGCAAAAATAAACAAATAAAAACAACAAAAACGTTGCTCTTCCTTGGCAAAGTTAACACGCGTCCACAAAATGTAAAAAGACACCCCAAAGATTCAATCAATCCAGCTTTTTTTTTGGTCATTAAAGTGAGAAAGCACACGATTTAGCTAACAACACCACTTCATAACCGCACACAAAGCTCTAAGTTCTATTCAAATAAAATAAAAAACAGGTCAAAACCCACATACATGCATCTATAATCACCATTTTGAGAGCTTGTTTGTGTGTGTTTGAGTCTACAGGTATTTCCCCTCTCTGATCTGTGATTATGTCACAAACCAGCACACTTAGCTTAACCGAGAGCGAGCCTGTCGGACCAGAGAAAGATAGATAACATTGAGTCAGGCTGAAAGTTTCCATCATTGTCCACTCAGCACGCACGCACGCACACACACACACACACACACACACCCACACACACACACACACACTTTTACAAACAGGCAAACCTAGAAAAGGCAGTTTGACTCGCTGTTTGTTTGGTGGACAGTGACAAATGAAAAAACTACATTCAACTTATTGTCCATCTCTTATTTTTGGGGAGGAAAAAAGGTAAAAGGATAAACAAAATAAAATCAGACTGATAGTATCAATTATCACACATTAAACTGAGAAAATAATGAAAACATAAATGATTCAATGCAATGTGTACATCCCAACATTCCTCTAAAATACATGTAGGCTTCTAAGTACTTACCCATAAGGCCTTTGGATGAACGCAGGGTGAATTTGGGGAACACCAAAGGTAAAGCCTGCAAAACAGAGGAAATAATGTTAAAAAATAAATAACAGTCCAGACAGCTTTCATAAAAAAAAAAAAAACCCTGAGGTGAAACTCAGGAAGGATCGACTTGATTTTCTTGTTTGCTGGTTTGCCAATAAAAACAACTCCACACTTTGTGATCCCAAACAAACACTGTGGAAACAAATACACTTGCTATGTTGATTAAACATGGTGTTTGAGTTATTAATCTTGAATGACTGTTCTTTAAGAAACACATCTGCACATGTCTAACTGCAAATTTTGGTAGTGAGCAAACACATTTCTGTGGCTTGATGAGGACATGAAATTGATATGTGTTTTTTGTATTCTTTTGATTCTGATTTGACCGTCTTTACCTGGCTGCATCACCCGAGGCTTGGCCCCCAGGTAAGCCAGGTTGACGTTGGCCTTCCTGCCGTCAATGATTGGGTTGGGGTCCTTACAGGCCCGGTCTGCAGCCGAGCGGTCCGCCATCGTCACCTGCCAGAGGAGTAAAAGCATGATAATGATGTGGATAACTGAAATTAGTGTGTTAGTCGTTTCCATTTCCTGCTGGTTGGCTTTAGAGCACATCGTTAAGATAAGGTGTGTATGTTAGTTGTCTGAGTCTATCTCTGCCCATGAGGCCATAATTAACAGCAACAAGTATTTGGCAGCACACACACATCCATCACTCTCATGTGTTGAAACTATCAGCAGTGAATGGAAACCAGTCTGAGAGGACTGACTGAACATGGCTCCCTTATCAATCCCATTACAGACTTTATTGCTCTTCTCAGTGCTTCACTAGCCGACATCTTTCTTCTTTTTGACACTCTTTTAACAATTGAGATATACCTCACTGACCCGGACGAAAGCATTTCCCACAAGAAAATACAGAAAAAGGGGACGAATAATGCATAACTATGGTGATACTACAACACTAAAGAGAGTATTTAAGTAAAGGTTGGAGTAAATACATATCAGTATTTACAGAGAAATGTGAGTTTCTACATACATAGATGGATATTTGTGCATATCAAGGGTGACTGTGCAACTTTATACCTTTACTGGTAATATGTGCCAAAGCTACTTCAAACATAGATGAAATAGTCTCTGAAACACCCAAATATAATTTGGTGTCTAGATCCCTCTTTAGTCAGCCCTGTTACATGTATAGTTAAGCAACTGGTCTACATGATTCACTAAAAAACACGTATTTTGAAACACACTGTCTGAGTAGAGCATTGGACTGCTGGTTGCTTTATGTCTGAAATGCGTTTTTGTCTGTCAGGCCCTTAGACAAGTGTGTGTAAAATACTTTCCTTTTAGATGATGAAACCAGTGTAACAGTGTCAGAAACCCACTCTGTAATATCAAGACATCACCGTGAGGTTTTTCTCACCAGAGCTGTCAGTTTGAGAGCAACTCACTTTCAAACGTGACAGGGAAGGCGCATACCAAAACGCAACAAGTCAGTGGGTGCAAGATTGCAACAGAAGACGAATTTAAGCAGTTACTTCTTATCAAAACACCAACACCCCATGACTGCAGTTAAAATAGTGTTAGTCATGATGTTGTGACATAAAGCAACAGCTGCGCACTTTAACAGAGACGCGTCATGGCAGGATTTTTTCCCACATGCGTAAAAGTTAGGTTTCAATTGTGTTTAAAACCGATAGCCATGTTGTGGCTAAGCAATACTTACGAATCCATAACCCCTAGACTTGCCGGTCTGTCTGTCGGTAATGACCACCGCTTCTTCAATCTCACCAAACACCTCAAAATATTTCCTGAGACTTGAATCCGTGGTGTGGTAGGGAAGACCCCCGACAAAAATCTTCGTATAGGTCGTGTCCTTCTGCGTGGTGTGCATCGTTAGTGCAAAATACAATAAATAGGAACAATTAAAAAAAGAATAGTGCAATGTCTCCTTATCAGTAATTCTTTGGAAGAAGAGAGAAAGAAAGAGTGATCAGCCGGCTCTGTAAGTTTTTCAGAAGAGAAAACGCAACAAAAACTCGACAAAAATGAAGTCTGGAGGTAGATTTATCTTCCGACCGTTAAGAGGAGAGTTATATGGAGCAGATTGTCCCACAGAGACCATCAGGTGTTTCCAGCTCTTCTTGGTAATTCTGCTGTCTAACTAAATAGGTTTGGGACCCATTCCTAAATGCGCTGCTTCTAACTCCACCCAACTTTCAGTCCATCACCGCGCCGCCCACCAGCGCGCACAAACAGCTGGCTGGGAAACCTGCAGCGTGAAACACTGGAGCTCCCTCACAAAAAAAGATCCTCCACTAGAATCACGTCCACAAGGGGCCCAAAAAAACCTTATTACACTGATATGTTGGGGACATAGAGAGGATCAGGGACTTTCAGGAAATGCATATGGGGAAATTAATCAAAATAGTGGATATTTGTGGGGTTTTTCGCTTCCTTCAACTTAGAAGTCTGCCTGTCTCTCCTTGCATGAATTATGTCTCCCAATAACACAGCTCGGGGACAGACACATCACAGCAGCAGTGAGCAGACAGACAGGTGCAGCTTTCAGGCTCAGCTGGAAGGATTCATCCTTCAAGATAGACAATCCACGTATTGGGGGTTGACAGAGTTTAGGCAGGTTTCTGAGCCCACGCAGACAGCCATATGTGCATATCTTCACTATGAGGTCATAATGTAATCGACTTAATGAACCATTAAATCAGGCAGCGCACATTGCACTGGGAGAGAATCAAGTCAGAGATCAATCAAGAGTCTCTGAACATTAATGATTAAAATCGGTTGTGAAGCTCGGACTCCTCTGGCTCGCTGCTGGATGGATCATCGGATAACTCACCCAGTAATGTGAGAGGGAACTCTGCTGTTAATCATTCATGGCAGCTCCGCTTCTGTGAGCGCGCTGTTTGGCCAACATACATCCAATGTAACCATGTAACGCGGTGAGTTGACACATTTTGCGCATCATTTTGCGTTAAATTTGTTTCGGAAAAAAATATGTTTATTGTTGAATCTTGTATTGCCGATATAAAAGGTCACGTGACTCAAGCCCACATGTGGACACTGACGAGCAATCACCTGTATAGACTCTATGTGTTTTGACATTGTCTGCTGATAAATGTTTGGCTGATTAATTATCTCCACTTGTGGGCTGATAACGGAAACCTCAACCAAAATCTGTATTGTTAAACAAACAAGTATAACTGTCACATCTTTCTGACGGTAAATCGCCGCCGCAGGACTCCACACCATAGAGAAATGCAACTCGATAAAGCGTCTCTGTTCTCTCACTATTTTATTCATGCAGCCGCACGCGCTTTAAAGTCCGAGTGGAGTCCTGAAAAAAAAGGGGACCACTATCGAGTTTCCCAGGCTCAACAATGGGGATCCGGTCAGGTTGCGTCCAATTGTTGTTTTCTGTTCATGTGCAGCATGCTGACGAGTCAGAATCCTACAATAACAGGCTGTGAGCCCATTGAAGGCTTTAATGATACTTAATTTCCAATAATCTTCAGAAACACTCCGTGTCACATGTGTAGTAATTATGTGTCCGCAATAATCCCCAGAAACATTCTTTATAATCTTATAGCTGTCCCCCATTTTTTTTTAAAAGCAAGACAAAGGCTGCAGAGCTGGAGAACAGAAACTGTAACTTTGTGCTTGTTGTCCATTTGGCTACAAAGGTCAGAAGTCACTGAAACAGCTGAATACCCACAGCTCAGTCAGGTCATACTCAACACCCCTCAACCTCTCTGAAAAATGTATATAAAAGTTAAAATGGTTAATGTGCAACTTTCATTAAGTTTTAGACACACACATTCATAAACATTGAATAGATGAAACTTTATTGATCTATAACAACTTCACCTTACACATCTTTAAGCACATGTTGCCAAAACCTCCGACTAATAATTAATTTTATAGATGAGGTACATGATTACAGGGAGCTGTGATACAACTCTAACCCACTGAAACAGCGCCATCTTGTGTCCAACAAAACAGGTACAACCTTCACATGCAAAAAAGAGAGTCAACAGTATCATATTTTACAATGGAATGTAAAACTGAAATCTCATTTAAATTTATTTTGTACGTTGGCAAGAAGTCTTATTTCATATTTATTAAAGCCTTCCCTGAGGTAAATTATATTACTTTGGAAAGAAAACCCTGATATTCCTTTGTGGTTATTTCTGAGCTACAATGCACTTCCCTGCAGTAGAGGTAGGGCTTTTTCATGAAAACACAAACAATACACATCCACTTTAGCTTAGTTTTCTTTCTTAATTTCTTCTAATACGATATACTGTGTATCTTTCTTTTGACGAGTTTCAACCTTTCGTCTGTGCAAAAGGAATCATTTTTGGCTCTCTCTCCTCTCTCTTTTATCTCTCTTAGTGCAGATTCATGGCTCATTTTTGTAATTAATTAAAACATCTCCTGATTGTCCTCTGCATGTTGAAAGCTAGAATCGCTCTCCAGCTCCTGAGAGGCTGTGAGGAGATATTTCTCCTTGAGCTCCTCCACTTGGGTCTCCTCACCTTTCCTGTCACCATCCTCACTAACCCTCTCTGCACTTTCTCCTCCCTTCACTCTCCTCCCTTCTCTCTTGTCTGTTTTACCCATTCCCTCTCTGTCGTCTCCGTCAGCCTCTCTCACCCACTCTCCGCCCTCGGCCTCCTCGCGTGTTATCTGGCTGTGGGGCCGTGGATTGAGTGGGTTGGGGGTGGGAGGTAACTGTAGCGGCTCCACAGGAGTGAGGGCCGTGTCCTGGTCCTCCTCTGTGTTGGAGGTGGGAGCGGGGCCCCGAACATGGGCCGACTTGATCCTCAAACGCATCTTGAGTTTGTCTTCCCTTAACTGGGAGACAATGGAGGGAGCAAATTAGTGTGAGGGAGACAAAACAAAGAGATAAACTGTGAGAGAACGAGCACAGGTACTTGATGAAAAACACACACACACACACACACACACACACACACACACACACTACCATGGGTCTCTCCTCAGCAAGTTGTATCTTCTCCTCAATGTCTTCTATGCTGGGGACACTTTGCACCTTCTTGGCCGTCAGGGACTCCAGTCTGGCGGGCGGCTTTCGCCTGACCACCTCCCTGCCATCCAGCTGACACACACACACACACACACACACACACACACACACACACACACACACACACACACACAGAGAGCAGGGGGAGACAGAGAAAAAACAATCTTAATATACAGGTGAAGGAATGTACTTCCACTTGAACTGACTGACCTCACCTACCAGTGTGAAAGATAATTTGGCAACTCAAATAATCAACATCCTGAATGAAAATCCACTTAATGACTTTGTTATAATCATTCTAATATATTCTTAGGAGCGCATTGTTAGGGCAGCAATAAGTGTTGTGGACATGTTGGCATGTCTTAGCAGGATAAGCACAGGTGTAGTTAATATCGTTATATCAGCTGCAAGATGTGCTCGTACAGGGCCCTGATTTTGTGCATGCTGGCTTACTGGAATGGCCTGTTGGAACATTTAAACTCTCACTGGGACACTTGATTGAACTGAGCCATCATTAACATCGTTAAATTAGTTTTTCTTACTATGAAATGTCAAACTGTCCGTTGTGAAAAAGCTCTGTAGGGTGATCAGGCTGTACCAAGACTAGCCACCCCTTTAACCCACCATTGATTAGCTTTCGTAGTTTGTTGTTGTTTGAGAACCAACTATTTGTCATTCATACATTTAAATCTTAGTAGACAATGGGCAATGAGCTTTATATTTGTTAATATATAGTAAGACTGGGTGGTTACATCAGATCAGGAGCAACTTGAAACAATTTTGTGTTAACTGAGACAATTGCGACAAAATTGAATATCACAATATTCTTGAAAGAAAAACCTTGATATCAATAGTTTTATGGCAGATGACTGTGGGTGCTTTTGAAGTATACTGTATGTACACACATAACTAACACTAAAGTAGAGGCATCCTTTTTTCTTTATGCTCAGATAGAACAGTTAGATCTGCTCACAGAAACGTAATGCAGCTTTTAAGACCATGTACAAGAACTTTGTATAATATCTCCGTATTGATATTGTTAAGTTAGATTCAGCTGTAGAAGGATGACCATTGTGCACCAGGTACTCACCATGATGCTATCGGCCTCTCCAGCCATGCTGCTCCTCTCTCTGGTCTGTCCCACTGGTATGATGCCTTGGTTCAGCAGCTCCTCCAGGATCTCACTGGACTTTGGTCGCTCCTGCAATATACTCGCCTGCTGTAGCATTCCTGACAGGCAAAATAAAAACACTTAAGGTTTTTGCTCTTGGTATTTCTCTACAGAGGGACACGATGCGTTTTATTCAGCTCACTCACCATCTTGTGGAGGGAGTTTTGTGGGCACCGCTCCAGGCAGCACAGGGATGTCTCTGTTGTCCATCACCACGCCGCTGTCTGTGGTGCCCTTTGACACGGCCGAGTCTCCACGACCATCCACTTTACTTCCCGCTTCATCCTGACAGCACAGAGACACAGTATGAAATGCAGAACAATCCCCGGCCCCATTCTGTACAATATCACAGACATGATGTTGTTATGGTGGCATCTGTGTGTTTACGCATTGTCATGAACACAGTAGCTCGGGAACAATAATGATACACAGCAGATAGCACCAACATACCACATCAATATGATGCTATTGATACAGATTAAACTACCCAAAAGTATAAGAAAGTCATTAAAATATTTGGACCATTTTGCGTGTAATATTTCAGTACTTTTAATTAAGTGGCATTTTGAACGTACATAAACATGTTTCAATAAAGGTGCAAATTCAGAGGTGCAACAGAAATATGTAGATAATTAATGGATAGATAAAAAAAAAATATTAAGGTACTGTGTTTTTTAATAGATTACGGTTTAAGGTTTTAAAGGGTATACCTTAAAATATATGCATTACAAATATAATAATATATTGCTAAACATAAATGAATCAATTAAATTATCCTCTTAAAAATGTTTAATTATATAATATATGATTATAAGGTACAACAATTAAGGTACTCGATTTTATAGTGTCCGCACAATGAGCACTTTTACTTGTGATACCTTAAGTACATTTTGCTCATAATATGCAGGAGTTTTACTTTATTTTTTTAGTTTTTTATTTGCTACTTTCACTTTGGTAAAGTACTCATGAAAGGACCTGATTCGTCCGCCATTTTTTTAACACTTGACAATATTTTGTCCTCTCGGGTCACAAAATTGACCGACACTCAGATTTCGGCGTAACACCTACAACGGTCCTTCACGTCAACATCAAGTACTAACTGTATCTGACTGTAATACGTTTCTCAGACACAGTTGACGATGCAGCACTTTGAAATAAGTAACACGCCACAGTTTTAACTAAGTGAACTTAAAGTCGCGGTTAGTGAGATGGAGCCTACCTCGTCTCCTTTCTCTTCCGGTCTCAACGGTCGGACCGCGGTGTTTGAGGAGCTGCAGCATCCCATATTCACCTCAAAGCGACGATGTCCATAAAAGACATAAATGTCAGTTTTAATTACAGCTCGGTGCGTTTTGTCTCCGTGTATTGACCCGTGTAGCCTCGCATTCCTTCACACACACACACACACACACACACACACACACACACACACACACACACACACACACACACACACACACACACACACACACACACACACACACACACACACACACACACACACACTCCATGGACCCGGTGCGTTGCTAAGTGGCCGTTGCTACAATAAATCTGACCCTGTTTAAAGAGGTGACACCCAGGAGCAAGACTACAAAACACCGTCTCCTGTAGATTTTGATTTCCCAGCATAAATGCATATTCAAAGCATTTTACACAGGTGGTGGTGAAAAAACATTTATTAATTGGAGCTATTTCCTGAAAGTACTCAAATCTAAATATATTGAAAACTTCTGGAATCACTGTGATTTTGAAAGGCCTAAAAAAATGACAAAGAGTATCTTTTTGCATCGACCTAAATGTTTACATTATTTTGTTTCATTTTGCAACACCACATGGAAAAAGGACCACAGGGGTGCAGTAATGCACTCTACTAGGCTTTACTGCAAGTAGGAGTAAGTGCTGGAGCGGCAAAGACCACAGTCGTGTAGAGCACAGGGAGGTAACTCTGATGCAGGTTCTGGCATTTTTGGATGAGGAGGAAGAACAGAAAAAGGTTAAAGCCATCCTAAATCCACAGAGGTAACTACTGAGAACTGAAACGGTATTGAATGGTAACTGGTTAGCGAGACACTCACCTGGTCCAGGCAGAGCTCACGTCTGGGTCTCTGGTGGAGGATGTCCAGGCGCTAGGTGACCTGGTGCAGCTGGGAATCACGGTTCCTGATCTGACCCACAACTTTTTGTACATCCTTTGTCCGATCAGACATTTCATCCCTTAACTGGAAATTATATAGAGCTGCAGAAAAATAAGTGCACATCACAAAAAGTCAAGTACAATGGTAAACTGAGTAAGACTGACCCACTGCCTCTCCCAGATCAGTGTATCCTGGACTCTGCTCAGCTCGTAGATCTTTTTTCTCAGGGCATCATCTGAGCTGCGGTGCTGGCGCTCCAGGGCATTTTTTAGCTATAATAGTCACACATATCAGCAAAGTTATTGCAAATAATCAAGCATAGTGATGAATGGACAGACGTCGATATGACAGTGTCTATGATGGCAAAAACTAGACAAATGAGGGTTAAAAATGGTAAAAAACAAAATGATCCTCCACTTATTAATTACTTAAACCTAAATATTTGATATAAAATCAGATGAAAAAAATAGTATGTCCTAAAAATTACCCCTTGAGTTTTATATTGAGTTTGCCCTAAACTCTTGTATTCAGGAGTCTTTGTCTAAAGCGTTGATGTATGGTCAGTATTGTCTCACATTGACCAGGGTCAGACGCAGGTTTCGCCTGAAGGGAGACGAGTCCTTTATCAGGTTATCAGCCGTGAGCCTCAGGTCCTCGCAGTGGGACAGCCACTGGTCATAGCTCACATAGGTGGGCTTGTATTGACCTGCAGGGAGCTGGGAGCTTGAGAAGTTGAGCGGACGGATGATGCATTTAGTGGTGAGCTTGATGGCTTCACTCTTGTCCTGAAAATCCGCCAGCAGCTGAGTGCGAATCTCCTACAGAGAGCTGGAGGAGGGGTTAGGAAATAAGGTTGACACACAACAGAAGATCTGTGATGTTAAAAATTGTCTCTGGTAAAAACTGCAGGAAATAAGCAGAGTGACGGTGTCATTTCTGTAGTAAAACCATTTCAGATAAAGAAAATCTGGATTTCAGCTCAGCATTAAGGTGTTTTTAAAACAAAAAGTTAACATAATGCAGACATACAGTTCAGGAGAATGCTTTCAATTAAGGGGAAAGTAAACAGCATAGCACGGAAAACTCAGAAACAAAAAGTACAACAGAATAATAATTCAGAAATAACCCTGAAGTGTGTATCGGACCTTAGTTTGTGGAGCAGGATGCAGATCTGCTTCTGGAGCAGTTCTGTGATCTCATTGATCAGGTGCTGCTCAACAGCCAGAGCCCAAAACCAGACCATGTCTTGCTTTTGTCAGTGGCAGAGGAAGCATTGATATAAAAATACTGCAGTCAAAAAAACTCAGAACACAACACCAGAGTTGACTGATCAAATCTATAAAACCGTTTCAACAAAAACTGAACAGCGAAATCTTCATGACGGTACGATTTATTGCCTAACTGTTGTATTATGCTGCATACTGGGTTTTCTTTAGCAAGGTGTACCTAACAAATAAGAAAACAAAAACATTTTTGTTAAATTTTCATTCATTTAAACATTTTTATTTTCAACTGCTTTATGTAGACACACTAAGACTGATCAGATATTGATAATTCACAGTTTAAATAATTTAATACATACTGTGGGTTGTGTATAAAAAGATCAACAACAGAAAACATTGTTTTTATAGTTTTATTGATGGTAATTACCCATGGTTTTAATCTTATCACTCATCCAGTAATAATCATGGCTTTAAAATTAAACTGACTTCCTTATCATCCAAAGTCACCCTCGTCCATTTAAACACGCAATAGAAAAATATATACTTAATACTTTGTACAATACTGGTTTTGGTCCAAACAAAAGTGGATCAGAAAAGCCAATATACCTTTAGTCATCAAAGGCTCTCCAATTTGCATTTAAGCTCCTTTTAAATGGATTCGGGCAACTTTGAATATAGGAATTTACATAAATTCTAAAGACAAAAATGCTGAATGCGGATTTAACACAAAAGAAATTCAACTTCACAGATAAAAAAAAAAAAAAACATCACTATTTACAGGTTTTTATAATAATATTCAAAGGCCAATTAAGAGAAAGAGATAAAGAGGGAGAGGCAGAGAGAGGTAATAGAGAGAGTGTCAGGAGTCAGGATGAAGGAGGAAACAAGAGAGAGAGACAAGACGGCACAAAAGCAGAGTAGTGGAGGGAACCAGAGCGGCCAAAGAATCAAAGATGAAACAGAGTTAGGAAACTATGCATTTACAAAGTCCTTAAGGAGTTGAACTAGGGCGTAAAAGCCTCCGGCCCGGTCCATCCTCCACAGTGCATGGATACGTTTTCCCCTCTCCCACCCCTGCCTCCTCCTTCCTTCCTTCCTTCCTCCCCTTGTTTTAAACATTCATTTGCTTGCTCACCTGTGGCGATGCTAGCTAGCGGCCCAGGCAAAAACTCTTAACGTTCAGTTTTCATACGCACACCGACACGCAAACCTCAGCATGTACAAATAAACCAAACACACCTCAAGTCTGTACATAAGAGGGGGAGGAAAAAAAAACACAAGCACGCTGCATTCACCACAAAAGATTACACGCTCATCCCTGTACATACAGCACACCGCACTGACGCCGCGGCTACATCTCCAACGGCACCGTGACTCCTGGAAGAGGAGCGGTCTAAATAGTTTTTAGGATCACCTCTGGAGATTTGCCGCACAGCTCTCACTACCCCTCTGCATATCACGCCACATAACCTGATCACCCATACTAATTAAGAGGATTTTGTGTACACTCGCAACTCTCTAGATTTGCAGTTTTTGCCTTTGTAATTTTCTTACAAAAAGTCATGCCTAAAGTCTAGCAGACATTTGCCAGTGTTGAAAATATAGATATGATGGTCTTGTTTCATCATATTGAGCGGGGGGGGGGGGGGGGGGGGTCTTTGCTTGATTGTTCGTTTCTAAGTCAGCGTCATTGTTCAGTCAACAGTTTCTTCATGTGAAGTCCTGTGGGATTAGTCTCACATGTTAACGGCTCCGGTGAAATCTAGCACAAAGCGGCCCTGAGCCTCGGCCCTACTTCACATGCCAAATAATTTCAGTGTTCGTGTAGCTGAGGCCTTCCGGGACTTTATTCAGCCTTCAGTGGAGGATACAGTCAAGTCAAAGTCAAGTCTTCGTTACAGTTGAGTCCATGTGGCGCTACTTTCTGCGCCGCACCGCTGTCTTGATCTTGCGCCCAGCAATCGCTTGCTGTCCAGCAGGAGAGGCGGTGAAAGTTTTCGCTGACCTGGAAGAGCAAAAGACATCCCCATTATTGTAAACATTACGACAAACACTGCCTTCAGAAAATAACTGAAGTGAACCAATAATCATGAGGCAGTACTAATGCTTAATAAATGTACATTTGACTTGATAGACTTCAGACTGTTACTGGAGCTTTTGAAATAAACAGGAAACTACATTGATCATTTATTGAACCCCTCTAATAAAAGTACAGCTACTCTGAAAACACAGCTTACCCAATATTGAATGCTGAGGATTGTGAAAAGTTAAATCCACCTCCAGGTGGTCCTGACTGGGATGCAATGGAGGGGTTTGCAGGGGGGCCAGGAGAAGGTGCTGCTCCCGCTCCAAAAGTAAACACTCCCCCTGAGGTGTTGGTTGTGGCTCCAAATGCACTGGCTCCTCCAAACTGAAAGCCTCCACCTGAGAACAATGTGGCACATTCACACGTTTGCACTCGTGATAAACATACTTTCATAATGCAAGGATCCGGAGGACAACCTGAAGGGAAAATGGATTTTACTGTCACAGTCACCCACCTTGTGCAGAATTAGCAGCTGCCCCAAACACAGGTGTGGAGTTGGTCTGCTGTCCGAAGACAGGTGTGGAGTTGGGTTTGGCCCCGAAGGCTGGGGGCTGGGAAGGTGTGGCTGTGAATGGGGATCCAAAGGAGGAGCCGAATGAAGAAGTCTGATTGGCCCCGAATCCACCAGAGGGGGCCGAGCTGAATGCAAACGGTGAAGGAGCTGCAGACGGAGCTGTTAGTGAAAAGAAAGGAGTGAAGATCATCATTACATGTACATGCTGTAAATATAAATGAAATGTTTCATTGTTGTGCCTTAAGTCCAAAACAGACATCATGTTTATTATCTGAAAGAACCACCGTGAGCAAATACAGACCTGAAGTTGAGGCAGCAGTGGGTGCTGCTGCTCCAAAGCCGAAGGCTGGAGGAGGAGGAGCAGCAGCAGCAGCAGCAGCAGGAGCAGGAGCAGCAGCAGCACTGGCAGGAGCACCAAAGATAAAGGGCTGAGCTGAGGCTGGAGCGGGAGTAGAGTTCAGAGGAGCAGCTGACGGGGCAGGCGGCTGGCTGTCCGGACTCTGGCCGAAGACAAAGGCTTTAGCTGGTGGAGCGTCACTGGATGCTGCAGCAGTTTGACCGAACATGAAAGTGCTGGAAGCCTCAGAAGGAGCAGGGGCTTGAGCGGAGCCGCTGTTGTTGTTGTTGTTGCTGCTATTGGTGCCAAACAGACTGGGCGTCGGGGTGGTGGATGACGAAGTGGTCGAGTTGACGGTGGTGGTGGGATTACCAACCATAAAGGAAAACGCTGGTTTTGGAGCAGCAGAAGAATCTGTCGGGGGAACGAATAGTTTATTATGTGAACATAGTTGTATAATGGCAAAAGGGGAACTTTGTGGCATAAAGACATTAAAGTGCAATACTAAATCTCTGAAGTATCCTTAAATTGTTTTGCTGAAGGCACCTCAGTGGAAAGAGAAAGCCTGCAGGAATTAACTGATGTTTTTTTATTACTACAAAAACTAATCCAGTTACAAAACCCTCAAATAAATCAGCAAATAAAAACTCAGAAAAGAATAAATCCTCAGGGCATTATATGTCAAAAGAGACTGCGTAGCATTCACAAGCTCATTCCGACAGTAGAACTTTCTCTCACCTGCAGCATTTTGTCCAAAGAAAGACGGCTTCGGGGTCTCTGCTGCAGACGTTTCACTCTTGTCTGCTGGCTTGCCAAAACTATAGACGGGTGGAGGTTGTTCTGTTGGAGCACTGGGCTTGCTAAATGAAAAGCCTCCTGAGGTGGCTGCTGCTGCTGGTGCAACGTCTGCATCTTTACCAGCAGCACCGAAGAGGAAAGAAGACGGAGCCGAGGAGGCGGCGGCTTCATTCTTTTCCTCTGGCTTCCCGAAGGTAAACGTGGGAGCAGCTGGCTCTTTTTCTGTTTGTAAGGATCCAAAAGTAGAGCCCGTTTGTGGTGTAGTGGTCGCCAAATTCCCAAATACCGACCCACTGGTGGTAGTGGTGGTTGTGGATGTGGCGTCATTTGATGATGCAGCAGCCTCACTTTTCTCCTGAGAGGAGGCCGGAGGAGTGAAACTAAGAGAGGAGGGGTTGGTGGTGGTGTCTGGCGTTTTCTCCTCAGGTTTTGAGAGTCCAAAAGTGAAGTCGCCCTTAGAGGAGTTACTTTCTGTGCTAGAGGATCCAGTTCCAAACGCTATCCCACCGCTTGCTCCAAACTTAAACCCAGAACCTGCAGCAGATTGGTCTGACTTTTTGTCATCATCACTAGAGGCAGTCCCAAATTTAAAGCCCTCAGATGAGCTGCCGAATTTGAACCCTGATGAGGCAGTATTGTCTTTAGAAGTGGTTTCTGATGAGGAGCTTCCAAATGAGCCTCCAAATTTGAATCCACCTGATGATGATGATGAAGAGGAGGATTCTCCAAACTTGAAACCTACAGATACAGATCCCGAGGTGCTGTCCGATGTACCAAATTTAAAACCTCCAGAATTAGAGCCTGAAGTCCCGCCAGCTGATGAACCAAAAGCTTAAGAGAAATGAAGTAAAACACAAATGTAAAAATGTGAAGGTTAAGAAGCAAAAGTATCAAGTTTCTCAAAACCTAATATTTGGAATATTTTGTATGTTATCTTGACAGTCTCATATGATGCAAACAAACAATTATGTGAAATTGTGAGTGAGTATTTGTTACTTTCGGATAACTGTTGTTACCTTTGGGCTCCACTTTAGCTCCCGGTTTGACTGTCTGACAAGCAACACACTGGACATCAACAGCCTTATTCTGTACAAGACAGACATCACAATCCCAGGCACCCTCTGGCTTCTTGAACGCATCTCCCAAACCAAACACTGGAGCACTGCTGGCTGAAGAAGAGGCTCCTGCTGAAGCTCCTGTTGTGAAGATGAGAGAGGAAATAGAGATGCTTCACGAAACTGACAATTGACTTTTAAGATGCCTTTAAATCAATGACAGTTAATGGAAGTCTACCCTCATGAAAAACAAAAACACAGATTTGGCACTTTGTTGAATGTCAAATACCAACATTACCATGGTTGAGGTCTCTCATTACCTGGTTTAGCGCCCATGCAGGCCACACACTTTGTGTCCTCGGCCTTGTTTTCTACCAAACACGTATCGCATTCCCATGCACCAGCAGGTTTTTTTAACTGGTCTCCAAATCCAATGAACCCTGTAGAAACGGGGTCTGTAGGTGTGGCTACAGTCTTAACAGCTGAGAAGGCAGAAGGAAGAGTCAGTGAGGGTTTAAGCCCTGTCCCGGGTTTGGCCGTTTCACAGGCCACACACTTTACGGCATCGGGTTTGTTTAGAACCAGGCAGGTATCACAGTCCCATGTTTCTGCGGGTTTGGAGAACATTGTGCCAAAACCTGCAGTGGTTGTAGTGGTGGAGGAGGTGGTGTTCATGCTGCTGCTCTCTAGCCCAACCGAGGTGGCCGTTGATGGTTTGCAGTCCGTAGACTTGGATGAGGAGGGCTGTGGGGCCATGCAGCAAACACATTTAGTGTCTGATGGCTTGTTCTGCACCATGCAGACATCACAGCTCCAGCCTGGTGGGGCTTTGAACACATCGCTAAACCCTGCTGAAGAGAGGGAGGAGGAGGTGGTGGAGGAGGAAGAGGAAGAGGGGGCTGTGGATTGTGTGGAGGTCTGCAGCCGAGCGCCGTCCGGGCCTGGGGAAGTCTGTGCAACAGGAGAAGCGAAGCCTAGACGGAGCAAGTGAAGTATTGAAACGGTGAACAAGAGAATGATGCAAAACAAATACTGTGAATGTGTAGTGGGTTATTGATTATTACCAGGTGCCTTAAGAAGATCCAACACACTGCCCTGCTTCAGGGCCTTGGCTGGCTTAAACGGCCCATCAAAATCTTCTGTGCTTTTGCTTGTTGCTGACTTCACTGTAGAGGACATGAAAACACAAAAGATCAAACACAGTTCTCTCAGGAAAGGCAGAAAATCTGCATCATGCCAACTGTAAGAAAACCATCTTACCTGCTGCAATGATGGGAGAGGCCAGCTTCCCATTTGACATGGAGGGTCCTAACTTTGCTACAGGTGCACTAAAAGTGAATCCAGCCTACAAACAGGAAACAACAATTATCATCAACGTTACCGTTGTAAATTGATGTCAACCCAATCAATTACTAAACAATAACAGATAAACTATTTACTTACTGAGGGGGAAAAGGACGGAGGACTAGCAGCAGTTGCTTTGACAATAGGGGAGGAAAATGTAAAGGGTACACAGGGAGGTGTCGAGGCCGTTGGTGGCTCCTGGAAAACAAAACAAAAAAACATTAAAATAAACGTGGATAAAATGCATAAATAATATTGTTAACCATTAGACTTGGAGTTGCATTGTAATAGAATGAAACAATGTTAAGACAGACCTTATTTGTGACCGTTTCCTTAGCGGGAGTCACGTGCGTGAGGTTGGGAGCCGTGCTGTTGGTGGTGGAGGAGGTGAGAGGGGGAGGAGGGGAGGAGAAGCTGAAGGTTGGCAAGGCAGAGGTGCTGATGGGAAGCGAAATGGTTGGGAGATCCGGTACCTCAGCCACCTAAAGTCAGGAAACAAGGGGGAAAATCATTGTGTGCCCATTGTCTGCCATTTCTAACCCTGACCCATAAATAAATGTTAACTTCCATGTACATCATGTTTTAAGATACGGAGCATTGAGGTGTGTAGTTTCAAAGGCCTTACCTCATCCTCTTCAGGGCGTTTAGAGGAAGGCCGTGTACTGGTCCTCTCTCTCTTCATCTTGCCTCCTCCAGAGCTCACGCTGCTGGCTGCAGGCGTACTGGACAGAGGATAGGCTGGGCCACTGGAAATCATTGTGCTAGTAGTAGAGGGGTAGACAGGAACAGGTATAGTCAGTAAAAGAAACTTAACTAAGATACAGAGAGCAGTGACAGTAACTAGGCATGTTGTTAATAGGTCTAACTTTCTTGGCTGGTCAATTACAGCAACCCTGTTTTACCTTCGAGATGGTCCTGGGGTTGCTTCAGGTAGTTGCGGTGATTGTCTTGTCGGCTAAGGGAATAAAAACAAATGTAGCATCAGGTTGTAGAGGAACAATGCAATGGTGCAACATGATGCGGCAGTGTTTCTCACCGTCTCTCTTGGGGTCCTGTCAAGAGTTCGGCTCACTCCTCCAGGAGTCAAAGTCGGCCGGAAGGACACAGAGCGGTTTCCTGATACCGACGCTGCAACGGGAACCACCAGCTTCTGCACTGGTGGGAGGGTGGAATCCATCTGAATGAAAGAAAGGGTGTTAAATAAAAGACAAACGATGAGAATCAACAAAGCTGGCAGTGCTGCATTCTTTATCTAAATGTGTTTGATAAAGCTTTTGTCTTTATGCCACAGACCTCGTCATGCCATTACATCGGCACACTGCTTTTAATATAATGAACATAATGAACATAGTTTATCCTCTGAACTCAAATACGAAACTTGGTCCCAGAACGTGAACAATAACATCTCTAGAGATTGCAAAATTGTAAAAGTACAACATTGTACTAGATATTGTGTTAGACCCAAAAGTTAAGACTTGCAGACAGAAATGCCAAACTAGATATGAGGTCATTTAGAAACTGTGTCACTCAAACATAGTTTGTCCACCAGAGGCAAGTTGATTTTTCTAAAGTGTCAAATTTCCCGCTCAGTATGCATCTCGGTCACAATTTGAATGATAAACAAATCTACGGGAACAGTATCAAGATTGTTTGTGTGGGTTAGAAATAGGGATGCACCGATCCACGTTTTTCACTTCCGATACCGATACAGATATCTGAGGTTTAGTATCGGCCGATACCGATCTGATACCGATCTAATAGAGAAAAACAGTGCTGAATCGATTTAAAAAACGCAGCCGACGCTACGCGCCCCCAGGTTGTCCATCGCTTTTCTCATGTTGCTGGCGTTGTCCCTCAGAATCACGTGGATTTTGCTCAACTGAATTTGCCACTTGTCAAACATTTCCTTCAGGCTAGCTGCTATCGCTTCGCTGGTGTGCGACCCACGAAAGTTTGTTGCATTTAATATTGCACTGTGTGGCACAAAAGTTTCATCCAGCCAGTGTGCTGTTAAACTTAAAAGTGACACAGGGGAAACGTCGGAGCTCCAGATGTCTGTCGTGAAACTTATCGATTTGACATATTTTATCTCCTTCAATATGTGTTTGCACACTTTACCGTGCAGTTCAGGTAGCGCCGTCTCCGACAAATATTTTCGGCTTACCATGTCGTAGCGTAGTTCCAGGTGGTTAACTAGCAGCCGGAATCCCTTATCCCCGACAACTGAGAGCGGCTGCCCGGTTCCAGATGGCTGATCCTTTCGCTCGCTCCATTTTGAAAACAATCTATGCGGCCAGTTCGCTAGCGCATGACGTTACGCAGAGCACAACGCATATAATTGGACTGAATAGATTTGCCTTTATGGATCGGTCACATTGTCACCGATACCCGATCTAGAATTTTTTCCTATATCGGGACCGATACAGATATTGATATCGGATCGGTGCATCTCTAGTTAGAAATTAATTATCAGCCGATACATTGTTTTCGGATTTATCATCCTTGAGTCTTGGCCTCAAAAATGTAGTATGGGTTGTACTATAGTTTGAACCCTACCAAGGTAAACCCTGAGGCAACAGTCACATAGTAGGCTTTCTTGTTATGGAGGGTCAATACACCATTGTTAGGATTTACCAAGCAGCTGTCGCAGATGGGAATGCCTGACAGTTATTACTGAGGACAAGTCCAATCCAGAGCTGGCACGATTTAACAACCAACTTCGCTTAACACACTGCACACACACTTTCATGAGCCAAATACACTCCAGAGTCTAGCGCTCTTTTGCTCGCCAGCACTCGCACATATAAAGAAAAACACACAGAGTTGTGAACAACTGTGTCCCAGCGAGGAGATTCCTGTTAGCTGGTGCAAAGGAGGCCAACAGACAGTAGGACAAGAAATGACAGGAAGACAAACTACAACAAGTGCTGCTGGGTTTGTACAATGATATCCCTGTTCATAGTGATATTTAGCTCTGTGCTAAGCTACAAGAACACAAGTGAAGTTAAGTTGTTGATGTGCATACATAGAGGACGTTTAAAGCCATACAGGGACATACATGACAGTTATCATATTTGAAAAAGAAAGATGCACATGAATGCCCTTTTGACAAATCAGGCAAAAGAGGATATTCTCACAAGAATTGCAAAATCTGTACTTACACGTTTCCTTTTTGACTGGAAATATGAAACATCTAGATTTGTACCATCCATTGACTGCAAAATAGAAACTCATGTCAGAAAACTATTTAATTGTTGGACAAAACAAAAGGTGTTTTCAGATGTTCAGGATTTCAATATTTTAAGGACACTAATGTATTGTATAATGAGTGACTGCAAACAAATGCTTACAATATATGTAAATATGTTAAAAGCTCTTACTGCTGACAGGGGGGATGAGGCTGCTGCTGGGATTCTCCTGGCATCCTGTAGAAGAAAAATCAAATTGCGTCACTTATCATTAACATGCGCATTGGCAAAATATCAAATGTCTAACTACTGTCAGATTTTGAGATAAAATAAAGTCTGAAAAGAGGAGGAGATGATGATGATGTGTGTGTGTGTGTGTGTGTGTGTGTGTGTGTGTGTGTGTGTGTGTGTGTGTGTGTGTGTGTGTGTGTGTACTCACAGCCAGGGGGCTCGACATTCGCTCCAAGGACTGAAGGATGCGTCTGGCTGTGGCGCTGGTCACCCCACAGGGCTGAGCACCAGCAGGCTTGGCCTTGATCTGTCTCCTCACTGGGGCCTACAGATCAGATGAGTTTATTTAGTCTCCAATTAAAAAGGAAGAATATTCACACTACAGTCACAGTATGCCGTCAGTGTTCACCCACAACGCTAAATGCACATGTAGACTGAATATAACGTGCTAAACCAAGTGTGCTAGCTCACCATATGAAGCATTCATCAAAATTCTCACATTGTTTGAATCTGGATACACAAGTCTTAGTTTCTAGACTGTGCGGTTCTCACTGGCTCACCTGGTACGGTGTTCCAGGACGAGCACGAGAGCCCCTGACTGCAGCTGCCCCACCATACATGGTCTTCCCAGGGTAGAAGGGTGAATCGCCGAGCTGGCTGGAGTTTAGTACTGTGCTGTTTAATGATGACTGGAAGAGAGACGGTTAAATCATCAAACTCAGACTTGTATTGTCATTCTGGAGTTGTCTTCATAGCATCAATAAATCAAAGTCAGAATGCACACAAAGTCAGACAAGTTGTTTTGCATTGGATAAACTGGGGTGTGGTGTCTGGTATGCTGCCATGAACATGAAAAATGATCGTCCAACATGTTCAATCACACAGGTGAAACTGAATGCAACACATCAAGATACTGTCTGGCTGTGAGTGGAGTGACAGTAACATTGGTTTTCCTGATAATGCACATGAATTCATTATAAAAATCCCTTAATAATTATAATTAGAGTTGAAACATAAAAAAGGAACTACACCTAAAAAGTATTGGTCAATTTTGTAGAAGTCTGTGGTACACAGGACTTGGATTGTGTGCATAGACCAAATTCCAGACAGACATTTTCATATCAAAGTGGGTCACTGCCTCAAAGGCACAGCCCGACATCAAACCAAACACACCAAAATGCAGAGCTTTGTGGCAAACTTCTGTTCTTTCACAAAGCATTGCTCAGTATCTCGATGAACAAACCCACAGATACTCACATTGGAGGAAGTTCCAAATACAGACAGGTTGAATGAAGGCTTTCTCAGACTGGACTGGGCAGGTTGAGGCCCAGAGTGAGTTCTGTCCATCTCTGGGGACCAAAGTTGGGGAAGTGATGCCGTTTTGGAAGTAGGGACATCTGTTACAGAGGCAGAAGCACAGAAAACTGATTTTTAAAATATCTCCATTTTAAGAAAGCACCAATGCAGAAATGTAACTTAGCAGACCAGTCTTTACAACCAGGCCAGAGCAAATCTATTTATAAGAGAATTATAGTTGCCTACACCTATACGTAGTAGTTTGAAAGATTTACCAACGATTACTTAAAACTAAACCCAAAACATGCAAAAACATAAACACAGGTAATTAGTGTTTTCTGACATTTTTGTGGTTTTGTACATTTGAATTAACGGCATAATGCGTCATGCAAGGACGGTGCATGTTGCACGGTGGCAACAACTAAAGGAATAAATAGGATTTAAACACAATGCAGTGATTGCAATGCTTTTTTGAGACAGACATTGTTATATGTTAATAAAATCAGTGTTATCAACACACTAATCATTTGTGAAGAAGTTGTTACCTTTGTCTGAGGCCCGGGAGGAGAAGCCGCTCGTGGTGGAGATGTTATCATCTTCGTGCTGCGAGAGGTTGTCCTTGATTTCTTTGACCAAGGAGAAGCCTGTGGAAAAGGGTCCAGGGGCGGAGGAGGTGGAGGGTTGGGAAAAAAGGCTGCTGGAGGCCCCCAGGGTCGGGGAGGAGGCGTCCAGCGGTGGAAAGTGAAGATGTGAACGACTCAGCGGAGGTCGAGAAAGCACATAGTCCTGAAAGTTTAGGGACGCCCGGCTGGTTGAGGGTTCTGTGCGAGAGAGAAACAAGTCACAGGTGAGCATCTCATGTATGGGATAGAAATTTCCCGAGCTAATCTTTTTTTGAAGAGGTGTGAAGAGTGACTGACCTGTGTTACTGGTGCTTGGCTCTGGGGAGTCGCATCCATCGAGGGTCGGAGGCCCCTCTTCACTGCCATTAGGAGGAGGTGGTGGCTGGCAGTTCTGGTCCGTCTCCAGCACAGCCCCTCCTCCTTCAGGAGCATCTTCATTCTTGAAGTATTTCTGCAGCCAGGAAGGAACGATGCTCTTTACTGTGTCTGTCACTCGACTGATGAGGCCTGACTGTTGCTGATACAAAAACATGAGAGGGAGAGGAAGTGAGAGGCAGAGACAATAAAGAAACAACAAAGGACTATCAAGTCAGGCCATTATCTGCAGCTTCCTCATTAGAAAATTCCCTTGATAATTGGCATTGGATAAAAGTCAATGTGTGTAAGATAACGCTGTATACAAAACAGTTTTGCCAAATATGTTGATGCCTAATTTTGGTGTTCAAAAATAAAATTTATTTGTGACAAACAATTCCACATAATTTATTTTTAAGTCCTTTTAGAGAGCAACGAACATTGCGTTTTACAATCTGAAATAGGTGCACAGGCCAACATGTAACAAGAAGCCATTAAGCATCCTCAGTGAAAAGCAAAACACAAGCTGAGTGTGACAGTGTGAAACTGGGTCAGGCACAGTGTTTGATTCTGTGAAGCAGTGAGCCAGTGACGCTGGTCAGCACTGTACTGAAGTCTAGATTAATTCCAGTTGATACGGATGAGTCTTGTCTCCTACATCACACTTACAAAGTACACAATTTCTCAGAATTTAATATCGAGAAAGCTTGCAAAATTTGGTGCTTTTCCCCTTGGTAAATGCACCAGTTTTTATTGATAAAAGTATTTCTTTGGTTCTTCTCCTCAGATTTCAATTATGTTGTTCTGGTGACAAGAATGTAGATGGAGAAGGGAAAGGTTGAGAGAAGGGGCTCGCTAGTGGGTGTATCACTTCGTATGCACCCGGTCTAACCCACGGTAGCTTTCAACACCTGATAAGAGCCAAATGTGCCTCTTGTTTCCTGCTTATCTACAAAATACACCCGTGGGTCCCTCTGCACTTTAACCTTTATGCAAATACACACAACCTAAACTAGTCAAGAGCAAGTGTATATCCCACCACAGTGCTAGTTTACTGAGTGCTACATAAGCTATTGTTAAAAGGATTGAAGGGGCCCCCTCTCTCTGAAAGCCATCATGTCTAACTGAAACACAGAATCATTCCTATTGAATATTACAGCACTTAAGTAGATCAGTGAATCTAGCTTTTGACATGAATGTGATGAGCGTACACCCTTAAACATTTTTAGATCTTTGAGTCAGCTGTATTATTACATTCATGTCATGTGATGGGGTAAGTATTGGCGAGAAAAGACTCCCACAGAAAAATCAAGAAAGCGATGGCACAAACGTTACTACATGTCTTTTCACGCTCCTTCTGCTTTTTAAGCTAAACCCACTTTTTAAGTACAACTGTACACAAGATTTAGATAATCATAGTTTTTGGCTGACTTAGTCCAGAAATATTTGTATGGACTTCAAAGACTTCCACACCATTTGCAATTTACTCAAATATATAAGCAATAGAAGATGCAATCATGACTCTTGTGTGGCATGACTGAGACACTGTTCAACTCATAATAACATTTATTCAAACTAAAATATTACATGTTCATGTTTTTGGCATAAATGCATTATTCCATTAACATCTCTTCATTTCAACACTCTGTAACAACAAATATATAGTTACAGAGTTCACATAATAAAAATGTTATATGGTTTCATGAAATTAAACTGTATTCTGATAATACATGCGAAAACAGCAACAATTGTCTGTGACTGTGCATATATGCGCAACTACAACAAACTACCATAAACCCAATAGTCACATATTAATCCACCTTGCTTAAATTAATGCAGTGTAAAACATCAGCCTGCATCAACTGTTCAGTTTTTGATTTAACCATTTTAGAGCATGGTTATTGTGGAAGCTGTGGTTTGTAGTGCTGCTTAACTATATTGTGCTTGAGGTGTTTCACACAATTTATATCAATGAAAGAAGACCACAAATTGTGACGTGTACATTCATGTGAAAACCAACAATGCCTAACAAAAGACAATAACTGACAATTTGGAACATAAAGTATCAGTTTGAATACATTGCTAGAACTATATCACTGTTTATATCATACGGATACATTGAATATAACACAAAGTGGTTGAAGTCAAAACAAGTGTGGATAACTGATGTCAGGCATAAACGAGGACATTCATCCAAATCTTGTTTACCTCGTAAAATGTTATTTGATAACTTTTAGTTGGTCACAATGTTCAGCTGCTTGTATCACTATCAATATTCAGACAGTTAAAAAGTAAGATTTTTAGTTTAGTTGCCTCTTCAGCCAGGGAACACACCAATATGCTGACATTAATATAAACAACCTCTTATTGATAGGTCAATAGAATAGTCCACGTGATATCTAAAGACAAAGTAGTTGAATGGGTCAGCCATGTATCGAGACACGTGTTGTCCACTATTAACATATCGGAGCGGTTTTAAAAGGCAACATTAGCTGAGGTCCAGGCGGCAAGTAAATCCAGGCAACCATGTGGGTTCCCAATGCTTCCTGCGCAATCCAACTGGCAGAGATTTGGCTAACGTTAGCTAGCCTAACATCCTACATGACTCCGACAGGCCAGACAAATCCCAAAATTGAACTGCAATAAATGTGGCTACCCATAGACGTAGACAGATGTAATTTTGAACAAAACCATCATGTCAATTCTCCCTGCGACGGCGTGATGCTTCCAAAACCGAAGACAACAATACGTTGCTCGCTAATGCTAGCGTGCTAACTAGCATTAGCCACATCAGCTAACACTTAGAATTCTACTTCATTGCTTTCTGCCAACTCAGCTAACGGCTAAGAACTTAGTAGTGGGGCTAACGTTGCTTGACCCAACGTGTCACGTGTGCACGTTTACTTAACAACACAGATGAACTAGTCTAAACGACTCCCTATGCCGTCATTTGACCTGTCAAGTCCGTATGAGTATGCTAAGATATAAGCCAGTTTACTAGCATTTCCTCTACATGCTAGCAGCGCGTGGAGGCCACGAGCGCTAACAGTAGGCCATAAAATGTCTCCAACAAAACAATAACAAGCGTTAAGCCATAATGGCACTGCGATCACCTTAGAGTCTTCGACACGGGTTTTTGACACGAACACTTTCACTCGGTTTACCTGTTTATTCTTGGCGTAAGGTTTAGAGGCGATATGATATCTCCTGCTTCTAATTTTCCCTCCACCCGTGGCCGCCATGGCTCTTTCGTCTGAGTGTCTATCGGTGTTTCGGCGCCGGATAGCTGTCATCCAGCCACAGCCACAGCCACGGCCACTCGCAAAGCACTATGGGAAATGTAGTAGCTGAACGTAACAAAGAGGAAGGTTTGACCTGACGGGACTTTGTACCACATGGCTCTAGCATGGGGTTATTCAGTGTCATGTGACTGAAAATTGTTATATAGCTGTGGTTTTTAAATATATTGTTTATATTATCAATGGGAAGCATCATTTAGTTATTTTAGTAGCGCTAAAAGAATTAGTCAATTTATTGTTAGTCAATCAAGAGAAAATTAATCAACAATTTTGATATGCAATTAATAGTTACCTCTTTGTGTTAAACGTTGTTCACTATTTTCTAAAGTTTTATAGACCAAACAAGTCATTGACAATTATTAGTTATAGGAGCACATTTTTTTGTCTCTATCCTGTGCATACATCACTGGGTTTAGAAAATGTATTGTGTCCAGGTCGTTGTAGTAGTTTGCAGAATTTCATGTCAGGTTATTTACACTTAACTCTGTATACTGCCATGGAATTTGAATTTGGCGTTCCTGTAACTTGTAACTTGTACAGTGTGATTTGTATGTATTGTTACGTAAGCCTGCATCAAAAACAAGTCAACCCATCCATATAAAATTATAAATCAGTAATAGCAAGTAGTGCATTTGAGGTAACAATTAAAACATTAACATAATTTAATTTAAAAAAAGCATCCCGACACTCAAACTGTGCAAAATCTTTTAATAAGCAATCTTTCGGTCAGACACCTTCGAGGCAAAAGCAGGTAGCAAGATTTTAAATAAAATACAGTGTAGTCTGACACATAAAGCTTTGTATGTGTCAAAGAACCAGAACAACTGAGGCAGGCTAGTGGGGGGGGAAAAAGTTTCAATTAAGCAACACTAACTTTCAGGGAAGATGTAAAACACATTCCTACACTAAAGATGAAAAATAATGCATCATTTAACAATATTAAGAACAACTTATATGTAGCAGTCAGTTAATGTGTTATATTAATGTCACAGTTCATTCATTTGGATAACTTAAAAAGGATAATTTCACACAAATGATTATCCCCTGCTGTTGAATGTCGCCACAGTGCTTTTGCATTGAATGTCACAGTATTCTTGGTCAGTACACCTATCATACACTGCTCACTTCTCCCTTTAAAAACAAACACAATAACACACCAAGACAAAAAAACCCCATCCCAACAGTCCCAATATCACATTGACTTAGGTTAAAAAGGGTACCATGTAAAGGCTACTGGTGGTTCAGTTACACTTGGCTGCTCCTCTTATTTAAAGTGAAGATGCAATTTCGATGGAAGAAAAACACACAGTTCTGTATTCTAGATTCACTTATTATAAAAAACACAAACATATTACCAAGTTAACAAATAATCATCACCAATTCAAATGACAAACCATACACAACAATGATAATTATCTTTCTCATAAAAGTATTGCATTTAGTAAAGTGTAAACAGTCAAAAAGATTTAGAGCAAAAAAAATTCAAAGTGTAGCACAACTCAGGGTTAACTCCCTGACTGGACATATGTGTCCCACAGTTCAAAGTTAAATATTAATGTAATTTAAGGTAGAAGAGTATACAATTTTGGTTGTAGAACAATGCTTAGGATAGCATTCCAGTGTATATATAAATAAATTCTAGGTTAGGTCTGTTTAAAAATGTCTGACATTGAATATAAGACAAATGTTGTCCTTGCGATATAAATATTAAAGATCTGCCAGAGTAGAGAGAATCAACACACCAGTCTGCAGGTCTATAGAGCGTTCAGCTCATTGGTGTGATTCGCCTCTGACTCCCACAGAATATTAGAACTTGGTGAGTTGACATGACTTTGTTTTGGTGTCTGCCCTCTAGAATTTATCCCTTTATTTATAACCCTTGATGCAACTTTTACAACATTCAGTAAATTGATGCATACTGTATTTCTCTTGTTGGGTGTATCCTTCAGGATGAGATTCAGTGTCACTCTTGTTTCATTATTTCTTTCCTCCATGGCCATTCCCAAATCTGTTCTTCCCACAAGCTCTCCTTCGTTTTGTCGGTTGTAAACTTCTTAATGTATCCCTCTGAGCTATGGAGGAAAAATACATAACTATATGTCAAACATTCTGGATGGAGATTTTTTTTTAGAAGAGTTGTCACCAATCTGCCTGTTATGAGACTGACCTGCAAGGCCATCTGGAGCAAAATCACACGAGTCGCCAACACTGCCGTCATCGCAGTCCTCACTTTGTACAGAACTGCTCTGTAAACAGAAGGAAGATCAGCGTGACGAATCAGAAGATAAAGAGTGACTAAACAGCAAGCGACAAATCACTAACTTTTTTTACCGACAGTAGGAAACGCACAGGTGTAAATAATACAATCAATGACGGCAACTAAATTTGCTCCAGCTGCTTTAGTTTCAGGGTCCTTGTATTGTGCATACTGGCTCACTGTCCTCTGGGACACTTGAATAGAACAGAGCCATCGTTAACGTTATTAGTAACACCTGTGTTTTTCTACTACGACAACTCAAAGTGTCTGTTGTGTATCGGGTTTATTCTGGCTTTAATTTTAATAACAATAAGTGAGCAAAACAGGATTATCCACTGGTTATGAGTTACTCTTAAAACATTTTGTAAATTAATACTTATGATATAACTGAAGCTTCAAATTAAGAACTAAAGCAAAATCTCACCTTCAGTTTTTTTTGCTCATACCACATCATCCCATATAGACATAGAAGTGTGATGAGTGCCTAAAATGTAGAAGAGGATGCAAAAAAAGTTTAGTTTAACACCGTTTTTTTCCGAAAGTCAGGAGAAAAAATACACTTAATGAGCAGAAAAGTAGACACCCTAAAGTTGCATATGTATTGCAACATATACAACAGATACATGTTAAAGCAAAAACGTGTCCACACTTGTTGTGCTTGTTCACAGCCTAGCAAGAATGAACATAGCTAAGACTGTCAAGTTTTTAGCTTCTTATATACAGTCTATGGTTTTTAGGCTGTTTAAAAAGGTGCCAAATTCAGTGAATACAGTTTGGGATCTACTGAAAAGAAACATTCTTAGAAAAGAATGTGCAGCTGTGTAAAAGCACACTTAATTGTGACTGTTATTAATCAGATGTTATCAGAAGCAACTAGCTGAGTTAAGGCCTGATATCCTTTTCATATACTTGTCCATAAGGGCGGGTTGTATACATTAACAGTTGTTAATGTCCCTTTTTGAAGACATACATAAGGGCATCACAGTGTTATCATATTTACACAGGAAACATAGTTGCATTATTTTGATGCATCTGCTCGCGACTCACTGAAGTGAATCATATCCTCCATGAGAACACACATATATATATGCACACTTGTTTTTCTTACCAGACAAAGCAGCCACAGGAGTACATAAAGAATTTGTGTCTTGGAAAACAAATCTTGACTGAATTTCACACAAGCAAGTGCCTCAAGGAAAGAGATGGCCCTATGGGGAGATATCAGAGCATTTGATAAATGGATGTTTTTTGGTTTGGCCCCCTCTCTTGGCAGCACCATTGCATTGCAGCGGAGCCTCTCTTTGGACGCATAACACTTGAGTTCAAATGTGCTCAGTGTTATTGTTCCCCAGCCGTCAAACCCAGAACAATACTCATTCACCGTACTGCTGTGGAAAACGCACTTCAACTGTAAAGGTTACACGAGAGCAGCCTCAATGTTAAGCAAATCATGCAGACAGAGAGAACCTGTCTCGTTGCTATGGAAACTAGTGCAGACTGAGGGCATTAGCAGCTTAGTATCTGAAGGGAGGTCAATAACCACATTACGGTATGAATTTCAATTGACTACAAAAAGTGCACTGTAATTTAAAATGAAAAAGCTATATATATATAAATATATATATATATATATATATATAAATATAAATATATATATATATATATATAAATATAAATATATATATATATATATATATATATAAATATATAAATATATAAATATATAAATATAAATATATATATATATATATATAAATATAAATATATATATATATATATATATATATATATATATATAAAAGCTTGCCCATTTATTTGTCAAATACACTAAAATAGCTTGAAAAGCTTTCTGGCTAAGAACATAGTAGCCAACACAACAGTGGTTTCAGTGTGGACTGCTATCAGTTTGGCTGAGCTGTCGCCACGTGTGGGAAGTATCCATTCACTGTTAAGTTGTAGTTGTGCCAGAACTTTGATTTGTCCTCATGTTTGAATCTACAACATCCGGGAATACACCAGTAACACGTGTACCAAAGTTGCCGTTCTGATTTGTTTGATTAAAATCAGGGCGAGCCAACCAGCCCGGGCACAGCTATTGTGATATTTGTCGACAAGATCAAAGAACACCTACAAGGCTCTGGACAAAGTTCAGTGTAAGTTTTCTTACTAGACTACTGGTATCAATGCTAAAAAACACAATGTTGTGATTTAACTGATAGGCACATACAAGTGAATTTGACCCTAGTTATGGCGCGTGCAATAAAAAAAGAAACAAGTAAAACTGAAAATGTTATGACAAACAACAAGTTTACTATTAATGCAGCTTGTTTCTAGGCCAGAGAAAAACATGATCTGTACATAAGATACTTACCCAAACACCCAGCATTGCGTGCCAACTCGTTTACACTGAGTGTCTGTAAGGTATGCATAATATTGTCTGAAAGAGGTTTGAGAAAAAGGAACAAAACAAAGTAAGTATTTAAAATTTCCACACAGATTTAAATGTCAAAAAGCATCGAAGACATCCCCGACATTTCCCCTAAAAAACAATTTGTTATGTCAAAAAAGGTAGTATATATTTTAGGTCTCATCTTAATCTGTGTATTATGTTTATTGTTGCTCATGGGTGTAATGATGCTGTTTTGAAGGTTGAACATACCTTACAGTGGGCGCAGTGATGACTCCAAGGATGAGGATACGACACCAGCTGAGAGCGTGAGACGCCTGGAAGACGAAGATGTGCTTGAGGAAGAATGCGTTCAACTCTGTCAGCTGTGAAGATAAAGGGTGTCAGACACACAAGATTAAAGGATTTCTTATGGATATTTTGTATATTTGCTGCCAAGTGTGAGCAGCAGGATGCCATAGAGGAGGAGCTTCTAGAATATTTGATCCGTTGATTCATTAAAAAGAGATGATCAATTGATGCAGCACTAATAGCGAGGACAATCTAATAAGTAAAGTAAAAGATCAAAAGAATACAGTACCTGCCATAAGATCATAAAGAGATAGATGCCTGCTAGCCTCTGGAAGGAGGACTTTGGGTCAAACCAGCGTACATAAGTCCAACTGGCCGGGGTGAACTGGAGCACGGCTCGCTTTATCTTCCCCGTGGTGGTGTGGATTTCTCTGAACAGAGTACGTGCACTTTTGAGGATACTGAGATGTATACACATCTTGCATCAAAGATAGTATGCCGAATTCTAGTATCACAAACTATCTACCTTCTGTTAGAACAATCAACTAAATGATTCTTATAGTAATCTTCCAGTACAGTACTACCCAATTTTGTATCTGTATCAAAAGAAAACAACAAAAGAAAAGGCCTCTAACTACCAATTATACCTAATACTTTCACATTGTTTAGGACAAAGAAAACAAATAAAAAAACAAAGGAAAGAACACAAGTTTCACCGACTTGATGCTGGCCCAGCGGTAGGTCCTCATCTCCAAAAAACGGCAGGCCGTCATACCCAGCCAGATGCCTCCTCCATTACACAACAGTATGTCCAGTATCACCTGATCCCACCAGCACTCTGCAAAGTTTGGCAGCAGGTGCATGAAGAACAGCTGTGAAAAAAAGTACAATACTGAGTGAAAATGTATTAATGTGATGAAAGAGATAAATAGCGTTTTAAATCAAGGGACCACATTTCTTAAGTCTGTTATTTGAGTGCCACCTTGTTGGACTCAGGACCTGCTGTGGTGCATTCGATTTCTATGATGAATGAATTTGGTATGAGGCAAAATCCCGTAATCTTATCTCTCCAGTCAACAATTGGCCGCAGTCAAGCCAACAGCACTTGTTATGTACAGAAACTCCTGCTCATACAACTGCTCTTTTATGAGGAGTTTCTCCCAAACAAACAATCCTTGTTGCCTGCACAGACCGAGCTGAAGCAATGCTGTGTGCCTGTGTGAGCTGGATCACTACAAATTACAAGGAATTACTTTTTTTGTATGACTGAATTTCTGTTTAGGTCCTTGGACTGCAGATTTTAGAACAGGCAGATCAAGTCCAACCGCGTGTTGAACATGTGCATGTTACCTCAGTGAGCTCCCAGGTGATGCTGATGGTCCAACAGAGGCCGTAACTGCGGATGAGCAGAGCCTTCACTGCCCAGCCAGCAAAGTGGCCAAATGCGAAGATGTCGAAGTGGGTCAGGACCCGCTCCCATGTTATCACTGTACAGTTCACAGCATATTCCTGTAAGGGGAAAGAAGACTGAATTAAAAGAAACGCAACAGCAACCAAAAAAAGAAAACACTAGATTTTTTCAACTGGAAATGAAGAGCTGGAAGTGTTCTCATTTTGATTGACTGAATTCCAAAAACATACATATATAAGCAGTCCGTTTTTCTTAAGAAAGCAGGAAAATGTGTTTGAAAACTAGAACCGACAGAGACAAGCCCTCTCCATGTCCCCACCCTTCCATCCATTCTGACATCTTCCAACATTTAGTATTAGATGTGGTGCGAGCTCTGATAGTTCAGAGTTTCAAAACCATCCTCACCATGATATCAGCTTCCCGCTGTGCATAGCGCAGATTTGGGTCAATCCAGTACATCAGTGTCTTTACTTGGTCCCAGTTAAGAAAGATGAGGAAGACAAAAAACAGGAAGTACAGAACACTGGCGCCTGCCGAGGACATGAGGAAATGAGTGAGGATAAAGAAAATTGAAAACTGGATCTCAGCAGGAAAATGTGGTTAATGTGAATGACGCACAGCGGGTGTGACACATGTGGGTGAGCACTCACCAAACACCATTCTCCATATTGCAGGGTGTGGCCTGGTAAAAGGTCCTGATGAAGAAAGCATCATATTGGTAAGTGACTCTTAGTGTGTTTACACTCAAGGTCCACTAAGTCTTTTTCCAGAGTCACCTCAGTAGATGGAGTTTGCAGAGTTGTCATGCAAATATTTAGCTCCATCTATAGGACCACCTGTTATCCCGTCAAGTTCCATATTTGACAACTGTGCTATCTCACTGACATCTCAGCAAGCCCTCCCAATGAAGATTAGGTTAAAAGCTCTGGAAAAAGTTAGAAACTGATCCTTAAGTTAAGATTTTTTAACAATACACGTTCACACTGAATCCGGACAAATGTTTTGACTGTCTTTTCATCTAACATGTATATCAAGAAAATGAAAAATGGCTGCAGCTGACAATTATTTTCTTATTATCTGATGATTATTCTCAGAATAATCTTTTGGTTAATGGAATGTCAGAAAAACGGGGGAAAATGCCCCTTTACAATTTCCTAAAGCCCACAGTGACATCTTCATATTGCTCAATTCGTTCAACCAAAAGTCCAAAGACAAGATATATTGAATTTACTATCACATAATATAAAAAAGCATAAAATGCTCACATTTGAGAAGCTGGAAGCAGGGAATATTTGGCATTTGTTCTTGAAAAATGACGGACTTTTAAATAGTTATCAGAATAGCTGCTTATTCATGTCAGATGACTAATTGTTTCACAACTGGGTCAATGACAAATAAGGCTTCTAAAAATGATTTTTTTTTAAAAGTATTTTCAAATTGGATGTAATGCATATTTTTGAGTGTGGAACAATGTGTTTAAACAAGTCTCATTTGTTAAATAACTTTTCAAAGTGGTTATATGTATTTTTAACAGTATTATTTAACTTCACCGGCTAAAAAATGTTAGGTGGCGCAACCACATATTTGTAAAAATATATATATATTTTCCTACTACTCATTATAACTGAAATCTTTGACAAGTGTCTCTCAGAGTGTCTACAATGCTTAACACATACTTATTTTGTGGATGTGTTTTGTATTTATAATAAATGAAGATTATTGCAGCATTCTATTGATCAGGTTTTTGGTTTCTTAAGCATCCGATTTTACATTTAAACTGAGAAAAATAATGATAAAAATGTACAAATGAATATATGGAATAGAATAGTTATTCATGTTATAGTTATCAAACATTTGGTCACTTTAACCTATTATTTATTGTTCTAAATTAATGTTTTACCTGGTTACACCACCTGACATTTAGCAGTTGTGCCACCTGACAACATTAAAAATAACAGGATTAATTGTAACAGAACCTCAGTTGTGTAATAACAAATTAATTATTTTAAAACCTGAAAGGTCTGACAAGTGTATAAAAGTAAGAACTGCAAAATAAACCATAAATAAATAAATAACTTAAGATAAATTGCCGTTGTGGGAGAAAAATGTATTTGTGTCTTGAAATATATTTGTGTAAAATCAATCATATCCATCATTTGAAATGTATCCATGTATATTCACATTCATCCTGTGATATTGGCCGGTATCATTGTCATATGTTCTTCACGTCACTGAGACAGGGAGTCTTGTACAGCGGCCTTGGAGCCCGGGTGAAGATAGAGAGAGTGTGAAGATAGAGGGGGAGGACGTTGATAAACAAGTAGGGCAAGATTTCTAACACAGGGGAAGAACATGGGGAAGGAGACTGTGGTTAATAGAAAAAACCCTCTGTTATGTCTTGTCCGAGGTGCACAGTGTAACTTGTCTAGATGAAAGTTCAGAGGAGGAGGACATCTCCAAAGAAGGGGGGGGAAGACAACATAGTTTATCAAGATTTATTATCTCTCTTTTCTTTTGGCAAGATATGCTTCTCTTGAAGCCAAATCATTGCTAATGCGCTCACTGTGTCATGTTGATTTTACTTTACATAACAGTGGCATCTAAAATAATTATAGAATATTATCATGAAAAAAGGATAGAAAGTATATTGTATCTTTAAATGCAGGGTTGGTTATCTTCTTCAAAATTATTTGATATTTCTTTACATCCGGACAGTTAACACTCAGACAAAAAAAAAAGAACAATAATCTAGTATCTGTGTCTGTCTCAGGACTGTAAGAAGCTCGTCCGATCATTTCATACAGCTCGTATATAATGATCGGACGGCTACCTGACCTGTTCCTGCCTGCCTCCGTGTTCTCATTGCTCATCACTCGGTCTTCCACAAGCTTGACAGCTGTGAGTACTAACGGCAGCCATGTCGGTTGGTTACGTTTATAATGATAGTTTTGGGGGAGTGGCTTTGGAGGGAGGCCTGAAGGGACGGGCTGTCAGTGTTGAAGACTAACTAGTTTCACTGGAGAAGAGTTAGCATCACTGGGCCGTTTTTTTGGTCAAATCTAGCATACTATTGCTAGTGTCTCATTATTACCAACCCTGCATTTAAGGTAAAACTATTAAACGATTAAAAAATGTAGTCAATATTCTTAGATAATAATAATAAAATATCATAAAGTGACATTCCTTGCAGATGCATCACCTGAATTACTGGTTACACCACCGGACTTTTGCAACTAATTTCAAATTATTCAGGCATCTTCTTGTAATACTTCTGTATTATTTTTTTGTTCTCGTTAACAAGTTCATACACATTATATTTAAATACAATAAAGACTTATATGATAAAATAACATTTTTCTAGTTTTACATTGGTTGTACCGCCTGACATGGAAAGTATACCAGCCTACCTATAAGTTAAAAGTAGCTATTTTTATCAATATTTAAAAGAGATCTAAAAACACTTTCACTCTGCCATAAAGGTTAGTTGGGGTCCTCTTGATGATGCAATATCCTGTTTACTGTTCTGCACTTTAATTTAATAATAAAAGTCCCATCTTTACAGTTGCACCCTGAAATTTGAGAACATTCAAATTACTGGACAAAAGATTTATAATGATCTCAAATGCTTTAAAACTATAGGTATTTGTAACATTTTGTTTACTTGAAATATGTCAACGATAAAATCATCCCATTGTATTAATTTTGAATTTATTATCATTCAAATACATTTTTTGGATAGTTGTCTTACTCTGTTCATTTGCTTGTTGCTTGCATTTTCAGGGTTTGAGATGCCAAAATATAAAAGAATGAATATTATTTGAATGAACTGAAAATTAATTCAAACTCAATAGCCTTTATTGAATGAAATGATATATGTCATGAATCAATAAAATGATTTAAAAAGGAAATAATGGACTCGGACACTAAAATATGACATGTCATGTCATTGACCCGACTACAGTGGACAAAAAGAAAAAGATATAATTGGCTGAGCTTAAACACACAGAATCATGGAGCCACTGTAGGTTTAGATACATATCTCACCATTAGGGAAGGCCAGGACACTGATGACCAAGAAGAAGGAGACTACCACCAGAATACCAACTCGGAGGTTGTTCTCGGAGTTCTCATCATCTCTGTAACATCACATATCACATGTTAACAAATGGAAACTTCTTAACATATTCAGCACTGTGGATACACTCAGTCAGGATAGCTTGATACTGAACGGGGGTGCTTTTGTACTCTTAGCTTTAAAATGAAACAGCACTTGGAACAAACAAAGTTCAGCTCACTGAGTAGTTTAACGTTACCTTGTAAACGCAAAGTACATGAGGCTCAGCACAGTAGCTGTCAGGAGTGTGATGGTGTGTGGCTTATAGAAGAAATCAAGGCAGATGTCGTCCACTTGTTGCTCGTTTATAATTCTGAAATGTAAGTTATAGTTGGCATCATCCTTCCGAGGTGTTGGGGGTGAGTCGGTGTCTGCCATGTCGCTGTAGCGGACTCTCTCCTTAAGTTTGACGGCTAAAACTAAATGTTGTGATAGCAGTGCGACAAGTTGAAGTGACGTTGTCGGCGAGAGAAACCCTGAAGATGGACTGAACCACAGAGCTAATGGGGGTGTTTATAGGTGATAATACATCTTCTAGGATTCACTCAAATAAATAGCCCGAACTACAAATACAATAACTTACACGTGTTCCATTGTTTTATCCCTTTATTGGTTTAATTTCAGCTTTTTTAAATGTTTTATCTTCATGTGTATATTAAATGCATTTAGTGTTACCCACAAATATGTTGTTGTGGTACATTCCACAATCTGACACTTCCGGGAAGTCCTTCTGCTAAAATACACGTGAAAACGGATGACATTGTGCGACATCTTGGTAGACGATAGAGCTGAATTGAGGATACAATTATTGTGAGTAAAGAGTTAACACCATATAATAATACGTTGTGCTTAGACTTTAAAGAGGTATTCATTCTGATAGCTTGCTAGCATTTAACACTAGCGATTGGTCTGCTTTAAGCTAGCCTCTTGAAGGAAAAAAAAACTACTTACACAAACAAAAAATACACATAGATACAAACAGTAAGGCTTTACAAGAAGTGGCAACGTGCAAATCACTGCTCGTATATTAATTTAATGGAGGTTAGAATGATAATATTGGCAATGCCCTTGCATTTTAATAAGTAAATCTCATCAGACTATATTGTATTCTCAATATATGCACATAAAACCACATCTATATGTAAAGTACTTTGATATCCGTGCATTAATTTATTCAAGCATTCTTTGCATTTGTACAAGACGTAGTAGATAGTTTGTTGTCCACCTCTTACTTGTTTATTATAGTTAATTGTTTAAGTTGTCAACATACTTTGCCAAAACAAGTTTAATCTTGTTTTGATTCTAATTTAACTTTACTCTACAGAGTTTTGAACTATTTTGTAAGTTTTCATGAAGTATTTTCAGTGTAGAAGGTCTAGTGTAGGAGGTCTAGATGGAGCATGATGATACCACAAACTCTTGTTTTGATGGTACCAAGTACTAAGAAAATGCTGTTGATGGCATCAGACAGTGTGGACTATCCTTGTCTAGAGATAATAATAATAATCACCATATTGTACGGCCCCTCAAACCATGATACTTTTTTTTTGCAGAATCGCCATGGCTTCATCCTGTACACAGCTGTGTCTACAGTGCCGAAGCCATCTTTGCTCCAAGACAGTGGCTAATACCTGGCAGTATTACACTCAAGTTCGCCATTGCATTAGATTTACAAGGGTACCCACCAAAATCCTTGATGGATCCTCAATTATTAAGGGGAATCACATAACAAATCAGGCAAGACAAATGCGGAAACAACAGATGTTCTGTTACAGCGACTTAGCTGCCAAACATCTGGCAACTGAGGCTAAGGAAGACAAGGACGTTGAAGAAACATCTAGAGCGGATGTTGTAGCGTACAAGAGCCCCCTTTTGCCAATCAGAGATGCTGTGCCGGAAATCCAGGTGTCATTAGGTACATATTGGTTTGCTGTTGTTGACCCTAATCTTTTCATTCATCATTATAATTCACTTTACATATTATTTCTATCTTGAGAGGAAGTTGAATGCATTTCATCTGTATTTTCTTCATTTACAAGATCTGGACGCAGCTGCTGAGTTTTCAGCATTAGAGGTGATCAGTGATGAAGAGGCTGTCAGTATATCTGTTCCTTCTGCCATGCCTCCTGCCTCCACCTCTCTAAGAGACTACGTTGACCGGTCTGAGACCCTCAGCAAACTGGTACAGCTAGGTAATTAAAGACTTTCAAAATATTGTTGAGAACAATGTAAGTCATATTGACTTGCAAGTTTTGAAGCGTAATTCAGATTTATTGTGATATATGCAATGATCATTTGGGATCATTCATCCCCTCATTGCAGGTGTAAACCTGTGGAAGCTTGAACAGAGGCCCAACGTGGGGTCCATGCTACTGAGGCTCAACTTCAACACAGATGTGGTCCCAAGGCTGCTGTTCCTCAAAGAGATTGGGGTGGAGGACTCTCGCTTTGGCTATATCATCACGCACAACCCCTTCATTCTCACGGAGAGTTTGGAACACCTACAGTCCAGGTGACTTAAAGGGATCTCAGAAACTGAAACATTACATGCCTTTAAATTTGCCAAATATCTTTATTCTAAATTAAATCAGTCTAACAAGAGAAGGCCCACGAAACAAGCTCACCGTATATAGTGTATACTGAAGTAGTGACTGGTCAGGTCATCTTCCTTCTCTTGAGTTGCACCTCCTTGTCTTAATAATGTTCTCTTTTTGTTATTTGCAAAGGGTGAATTATCTCAAGTCAAAGAAGTTCAGTTCTGAGAATGTTGCATCCATGGTATCCAGAGCTCCGTATCTGCTTAACTTCAGTGTGAAGAGGCTGGACAACCGACTGGGGTTCTATCAGCAGCAACTCAACCTCAGTGCTTCTAATGTAAGCTAACTGATATACTGACGCAATGGGACCTCCACATTGAGGAGCTCAGCCATGTTTGTATCATGTCATTTTTTCACAAAAATACATTTAGTCTTTGAATGTAGAAAAATAAATCATAGTTGTTTTTCTCCCTTTCTCTCCTCAGACACGGAACATTGTAGCTCGTCTACCCAGATTACTGTGTGGCAGTTTGGATTCTGTTAAAGAAAATTTGAAGGTATCGAATGACAAAAGACATCATCAGAAAACATTGTTTGCGAAACCTTAAGCTGCTGTATTTGAATTTGTTTTGCTAATGTGTTCCACAGGTGTGTGAAATAGAGCTTGGCTTTAAGGAAAATGAGATCCAACACATAGTCATTGCCGTCCCAAAAGTGCTGACTGCCAATAAAAGGAAGCTAACCCAAATATTTGACTTCCTCCACAATATCATGAAGGTGCCCCACAACCTGATCGCCAAGTTCCCACAGGTAAATGTACAGCTGTGTGTTGTTTTTTTTTTTTTACTTTTGACAAATTTCCTTTATATTTTGTCCAAGTTCAGCATTATAACTTTAACATCTGATATATCCTCCCATAGGTCCTCAATACCAAGTACTTGCGTGTCACAGAGCGCCACCTGTTCCTTGAGTACCTCGGAAAGGCTCAGTATGATCCAACCCTGCCCAACTACATCTCCCTGGACCGCCTGGTGTCGCTGCCTGATGAGATATTCTGCACTGAGTTGGCTTTGGCCACACTGGAAGATTTTTATTTATTCCAGAAGACACTTTGATTCTTCATGAGGGGACATTATAAAGGACTTCAGAAAACAAGTGATCAAGCACACAGAATAAATACCATAATGTCAGACAAATGCAGACATTCAAGGCTTTAACATACCGGCTGAGTTTGAAATACAATGTTTGCTTTATAATATAATGTGATGTTTAATAAATTCTCATAATGCAAATCGGCATTTCTGACTGAAATACTATCCTATTTACCAAGACTGTCTATTTAAAGCGATGATAAATGGGTTAAATGTGTAAAAGTATAAAATGATAATTGATCATATATTGAAGACTGCCTCTAGTTAAAGGAGATTGAAAAGGATGAGGTGTCACTTTTGTGAAATGTAAAAAAAATAGTACTTAGTGCTTCATAATAGTTATGCTCCACTACATTTCAAAGTAAAATATTGTACTCTTTGCTCACGATTTAAATATTACATACAAAACAATAAATCAGCATTTAAAGTTTGATGCATTGTGATGCTGAAGATTGTAACTATCCAATATAGTTAAAAAACATTTAAAATACTGCAACAGTAATACTGGTCAATTAATACAATATTGAAAAACGTAACAGTGAAAGGGGTCAGTTCACTGCATAATGGGTGCTTTTACTTTAAATACTTGAGGTTCATTTTGCTGCAATTGTTAAACTGGTTATTACTTAAATGTGATTTTGAATGAGCTGAGCTGAGCCTCTAAGCTTCTACTTGTAATGGGGTGTTTCTATATTCTGGTATTGCTGATCTACTTAAGTAAAGGATCTGTACCATTGACTGATCTTATTGATGGACTTCCACTGTAACTACCCTACCTTTATATTCAATCAGGCTTGATCAAGTCATGAGGATAGCTGTGTCTTTTACATCAAATGAGTGATGTATTTTGATTTAGTTTACTGATGGATTTACCTATTAAGAGTTTTCAAAACCGTTGTTTTGTTTTATATACTTTTTCTCATCCAAAAATGTCCTTTACATGCATGCAAATAAGCTGTACAACAAAGACTATTGGAAACTGTAAGCACAGAATGTTAAATTGCGCAATTTCCCGTTGACCTGAATGCGCCTCCTTACCCATGACGCACCGCGGTTGTTCTTAGTGGTAAAAAAATGGCGTCGAGGGCACCAGGTACTGAAACATCGCTTCCTATTTTACATTTTCAGTTGTAAATGTACTCTCTAAAGCTCGTGTTGTACTTGTGTGTCGTGGTGCATGTTATACTGTAACACACGTTGTTGTATTATGCTCATTGTGTCCACCTGTATGTTCTCTTTGACTAGTTTCGCTTCTGTGTGTCCTTTAGTGTCCTTATGCTAACTTATGCTAAGGGTACTGTTAGCTAGCGTTAGCTCATCACTAGCTACTGATGCTAACATCGCTGCTATCACCGTGAAACTACTTATTTTACAACTAGACACTCGTCCTGCTGTCCCTTTTTTTTAATGATTTATAGTTTCTTAGTTTGTCTCTAAACAGTTGTTATCGTGCTCCGCTATCGTTTGGTGGTACAACATCTGACCTACACTCGGTGTCGTTAGCTCCTTAGCACTACGGCACTGTTGTGTTGTTTCATCTGACATTCCACAGAAGGGCAAAGTATCTAACTTACTGTTTGTCACGTCATACCTTGAGTCTTAACCAGATAGTAACGTTTGACCACAGTTTCCATGATTTAGACTGCATCACTATTAGAAGCATAACGTTAACGTTTCTCCTTCCTCCGCACATCTAACTGAAACGTATTCATTTTTTTTCTCGCCTCTAAATCAAGTGTGTGCTGCGTGACTGATGCTGATTGTATCTTTCTTGTCTTGTTCACAGTAGCAACAGGCAGGCTCCTGCTCGGGGTCCGCAAATGGTATTATAACATGTGTGGCTTCAACAAGCTTGGTAAGCTCAAATACATTAATCAAAAATATTCCGAGTATGAAACCTCACAGTGCTACTCGTTTTTATATTAACAGTATGTCAAGACTACTGATGTCATTATAAATGTGGGGATGTTTCTTTAATTTTTCCAATAAGCCTTACATATTTTCTTTTTGTAGGTTTATTGCGTGATGATACGATCCTCGAGGATTCTGATGTAAAAGAGGCCCTGAGGAGGCTACCAGAGGGTCAGTACAACGACCGAATGTTCAGGCTCAAGAGATCTCTGGATCTCTCCATGAAGCAGCAGATCCTCCCGAAAGACCAGTGGACAAAATATGAAGAGGTACATAACATTTTCTTAAAATCTTTTCACAATACCTGCTTACTTTTAACAGATTTACTTAATAAACAATTTAATAGGGAGTTATTCAGTGTGAAACTGAAAATCACAATTTTCAAGTGTTAGTAAATAGAAAAGGAACTATAAAATACATGTTTTGGAGGGTCTTTGATCATAATGTCCTCTACGATATTCTTCTCTTTTCCTTTTAGGATGTTCATTACCTGACACCATATCTGGAGGAGGTGATCCGTGAGAGGAATGAAAGGGAGGAGTGGATGAAGAAGTAAATGATTCCTGATCAAAGATGTTAATCCTCGTATTCAGTTGGTGCATGGTTGTCCCCTGGTGTAATATTTAAGATGAAATCTTACCTATATAAAACAAGAGCTCATTAAAAAAATTGTACATTTTGGAAGATGTGGAAGTGTCACTTTTTTATGATGTAATGGATAGAGGGATTTAAAGATCTGATTTATTGGTGTGACAAAATGAAACAGTTACAAGTATACTTGCTTAATTCAGATCTGTTCCATGTTGCAAATATGTGCTGTCTACATTTAAAAATCCAGTTATATAAAACAGTCAAAAAACATGTAAGAAAATATATTAGGCAAACTTCAAGTATCTACCATAATACATACATGTATCTGCACTGCACATCTGTTTGGCTTACAGACTGTTGGACGTACTGAGATTAAAGGGATTCTCTGTTGAGACAATATCTCGTCAGGAATGGAAGTCATTTATATGATGTTAAACCACAGAATTTTTTTTTTAGCTTACTTGATCTACTTTCCCAGTTTTGGCCTTCAGTAGGAACAGTGATGACAGTTTGCCAGCTATCTGAAGTAACACTTCATTAAAATAAATAGCTGTCATAAGTATAGCCTAAAAACGCAGTCTTGAAAAGAACTCATTGTCAACAAAGCATGGACATTTCTGGACAGTTTGAGGATTCAGGTCTGCTTTAAACAAATGTCTAGATTTGTGTAAACAATCTTGAGTTCATGACCCTTCTCTGGTCATTTACTTAATCCCTCCACAGGCAACCCCACTAATTATCTGTCTGAGCCTGTGATCTCCTGTTGTCCACCTCAGTTATGCTACCGATAAAGTTCCCAATGACGCTGGTAAAAGATTTTAACATGGACACTCCCAGCTCTTTGCTGGTCTCATTAATCTCTGGGTCATAGGCCCCCATGAGTGGGGAGCACACCACCACACTCCATCTACCAGCTCCTTCCAGGATCCCCATCAGCTGACCCCTGACCTCCTGAAACAGCTCCTTGTTGTATAGCAGTAAATCTGAATCATTAAGAGGATATGTGACATCCTCAGAGTAACACTGGCGGGGAACTGGCATCTCTATATATTTTAACTTGGGAAAACCCACAGACAGCATGGAGAACAACCTCAGCAGGGCGGCAGAGGTGAGAGGGTTCCCCAGGAGTTTGAGCTCCTCCAGCTCCTGACAGCAAGTCAGAGCATTAGAGAAGGCGTCCATGTGCTCATCCTCTATGTTACATTCTTCAAGGGCCAGGCTGACCAATGTGGCTGAGCAACGGCAGAGCAGTTTGTGGAAACAGGTGGGGAAAGAGCTGAAGATGTCGTGTCCGCTGATGTCCAGACGGACCAGGAACTCGCTGTGGAGGCTGTTCGACAGGTAGGTCATGTCCAAACGGTTCAGGCAGCAGTTGGCCAACTCCAAGCACTGCAGCGGAGTGTTGAGGGGACTGGGTAAAGAAAAGAGAGGTAAAAGTTACTTATTATGGTTTGTGTTGGTCCTCATGAAGGATTTGTTATGTAGGATTGGTGCCAGAAATGCCTACAGGTGCATCTTTTTGGAAGTAAAGTTATATGCCAGATTGTGATCGACAGCTCTGTTGTTCATTGTTTGTGCTCCCGTTCTATCTCCATTTAAACTACATCCAGCATGTTACTGGCTAACCTGCCGTCTGTCCTCACTCTGGCATCATGTCAGCAATTTTAACAACAAAATAACTCCCATTGTTAAACAAGAGCCTTAAAGCTGCAATGTGCTGTGGTTCTGGTTGAAGGTGATTATTGTGAGCTATATTAAAGCTTTTGATGCTGCAAATCCATCTCATCCACATAACTACAAACAAGGACACCGTGTCTCTTTTCATCCCTCCCTTTGCCCATTAACTCACTTAAGCAGTCTGCGTAGGTGTCCAGTTAGAGTTGAGAAACCAACAAAGAGCTCAGTCAGGCCGCTCTGTTGTGCCAGCAGGTTACCGATGGTGGACAGCACATCATCATCATCAGAGCCCAATCTCCTAATATCTAACGCCCCAGCAGGCACGGTCAAAGACTGTAATTTGGGGAATTCCACCTTGGACAGCAGCACCTCCAAGTGTGGGGCCTCCAGGGGAACATTGTGGACTACCTCCAGCTTTAAAATGGACTTGGTGTCTGCTAGGCGCAGAACATAGAATAGCTGCTTGAGGGAGAGGGAATCAGCCCGAAAACTGACAAAGCGAAGCTTCAACGGACAGTAGCGGAGGAGGATGAAGGTCTGAGCCACCAGCTCATAGTTGTGGCCTGTGACGAAGCCGTTCAGACGGACATCAATAGATGTTTCAAAGGCAGAATGGGACACGTCGCAGGATTGCATGGCCACCATGGTCTCATAGCAAATTTGGGTCAGGAGGTGAGTTCTTGCCCATCGACCCAGGGTGGATTGGCAGGGGCAGGGCTGGTGCTCGATATCCCTCAGGGCAGTCAGATCCACCACTTGCAAGTTCTTGGCGTATGTCCTTGGAGGAGACAGCACATAATCCTTTGACAAACAAGAGTACATGACAATAACAAGTCAATGCAGGTGTGTTCAAGTCAGTTAGGCCAAAAACAGAAGAACTGAAAAACATGGCACAACTAAAACATGAGGATGACATCAATATGATAAGGCATATTAAGACCATCTAAGTACCTTTAGGCCAGCCAGAATCGACTCCAAACAAAGCCGGCAGGTGCGAGAGGTAAGGTCCATCTGACAGTCGACTGTTGCTCCCAGGAGCCTCTGTAGGTCAAGCACAGGAAGAGGCCATGTCTGGACCAAAACATGCAGCAAGTCTGCCTGCTCATGGAGGTAGCAGGCCTTGAAGAGAAGCGGGTAGATGTTAAAAGACACACAGTTGAGGTTTTCCAGAGCACTTGGTCCACTCTGAATGAAGCCCTCAGCAGCAAGGAACCGTAGTGATTTCATGTTTCCAGGTTTTATCTTGGTTTTGTTTTTTCCGTACCAACAGGTCTGAGTGTGCTGGTTGTTGAGCGCTGCAGTTGAACAGCGCTGTGGTTGCTGCTTTGTTGATTTCCTCTGTTGCTGTCTGTCTGGGTGTTGTGCATTTGTCTGGACCCAGGCTTGCTGTGGTGAGGCACGGGGGTCGCGTGGTAGGTAAGAGAGTGGTGGTTATTAATAGAAACAGCTGTCTCACGTCCTTCGTAGGGCACAGTGTCTATTTGCAACTTTTGCCAGAGAGATAAGTAGGAACAACATCTGAATGCCACTGGGAAACTTATCACTATTCACAGCACCTCTTTGTGAGGCCTACACTACTCACATGAGCTGCAAAGAACCAAAGAAAACAATGTTGTGAGAGCAGATATAGAATATCAATACAGGAACAATCAAATATCTGACTGTGATACACAAACATCTTCAGTTTGTAATGTTAAATGCATTTGAGAAGGCAGCTTGTGATAAGACCTACTTTTTGGTACATCCACTTTTTTCCCCCAAACCTGCTTTAGCAAATGGCTTTTGCTACTCTCAAATTTCATCACATGGTTGCAATGCATTATGGTCTCTTGAGGCTACTGTCAACAAACGCAATAGATGTTTACCATTGTTTTAGACACATGACACATATATTGCCATGCTTACTATGCTGCACAAATCTCTGAACATAAGTCTGTGTTGTGTCACTGATCTGGAAAAATTCAAACACTATACTGTGGTCAGTGCAGAATATATTGTGGTTGTTTTGTATAGTGGTTGTCTTGCTGTTATTGAGTAAAAGTTGACACTACCATGCATTGAAGAAATGCGAGAAAACAAAGCATAGACTTTATGTGATTGTTACACATATTTGGGCAGGAAGCCAAAATGTGACTATATCAGAATAAATACTCTTTCATTGAAAAAAATACTGTATATTAATTCTAGTATATTCAAACCACATGTATCTCTACAAAATGTGCATTTAAATAATTTCAAAGCCAAGTGGAAATCTACCTGAGTGGAACCTGTCAATCTAAATGGCTATAGAGGTAGAATTCAGTAAACCGTTAACTGACCTTTCCTGGATTTAGTGAAGGTAATCTTTTCAGGTTTGTTTGCATTAGATAGCAGTGCTTCAGCCCGATTCCACTACACACTGAATATAAAGTAAATGAGGTGATCCAAGGACCTGCTGAGTTGCACTTGACCTCCAAAAACGATCACATTTCAGGTCGATAGTCTACACACCACCTCTTCTCACCTGTCTCACATGTGTTTAAATGCATTTACGAAGGGTGATGGTGATGGTGATGATGATGATGGTGCTCATGGTGGTGGTGGTGCTCGTGTCTCTGGGCTCGAGAGGACTGAAGGTTGGAAAATATTTCCCTATCTCCCCCCAGTGTGGATCGACGGTGCGAGGCATCTTGTAACCTGGAGCGAACCCTCTTGCTGTGACTACGTTGCAGGACACTATGTGCTGCAGGCTGAGACCGGGCAGGATGGCACCATGAAGCAGGGTGTTGACCGTGTAATCTGCAAGACTTTCCCTGTCCTCCATTCCTGTCTTTCCCCGCTGACACAGCCTTGCTTTTCAGGGAATGAGGGATAGAAAGGCCTCTGGGAGACTCAGGGGAAATGTAGTTCTCTCTGACCACCACAGGGTTGTGCTTAAGAGCAGAGCGAGCATCCTGGCTGGGTTCCTGCAAGAGAGATTCTGTGAAGAAGAAAAACAACTTCAATTTTAGGAATTAAGTGTTTATATACGGCACAAACCACAACAGCAATTGAGTAGTTTCTCTACCTGTATTGTCAAACTTGGAGGTGTAGTTTTCAATGCCAGCTAGATCCAGGTAGTGGTTTCTGCGCTCTATGTTTTCATCCACGCAATAAAATCTTCTTACTGGGTTTCCTGACTCTTGAGACGCACTCTGCTCCTTCTCTGTTGCTGTGTTTAAATGAGAGAGGGACATTATCATCACAGCAGTTAAATACCACTGTTCAGACACTTGACAGAATCTCTATGTCTTTAATGTTTGTCCCTCAAATTACTGTATGTCTACAGTTACTAGAGCCACAATAAAAATGGCTCTTTACCTATATGTAAGATGTTCTCCGGATCAGCTGACGAAGTAACAACTAGCTTTATCTTCAGGGGTGTGTTGCCACCGTGCGGCGGCTTGACTGATGCCTCTAGAACCTCATACATGGAGTGCATCATACTGGTCATGTCCTGCAGAACACACACACACACACACACACACACACACACACACACACACACACACAAATGCATATACACACTGTGTACAGGCCAAGATGAAACAGTGCTTCATTTGAACAATATGCATGAAAGAAACCTACTTTTTTGGTGACCTTGCCACTGTTGTCAAAGTTGTACAGTGTGAAGACCCACTCCTGCTGAGTGTCCTCATCAGGCACCATGTTACACTCTGTGACCTGTACCTGCACACATCGTCAGGAAAACAACATTATCACTGCTACAATAAAGATTTAACAGCATATCTGTAGCTTATGTAGAATTAAAGTTTACAGCGATTTAAGTTGTGTGAGTTGACCCATAGGGCCTTCAAAACCGGTAAAACCTCAATGTGTGATTAAAATACATTGTTGATTAGTATCAGATGTGTAACTTTACAAAGAGTCAGTACTATAATTATACAGACACACAAGAATGTCACCTATCTGGTACTTCAATATAGAGATACATATACACTCACATCAGCATGGCTGCTCCTCTTCTTGGTTGGTTTATTGACCTGGAAGTGGATGCTGTTACCTCCATTAGATGTCTTCTTTGGTGGCAGAACCACTAAACCACACACAGAGCTGGACTATGAACATTGTTATCCAGCAGACTCACAGTTTGAGGCTAATTATTATAAATGCGTTCACATACTGTACCTTTCTTGTTTTAAGCTCTGTTTTCAATAAATGTTGAGCAGCAAAGAGGAAACTAACAGAATCCAAAGGTGGAAGTTTTCCCACACAAACATAGAACAGATGTGTTTAACTATTTCCTTTTCTCCTGGTAAATAATAGAGGTGGCCTATTAAAGCTTTTGTATCAAAACTCTCTGATAATGTACAACATCTACACGATAACAATCAAGCCCTTTAGAATACATAGAAAGTGAGAAATGTCAGTAAGGTGCATGTTGTAGCAGTTCTCTACTCACCTTTAAGGTTGCAGTTACGGTCCGACCTGTTTGTCCTCAATTCTACGTACAAGTTCTGTGAAAAGAGTGACTGAGTGTAAATCAACAGAGAGCACATATGTAAGAGAGGGAGAGGGGAAGAAAAGATGAAGCAATTAGGAGCTTTTCATGTCCCATGAGTGTGAGGATTGGTCTCCAGATGTGAGCAATGCTGAACATCTGTGGTTTTTGTGTTTTTCTAAAAAAAAAACTGTCAATGACTCTCCTTCGACTTCTGTCAAGAAAATTACATTTTCAACATATTTGATCAGATGGAGCAGTGATGTGAATCTTTTTTTCATTTCCCTACAGAAATATTCAAAGTGAGGCAATAGGACAGCAAAGGAGCGAGAAAAGGAGGTTTGGGCATTTCCTAGTTGGTTGTCCTCCTTAAACTGTTGACATCTTGAGCTTTTCTCCACTGTCCTATGTAACTGACATGTCCCTGAAGTTTCATATGATAATTAAATGTAAAATCATGAAGCCAGATTTACTGCAGACAATAAATTCCAGCCAGTGGGATGCAGCACCAACCTATTTAAATGCTTTAGTTAACTATAAAACTTCGGTCCATTATAAAACTATCGAACCTTAAGATTTATATCCATTTCTGTGATTTAAAAAAAACATCCGATCAGAGTATACTCGCTCCTCTCTCAGGTAGAAACCAGTCTGCTCTGCAAAGCAAAAGAGAACTGAAAGCGCCAACAAGACTCTTCTTATCTGTCACCACAACAATCCATCACTAACGTCACACTGATGCTCGGGCAGATGCAGATGAGTACGCGCCCTCACACCCACACACACACCAATCTCTCTCAACACCCTCGTCTCTTTGCCTGCCACGCTCTGCCTGCTATGAGGCTTTGATGCTGGGTTAGATTTCAGGGGAAAGAGGGTGGAAAGTGGAAGAGATGGTGCAGGTAGCAGAAATGTGTGCACACGATGGCATCAGTATTCTGTTTTACACCCTCATTATACATCAGCCTGCCATGCATCCGTCCCGATATCATAAGAGTTTCAAATGTCAGCACAACAGTAGCCGCCTTTGTCTCGGCAAGAATGTCGAACAGCCTTTCTGATAACTTGATACCTGGACAGGAAGTTTCACTGTGGGGACGCAAACATGGAGACATGATGCTCTGGTGACTTCAGTACTCTCATAGTAATGGCAACAAGCTGCAGTGACTTTGGTTTTAAGTGTCGATAATACAGTATATGAATTATGAAGCAATGTTATAGAAAAGCTCAAAGTAATCGTAGAAAAAAATCTTATCACACCAGTAAGAAAACTGCTAATTCTGGAGTGGTTTTCAAATAAAACAGGGAAATAATGGAACAAATTGGGTATTCTTGGGTGGATTTTAGCTAAAGTATAATCACAAAAAAACAACCTTTTCAACACTTGAAGTAACGTGTGCACACTCAAGACAGAAAAACATAGACAGACACACACACACACACACACACACACACACACACACACACACACACACACACACACACACACACACACACACACACTCATACAAAATCCAGAGATTACCGCAAACAGGTTTGTGTTTCTTGAGAAAGTGATGTTGTCGACACCTGAGTCACAGCTATTTGACAGGTAAATATTCAGTTAATGGGTCTGTGTGTATTTAGTGTTTTAGAGCTGGAGCACATTTTATGTGTCACTGGTTATCTTAACAAACAAGAATACAAAAAACAAACATTTCTCTAACTATCTTTGCTTTTATTTTACATTTTCACATTCATCTTAGCAATCGTTTTTAAAGTGTCATTTTTTCTTTTATCTGTGGAAAACTCTTAAAATGTAATGTTATGGATTTCATATCGAGAACACAAAAAGAAGGTTCATGTAAGACCAAAAGCAGACAGAATACAATTTAAAATATCTCATAAATTATTATGTCTTTGCCGTTTGCAGTTTACAGTGGTGGCGTCATGGAGATTCAAACTGCATTAGGTCGGAAAATCGAATCGCAGGAAGATCTCTGCCATTAGCACAGAAACTCCACCACAACCTTTTAAACAACTTGGCAGAGTCAACATCTTTTTCAAAATTGTGGAACATTCCAGACCTTACACCCAAACACTTCATAAACCTCAAAACAACAACATTGGCAATAACTCACACAAAATCTCATGACTTTTGCAGTTGAGCTAAAAGATCAAACAGGCTGAAGAAAAGTGAAAATGGCATGTTGGTTGTTTTTATAATTTTACATTTACATAATTTACTGTTTTTACAAGCAACCCATGGGATCTTTGAAAGGGCATTAAACATCTGTGATTCACTTTCACCACATAATCTGGTTTCATGAAATGGTTATGGTTAATAGAACAGTATGTGACTGTTTTCACAGTCTCCGTTGAATAAAACGTAATGAAGAGGACATTTTCTCTTCAACAGTAACGTGAATGCTTCATTAATGCCAACGGTCTACATGTGATGCCATTTATGCAATCAAACACCCACCAAACACCCGCTCCCCACATCTTTTTCCTCTCCCCCTCTCACAGTCTGTCTGACTGGAGAAGGAAAGCAGTACCAGATGTGGAGACTTTTTTTTTCAGCTGGATATAAAGACCTTGCTGTTTGGAGGGGGGTGGCTGTGTTGCACTTCATAGACTTGGAAGTCTCTTTATAGAGAAGGAGGAGTAAAGAGCGGAAGAATAAACACACGACTACCTCCAAACATCTTTTATGTCTCTTGGATGTGATGTGAGCAAATACGATTTATCCCAAAACTGGCTGAACTGGCATGAAACCAGTATGAGTGTTTTTATTGCTTCTTTCGTCAGAATGGAAATATACTTTCACAAAATGTATATATATAAAACTCTCATACATTTAAGAAGATGTTCTGGAGGAGAAATTTGCCCTCAAATATGTATTGTGTGTATGTGTAGATATAATCCATTTAAAGTCAGATCCGGTCATTTCTTCGCTTGATTCATAAAAGAAAAACAAGTTCCCCCACATCCTCTCAGATTATCATTATATCTTTAAATTATCTAAATTATTGGCTATCTTATCAATACAATCTCTATCGTCTGGATGTGAATAAACATGTGCATAGTTTCAGGTGATTTCAAGTTCCCTTCCATCACATTGTCGAGTCTTTCTGGTGATCTATCAACAACAGACCATTACAGTGTCAAATAAAACCACATAAGCATCGTGGGATCTCTTTCCCTGAGGTGGGAGTTTTACTTGCGTATGTAAGTGTTATACCATTAAGATGTCGGCTATTATATAAACTAAATATGCATTAATCATTAAAAAAAAAGTCTACCTCTGTCAGTTTGGTTTTGTGGATGCGGATGCGCTCCAGCTCGCTTTGACAGGTCAGCACATTGGAAACCAAACTACCACCTGTAGAACATAAACATATTTGTGAACACATGAAATAACTCAAACAAGAAGTAGATGTCTGTACAGTTTCTGTGGTGACTGGCTTACCTTCAGGACTCTGTCTGCGTTTCGAAACTGTCCAAACAATGAGAGAAAAGAGAATATAACGCAAATCAGAGGCGATTTAATCTTTTTTTAAAACATTGTGATGTCATTAAACACCTCACCCAGTTTGGACTGGAATTTTCCCATTCTCCTGCCTGATGGTTTGATCAAGAAAAGTTCATGATGTCCGATCCATGAGAGGGAAATAAATGTGACATTTGTGCAAGAAGCGCACCGGGACACTACCGCAGATATTCGACCACAGGCGAAGTGAATCTTTTGAAGTGAGATATCCAAGAGTAAAGCGGCAGAGCGAGAGGCTTCACGCCTGCGCACTTCCTTCGACAAGCGACAAGCGTGACCAGCTGTAGATAAGGTAATAACGCTCAGCAAACTTCTCTAGGAAAATGAGCAGAACAGCACAAGTTATGATCATTATTGATTAAACTAAACTGCCTCCAATTGTCAAGAATAAGCAATTTTTTGGGGGGTTTCGGTATAAGACTGATGCTTGTAGGCAGAGATGGGCAGTACTTCTATTACTTGTATTTGAAATACGTATTTCAATTAGTATGAGTATTTTGTAATTTGTATTTGATTGGGCCGATAAAAAATATATCGTAATTTGTAACAAAATACTTAAGAGTGGAGTAATTTTGTATTTAAAATAAGCAAAATACTTTCTCCATGAATCAAAAAACAGTTCATAAGTTCAGTCTTCAGATCTTCAAGTTCAACAGATTGTCAAGGTAAATATTTGATCTGAGTGTGACAGATGTCAACTAGCTTGATGTATAATTTATGTCTGGGTTTGGCTACATAGCCTATTGTATATACATAGTGATGGTTATAATATCAAGCTAGCGATCAATGCTAACATGCTAATGACGCTAGCATGCTGTCTAGGCTAGTGCATAGCAAGTGTTTAGCAAGTTAATTTATCAGTGGAGTAGCTAGCTATAGGAAGAGGGAGATTGGGAGCTTGTATGTTCATGATAACCTTATCAAGAGACGTCTGACCATCTAATCTTGCTGTATTACAAGTGATACTGTATCTTCTCAATGTGAATGTCATAATGCCATATCAATTACTGGCAGATAATATAGTTCACAGTTAGCCAGGCTATGACAGTAGATGTCCATTTGTTAAAAAAAACTAAAAAACATTAAATATCCAATATATTTTAATTAAAAGAAATATTATGAAAGTATTCTTAGTTTTATTATTTCATACATTCTAAAGTTGGCCAGGTGGACAACATGTCTCAGTACAGTAACTTATTTAGGCTCTTTACCTGTGTACAACTGGTTTTAATTTTATATTTAGCTTTTATAGTATACATAGGCCTAATGTGTGATGTTATTCATATGTGATGAATATTTTTTTGTTGACACAAAGCCAAAGTGTATGGGTTGTTAAGTCCCATTAATAAAAATATATACATAATCAATCAAGTTGTTGTCTTTTAATAGTTTTGCTTAGTTACACTGATATTCTGTGACTGTTCTTCCTCTGTGTGGGGTTCACCAGAGCTTTGTGTAAATTATATATATATATATATATATATATATATATATATAGCCCAAACCTGAATGCTCTGCTATACCAAATTGTGAGAAAATGGAAAATCCAGAAGAAAGTATTTCCTATATTTTAAATACAAAATACATGTATTGTATTTTGTTACATTTTCTGGCACCAGTATTTTGTATTTTATTTTAATACATTTATTTGAGAGGTATTTTGTATTTTGTATCAAAATAGATTTTGATGTATTTTTGCCCATCTCTGCTTGTAGGCAGTGTAGACAAAGGCAGCCAAATGCCATTGCCCCATTATGATTTCCAAAAATTACAATCCTTTATGAGTGAGTGCGATTCTTGAAAAAATCCGAAATCAGTTTTTAGCTGTTTAGCAAATTACATTGTTTCTTAACCCCCTGGCATTTAAAGGGAAAACAGAAAAGGACATGAACAAAAATCGATACAGAGAGGAAACAAAAGCTGCTTATGTACACATAATGTATGGTCACATCTTTCTTTATTTGATTAATATTCGATACAACGAATTTCTGTGATTTTGGTAATCATAATAAAACTTCCCCAGAAATGTATTTCTACCTATGCCCAGTAGGTAGCAGTCTAGCGCTGTGGTTTCGCATCGCGACCCTATGTGCGGGTGCAGCCGATGATTTATGTGCCATAAATCATCTAAAAAATAATAAGTCACCAGGGAATGATGGGATCACCTCTGGATTTTACAAGATGTTTTCTGAGCTGCTGGCTCCATACCTTTTGAAAGTATTTGCAAAAAGCATTGCAATAACAACACTGCCTACAAGTGACGTGCAGTGAGGTTCGTGGCTGGTGAGGCACTGACACTACATAAATCAGATTTACAAATATATGAACCCAATATAGTAACTTAAATCACCATTCAATTGGCAGCCTGCACATTGACTATTGGTTGTTTTTATGTCAGCATTATTTACACACACACATAGGTAAGGTACATATTTGATTCCACCGGGGAGCGTGTGCCCCACCGACCTGCCCCACCGACTTGCCCCACTGGGAGCGTTTCAGAAGCGAAGCGCTCGCGGGCGCCACCCGCGAATAATCTGCGTAACAACCACGGATGTATAAAGAGAACAACAAACACATATAAGGTTACTTTACCTGTCCGACATTGAATTGCTGTTGATTTGGTCATATTTCCTTGTTTTTTGAGACATTTTTAAGCTTGGCTATAGAATCTTACATTTTTGTGGTCAAAGCAAAATATAAGAAGAAGAGGACTGTAGAACAGAACAAGCATAAACCCGACCCGTGGGCTCTCGCACGCCCTCTTCTTTGAGGCAGAGGTACTGTTTGCCTCCTCTGTGCTTTTTTACTGCGGTTTAATGTCAGATCAGCAACACTAAATAGGTTCTACACATACGTGAAATACATTACCTATTCTATGTAAAGAAAGGACATATAATAAAAGTGTCTACAAATATTACAGTGGTGACAAACAATGAGAAAGCACAAGGCACGCGCTCAACCCAGTTAGTGAGTGATTGCGCAATCTGAGGTGAGGAACAGCTCGTCCTGCCTCACCTCACTGTCTCCTCTGTTTGAACAGGATATGCGCTAATTCAGCGATTTTGATTATAAAAATGCTTGAAATGATTGGAATCATACATAAATTACATTTATAGCACAGATCAGTAGATAAATATTAATATTTATTTTATTTTAGCATTATTTGTTTTTTACTTGTCGTGATGACAGGTGAGGCTTAGCCTCACCTGCCTCCCCTGACCGCACGTCTCTGGCCTACCATCAGAGATGGGCAAAAATACATCAAAATGTATTTTGATACAAAATACAAAATACCCCTCAAATAAATGTATTAAAATAAAATACAAAATACTGGTGCCAGAAAATGTAACATGTAATACATGTATTTTGTATTTAAAATATAGGAAATACTTTCTTCTGGATTTTCCGTTTTCTCACAATTTGGTATAGCAGAGCATTCAGGTTTGGGCTATATATATATATATATATATATATATATATATATATATATATATATATATATATATATATATATATATATAATTTACACAAAGCTCTGGTGAACCCCACAAGAAGTAAGAACAGTCACAGAATGTCAGTGTAACTAAGCAAAACTATTAAAAGTCAACAACTTGATTGATTATGTATATCTCATCTCATCTCATCTCATCGTCAACCGCTTATCTGGGATCGGGTCGTGGGGGCAACAGCTCCAGCAGGGGACCCCAAACTTCCCTTTCCCGGGCCACATCAGCCAGCTCTGACTGGGGGATCCCGAGGCGCTCCCAGGCCAGTTTGGAGATATAGTCCCTCCACCTGGTCCTGGGCCTCCCTCGGGGTCTCCTCTCAGTTGGTCGTGCCTGGAACACCTCCCTAGGGAGGCGCCCAGGTGGCATCCTCACCAGATGGATACCACCTCAACTGGCTCCTTTCCACGCAAAGGAGCAGCGGCTCTACTCCGAGTCCCTCACGGATGACCGAACTTCTCACCCTATCTCTAAGGGAAATGCCAGCCACCCTCCTGAGGAAACCCATTTCGGCCGCTTGTACCCGCGATCTAATTCTTTTGGTCATGACCCAGTCCACATGACCATAGGTGAGGGTAGGAACGAAGATTGCCTGGTAGATAGAGAGCAATACCGCCCCAGCTGCTCCGATTCTCCGGCCAATCTCACGTTCCATTGTTCCCTCACTCGCGAACAAGACCCCGAGGTACTTGAACTCCTTCACTTGGGGTAAGGACTCATTCCCTACCCGGAGTGTGCAATCCACCGGTTTCCTGCTGAGAACCGTGGCCTCAGATTTAGAGGTGCTGATCCTCATCCCAACCGCTTCACACTCGGCTGCGAACCGATCCAGTGAGTGCTGGAGGTCACAGCCCGATGAAGACATCAGGACCACATCATCTGCAAAAAGCAGCGATGCAATCGTCAGCCCACCAAACTGTAAACACTCCTCCCCACGACTACGCCTCGATATCCTGTCCATGAATACCACAAACAGGATTGGTGACAAAGCGCAGCCCTGGCGGAGGCCAACCCTCACCGGAAATGAGTCCGACTTACTGCCGAGAACTCGGACACAGCTCTCGCTTTGGGCATACAGAGATTGGATGGCCCCCAGAAGTGGCCCCCTTCACCCCATACTCCCGCAGCACCTCCCACAGTATCTCCCGGGGGACCCGGTCATACGCCTTCTCCAGGTCCACAAAACACATCTAGACCGGATGGGTCCGTCGGTACCTTGCAACTGCCTCAGGAGTCCTCCAGGATAACATATCCCGGAAGGCCTCTTATATATGTATATATATTTTTGTATTAATGGGACTTAACAACCCATAAACTTTGGCTTTGTATCAACAAGAAAATATTCATCACATATGAATAGCATCCCACAGTAGGCCTATGTATAGTATAAAAGCAAAATATAGAATTAAAACCACTTGTACACAGGTAAAGAGCCTAAATAAATCACTGTACTGAGACATGTTGTCCACCTGGCCAACTGTAGAATGTATGAAATAATACAACTAAGAATACTTTCATAATATTTCTTTTAATTAAAATATATTGGATATTTAATTTTTTTAGTTTTTTTTAACAAATGGACATCTACTGTCATAGCCTGGCTAACTGTGAACGATATTATCTGCCAGTAATTGATATGGCATTATGACATTCACATTGAGAAGATACAGCATTACTTGTAATACAGCGAGATTAGATGGTCAGACGTCTCTTGATAAGGTTATCGTGAACATACAAGCTCCCAATCTCCCTCTTCCTATAGCTAGTGTGAGAAAAACTATGCTTTTGTAAAAAAAACTATGCTTCTATGTTTGCTGCTGCCTTTGATTGAACCAGATTCAAGGATATTAATCAATTTCTGCATTTTACTACTGTATTTTATTTCTGAAACTGCACATTGGAGCAGATCGAAGTCACAGCCAATCCCTGAACGAAACGTGTTGCTGACATATGGAAAGAGGTGGACTTTAAGGCAGTACAAAGCCTGAGGCTTTTCCGCAAATCGGGGGCTCTGTTGTTGACCATTTTACAACTAACTGGAATACGCCAGCCTGTTGGGTGGAATGCAATAGACCCCTATCTCATAAGATATATTTTTCTGTACTTCATAGTGTGATTCAGTTTGTAACTATTTGCTTTTGTTAGAGATTAAATATCTTTTGATTTTAACTTGAACCAGCTATTCGGCTTTATTTTGTTGACGGACCAGGAGCGAAGAAGGGGAGCTCCCTCGTTAATGAGAAAGTCTGAACACGACACCACCGTAGAGCATCTTCACACAGCTCAGCTGTGAACGAGGTGAAGATCCAGTGCACACATCCGATCAACGGTGTGCTGCAGAATCTCACTCTGTGACTCTTTTAACATGCATGGCAATTGCAGTTCTTCACTGTTTCTATCACCGTAACTTTGCAGACATCTTATTGTTGTAATAATAAATTAACATACACATTACTATATTTACAGTTTAATTCACAAAAAGGAAAATAAAATAAAAAGGGCCTAACTCTATTGCCCACAACTCCATCAATGAATAAATACCATTTTCTGAAACAATCACAGAAAGTGGTGGTGGAAAAAGAGCTTTTTTTTTGTTTATAACTAAATACAAAAGTAATATGTAAACAACTTACAACTGGTTTCTGAAGTAATGGCAGTGGTTAACCATTTTTTGTTTTCATTATATTACATAAATACACATACATCTGTTTTAAAGCAACACACTTTAAGTCCATATCACAGCGGTGTTAACTACTGCCACTGACAGACTCTTTGACGGGGAGGGCTGGTGTTGGTCCGATGTGGGTCCAGATGTAACCTTTCTCTGGTCGGATGGGGATGGTGGGGAACGGAGAGCTCCGGGACTTGAAATATTCAGAGGGGGCGTGACACACGAACTCCAGGTACTCCATCTTTCTGGGCAGATCTTCCTCCGGACCTGATATAAATACATACTGTTCGTAACTTGTCACATACACGTCTTGAAAATGGTAAAAATGTTAAATCTCTCATTGCTCACCAACGATGTATGTCCCAGGATCAAACAGGTCCTTTGGGCTCGCCTGTGTGGGGATCAACCAGGTCAGTGCCGCACTCTTTTCACAGTACTGGTCCTGCACAAATCCTCGAATCTGAGCATAGTACGGCTTCCCGTCTTCCTCATCGGTTACCTTGATCACATCTCCTGTCTGGTAGTATACACCCTAAGGATCCAAGTATAAACATAAGGAAACATGCATCACTGGATGAAGGCTTAGTACAACTTTAAATAGTTGAAGCTGCAATAAGATGAAGAAATGCTGAAAACAGATCAGGAAATGTTTCAGGTGAATTAGATATTGAGAAGAAACATGAGGCTATTTACCTTATAAAATACAGATTCTGATGTGATGATTGTTGCAACGGATTCTGGTGCTTTGATTGGCTGAGGAAAGAGATCACACACACGGGTCAAATACATACATACATAAATAGCACAATAAAAAGAGAAATATCTACATTTATATTTACATTTTTTAGCTTGAATATGTGTCTTCTCCCCTTTCCTTTTGTTGACACCTTCTTCTCAGACGCAGGAGCTTTGTACTTGGTGCTTCTCAGCCGCGCAGACCTCCTGTGGATCTCCTGCTTGGACTAAAAAGCAACACAAACCGGGTATTTAGGTTTCGAATTAGCGCAATTTGCCCAGCTGTGTTGACCTCTAAAACAACCACAGAGTCTGGGCTGTACCCAAGAGAAACATCACATGTAAAAAGGCACATTTAAACACAGTAAACATACAGTACCTGCTTTCCTCCGCCAATGCTGGGCTGAGTGATGGAGGACATGGAGGGTCCCGACGCGCCGCCGCCGCTGCTGCAGCTCTTCCCTGTGCAGTTGTTGCAGAGGATCTCTCCCTGGTTCCCTTTCTTCCACATCGAGGAAGAGGTCGTCTTGCAGACAGCACAGCATGGCTTCAAGCCCAGCGGCATCGTTAAGGGAACGAAGAAATGAACGTTAACTACAGCAGACGATGGCTGCTCGCTCACCAACACCACACGTGACTCCTTATGACGCCAATAGAGAGACAGATGTTTCCTTTATGCGACAGATGTGACAACAGATCAATTGCGATAATTACGACAGCATCAAATTGCAACCCGGACTGTTTATTTTCGCAGCCAAATCACCGCCATTGCAAACGCCACCGTTTTCTTCTTCTTCTGTTGTCTCTTTGACATCGGCTCTTCTTCTGTGGTTTTGCGATTCCTTAGTCAAGCGCCACTACTGGATTGGATGAGACAGAACTCAACGTGTGCATTGAGCTTTTATTGTTGGACACAATATAAACGTATTTATTAATTGATTGATACAAAACCAGTATGAAGGAATACAGTAAAAATATTTACGGGGAAACAAAATGCTCAGTACAACAGTCAGCAATGTATTCATGTAACATTCGTGTAATATTATTGACCTGAAAGTAACCTAGTAGTCGAAATATGACAATAACATAAATATTGGGACATTTGTTTTTGGTGATAATTATGTTGCACAAAAAGTAGTTTGTGACTCCACTCCAGCAGGGGGCAGTAATCCAGTGAAACGGCCGCCAACTACCGTTAATGTGAAGAAGAAGAAGAAGAAACGCGTCACCGTTCAAAACACAATCCAAGTTCCGCCTGTGTGTCTGTCCCCGTGAGAGTCCTCATGAAGATGTCTCAAAATACTCCAGACAAAGACGACCAATCTTCAACGAACAAAAAAAACATCTCCCTCCCGATATCCAGAGTGAGGTTGATAATGAAGAGCTCCCCCGATGTGTCCAGCATCAACCAGGACGCTCTGTTTCTCACCACCAAGGCGACAGTAAGCAGCAGTTAATGCTGAGCGCTGCTAACTTTTCAGCCCGTTCATCTGCTACGGGGGATTAGCTCCACACAGTCTACGATTAGCACGCTGCTAGCCTCTCGGATAACTGTAAATATAGCTGCTCCATTTTCCCATTTTAAGTTTCTCCTTTTGCTGACTTTGTGTTGTGTTGTGTTGTTGAAGGAGCTGTTCGTCCAGCACCTGGCTGTGGCTTCATTCAACAACGGCCCCGGTAAAGAAACCAACTCTCTGTCGTACACCGACCTGGCTAACACCGCAGAGGAGATGGAGACCTTCCACTTCCTAACAGGTGAGGCCCAGCTACAGCCTGATGGACCTACAGGGACCTTCTGCAGCATGTAGTGTTGGTCTCTGCTCACTCTTTACCGCTGAGACATTAGACCAGGGGTGGGTAGTTATGTTCCCCTAGGGGCCACATGAGAAACAGGGACTGTTGTGGAGGGCCGGACCAATAGACTGAACTCAATCCTGCTCTATATTATTCCACCTCTTTATAAAAAGCAGTAAATTGTATGGTTTTGATAAGCTCTGAGTGGTGAGTGATCAGTGGTGGAATATAACTAGTATATTTGCTTAAGTACTGTACTTAAGTACAAATTCAAGGTACTTTACTTGAGTATTTCCTTTTTATTCAGCTTTGTACTTCCACTCCACTACATTTGTGTGGCAGCTTTAGTTACTAGTTACTTTGCACATTGTAATATTCCAAACCCTTCCTAACTGCCCAAACTGAACAACAGAGTATAAAGGAGTTAAAATAAGCTCCACCTGAAACATCTGCAGCATGAATAATGATCCAAACAAATATATTTAATGTCTGTCTATATATATATATATATATATATATATATATATATATATATATAAAAATAGTAAAACACTGACAGGGTTGACTGTACTTTTATCACTAGAGTTTGTAGTCCAATTACCTCATTTTCCGTTTACTGCGAGTAATCTAGTCTGTGTTGGGCTTGAGCGAGTGCACTGAAATCAGGTTGAATGTGTGAGGTGATATGTGAAGGACAGCTGACAGGTGACCGTCAGTGAGAGAGGATCTGGATTTGTTCAACTTCATCACGGAGAATGTTTGTTCACATATGTAGGTGGATCCAAAGAGAACCAACATCTTCTGAACGTGTTGCTTTTGCAGCTTAGCTAGCAAAGCCTCAGATGTCCGTGTCCGCTCAGCATCAGTCAAGTTTTAGTATTTCTTCACGTGTTTTGTCTCGTAATGGAGATTCAAATTGTAATCCTTAAACCCTGTGATCTGTTCTCCACAAACTAAGCACATGGCTTTATCTTTGACTTCAGAAAAGAAATACTTAGAAGTCCATGTTTTGCTAAAAACTCTACACTCAGGACTGTTGTATTCGATTGCATTAGTTTTAGCAATGTATACCAACTATGTGCTAATCTCTAATATATTTTAGTTTATGATGCCACTGTGTGAAAAATACTACTTCTTGGAAATACTGTTGTCCGGTTTATCCGTAAACTGTTTCTTTCTTTATAGATATCCTTCCTAAGAAGATCTTGGCTCGGGATTATCTTCAATCTTTGGAGCAAATGCAAGAAGAAGAAGAAGAAGAAGACGACGCTGCTGACTTTTAAAAAGGACATTGGCTGCATCTCACGTCTGGACTGATGTTATCAAACATACATGTCCTGTCATTCAAAGAGAGATCTGGCAGAAGAGACATCCTAAACTTTGTCAATGCTTTCAAATACACTGAGAGAGTTCAGCTGTAGGGGTAATGGAAGACATTAGTAGACATTGAACTGAAAGTAAAGCCACATATTGGAAAATGTGAAGACTCAAAAGATCACCTTCAAACACACAGTCTTAAAGGAACGTAGAAGTTGTACTGTATGTCTGAGATAAATACTTGATGCCAGAAATCTAAATTTGTAACAATGGCCTAAAGAAAGCAGCCGTAGATGAATCACAATGCAATCACGCCTCAAGATGTTGATGTTTGACTTTTTTCTGGTAGCAATGTCTGATAAATATTGTGCTTGTTTTGCATGCACAACAATTAGGAGGAGTGAATAGTTTTCTCTTAACAACTTGCAGCTCTCTATGGGCTAACTCCATGTAGCGGACCAAGAAATAATATTCCTCACAGCTGGTGCACAGATGTCTCGGCTCCTGAGTTATGATTGGGTGAACATTTTATTTTTCAGGTGATGTCAAACATTAATTTCAAAGTGAAATATGTCGATATTACTGATTCTAAGTTATACATGATAGCTTTAAAAGATATTGTCATGTTTTAGTTGTGAGTAGTTTATCATAAATACTTGAAAGTTGTTTAAACTAATCAAAAGTACAAATACCTCTTCTTTTTTTCCCATCTTAACTATAGCATAGCAAGTGAACATGCTGCATCTTTCCAAATGAAAATTTACAATCGGCCCAATAGATGTGAATATTTAAAGTGTATATAACAGCTGACCACCTTATCATCATTGTCCTAAAGCATTTACAAGTTCTTTGTTTAGATTTGATATTAAAATAAAGGTTCATGCTGTCTGATATCCATGTTGCTCTGCATGTATTTTACACCACAACCACAGACAGAAACGCGTATGAAAATGCAGTTTATTCACGTTGAATGATGTGTTAAACAAGTCAATTATTCCGTTCCCAGCTTCACAAATGTCTTGTGGTTTTACGAGAGGCTGCTAGCATGACCATGAAATCTCCATGTGGAACAAGTCTGCAAACTGGAAATATAGAGCGTGATGTAACAGCTACATGTGCATCAAATCTCCCTGATAGTGTGAGGTTTATCTACACATTACTTTTAGCCGCTTTGATGACATAAGGTGATTATTACTAACATAATCCTGAGCATGCATGCATTTACTACATTGTTGTATAATAATGTACATGAATATATAAATACAGCACAAATAGGACAACCGCTCCTTGTTACTGTCACTGCCGGATGAGTTTGTGCAGTCGAAGCTGCATGTTAAGCAAAGTATTCTCTAATTTAGAAAAATGACTCTCCAGGATGTTTGCCATGTGCTCTCTTCCTTCTATGGCGTCTCTTGTGTTGGCGAGATGCTCCTTCATGCTGAAAAGGATGACAAACCACAGTTTTTTTCACACATTTACACACGACTTTGCATGCGATTCTATCAAATAAAAGTCTGTTCTTTCACATCTAATAGAGAAAAGGCACTGAATTGCATTAATTCTCTGCAGCTGTTAGTGGCAGAGCCTCGTCTCAGCCAGATGTCCAGACAGATGACTGTTGGAAAACATTTGAAATTACTTAACTGTTTGTCTGGATGCTGTTTCCACTCTGTCTTCTTTGGCATTCAAGCAGCGTTATGTTTAGACCAAACAAGTAACACTGATCCAGAGTTCCTGACTGCCTCACTAACAATGATTAAGGAATAATCCCACAGCTGGCCTTGGATCAGAATTTACCAGAAACTTAATTTATTTGTCTCTGTACAGTAGGGCTTATAACTTTGTTTTGTGACTGGTCTCTGTAAAATACGGTTCTAATGTATGTATATAGATATAAATATGCAACAACAACAAAACAAAAAAGCCAGCTTGATCCTGTTCCTACATCTTTAAATAAGAAATCAGAGGTTCACTTTATTCACACTTCTTCAGTTACTACATTACAGTTTTTTTAATAAATGAATTATAGGATCCCTTAGGTTATTAAATTCATCAAATAGTCCATAGACCAATGCCCACCTTGTGAGGACTCCCTGCTCCTTCCCCTCTTTCCTTGTCTCCTTCAGAGAGGCAAACACCGTCTCCATGGTCTGCATAGTCTCTTCCACACTCAGGTGGTCTGAGTGGATCCCCTGGACCTCCTCTCTGGCTTGAAGTTCGTAGGAGACCCCTCCCTCCTCCACCCCGCTGGTGGTGGACACAGCCTGCAGGGCAGCTCTGTTCTGGAGGACGAGCAGACGGGACCTGGCAAACTCCTCGGGTCCGGCTATGTTTTCCCAGCAGATTGCAGAGGATGGCGGTAACCAGAAGCGCTGGGTGCAGTTGACTGGTTTCCCTGGGGTCTCTGTTATGAAGGGGCTGTCAGCAGGGAAGCTGTGGAGCAGGTGCAGAAGAGATGATCCAGAACCCCACTCCCAATCGGGAGGTTCAGGGGGTAAAGTAGGAAGAGGCCCTGCTGCCCCTGCACCCTCTGCTGGGAAACAGACCCCCAGCAGGAGGCAGAGAACAGCCCTGCTCACTGCCCCCTGGAGCATCTCCAAACTGGCTGAAACATGAAGGCTAGATCAAACTTGTGGAGCAGTATTCATATTGACACACGCAAATGTGCACACTCACACACACACACACACACACACACACACACACACACACACACACACACACACACACACACAGCTGTAATGGTTGGAAAGGCCATTTGGTTGGCATCATGACAGACCTTATCAACTACACATTTTTTCCACTGTAATCTTTTCCTTTTTTTCACACAACAGGTCTATCACAACCTCTATCTACATTTTCACACTATTTAAATCAAACATTTTTTAATGAGCCATGATATCTAACCTAAATCTAATAAATACAAATAAACGCACAATCCCATGCAGTTTCCAGACAGACTATAATTTGCATGTGCAGGGATGGAGATTTTGATGGCTCAATACATTTCAACTTGTTATTTATAAAGTTAAGAATAGCAGTGAGACTTTTAATAGGCATATAACTGTGTCAATAGGCACAGTGAGATTTTACCTTCAAAATAAAATATAAAATCTGTTACTTTTAATTGCAGCTACACTACTGCCACATGTTTCTCCATCAAGAACAAATTACATGTTTTCGGTACAGTAGCTTATACATCTCCAAAAAGGCTGAAGCAGAAATGTAGGTTATGCTTCATTTCTTATATTATGTCCGGAGGCTTTACTCTCATTTTGTCAGCTTCGTGGTTTGCCCGCAGTAGAAAGTTAAGAAGCCTCACAGCTAATCCGGAACTCCTGATCCCTGCAACGTTTTTATCTCATAAAAAAACATCCTTTTCCTCAATACCTTGCATAATTTTCACTCATGTCTTGTGTATATGTAATTGTCTTACCTTGTAAAGAAACCACAGCGACGAAGCAGTCTGTGAGTGCTGCGACGCTCCTCCGTCGCCTGAAGTGGTCGGAAAGAATGAGTCGTTGACTGCAGTCTGTTAGAAGCGATGTGAATCGCTTTTTACTGGCCCGGTTACAGCGGAGTCGGGAGCAAGGATTTTCCGTCAGGGTCTGTGGAGTAATTGAAGGAAACTTGCCCCAAAGAACGTCAAACACACTGTAGTCTGGCTGAGACTCTGTCACTGACTTACAAGTGCAAACACCAGACAGGCATGCTGGAAAGAGAAAGCAGGACTTTTATGTAACCTACTTACAAAAAAGTAAAAATGAAGTTTCAATGCTGGATTATACTTACTTCGGTAAAGTGTTAATTTGCAGCTTTGTGTTCTTCGAAATATTTCAAGTCAGTGAGTCTGAATGCAGTAAGAGGTGACATGCTATTGGAATTTATGAGCCATTTTACAATGTCCTGAACGGGACCAGCCAGACTTGAATTTTAAACTCAAAATGCTCCAAACATCTAAACATCATGCAATCATACATGTGCATTGAAACAGTTTGTCAGATACATCGTTTTATCTTGCTGTTTTAAGAACAAACAAAGGTTTTAAAATGAACTCAGGCTGTTTTTGTCCCAAAGACTGATACACAACATCTGTGATTGTTTAGTGAGTCTTTTGAATGGCCAAGGAATGAATTAATGTAGCCTGAGGTTTACACCCTGACATAAGCAACAAGGAATGGGAGGGATGAAATCTGGCACAAACTATCCAAAGTGTTGTAATGTTAAGGGGAGGAATGAACATGCACACCATCAATCTGAAGAATGGACTGAGTTTCTCAGGATAAACCATTATACACAAGGTTAGTAATTTCAAGAGTGGAAAAAGGTAAAATGCTGATCCCTCTTGAAGAGTCCTGTCAGGTCCTGCTAATGATTTTCAAACCATTTAGAGAACAAAGAGTAGAAGTTTATTAGTTCCAGTCAGATGAATAAAATACATGTTTTTGGCTCAATGGTGAAATCCAGAAAAACAGTCACAGTGGCAATTAATGTATTGCATTTGAAATGAAAGAATGAGGTCAACGTGCCAACTTTCAGATTCCTACAAAATAACACGGCACAACAAATCATGTGTGTGTGTGTGTGTGTGTGTGTGTGTGTGTGTGTGTGAGAGAGAGAGAGAGAGAGAGAGAGAGAGAGAGAGAGAGAGAGAGAGAGAGAGAGAGTGAAAACTGCTTTAGGAATATGCAAGAAAGCTCAACAGAAATGTCTAGTAAATTAAATTAAATTTATATTCACACATAAAACAGTTGCCACAAAGGGCTTTACAATCTGTGCAACACATGACACTCTTTTAAACCGAAGTTATGTCCATTTACAACCCCCCATGACAAGTTGTTTTTGTCTGTGGCTGGGTTGTAAAACTTCTCAGATTGTTTTATTGGAAGGAAGATGTGTATTATAGGCTGGCCTTCATGATTACAGGAGAAAAAGAAAAGATTAAAGTCTAAAACAAATGATTTTGTGTTACAGAAATGCAAGACCCCTCGAATTTATTGAAACCCTAAAGACATTATCCAGATAGTGACATTAATTTTACTTTAGCAGTGCATCGCAGCAAAGCGGATTTCAATTGAAGCGATGACACTCTGGCTAAAGTGTCAACTTTAAGCTTAAGAAACATTTTGTCTGCTTAGATACAGAGCAAATATACTGATTCTACAACACTGTAACAGTGACGCTACCTATTCCAGTTCAGAAAGCCCCTTTTCCATTTCTTTTACTGATTCTTTTATATCCACTGACAACATCTTTTGCATGTCATTCTTTTCCTTCTTTCCAATTAAACTTTTTTACAACTCAAAGGTCTTAAGAGGTAACAAGGTATAAAGGTTGGTCTAAAATTATATATTATGGTCTAAATGCTGATACGACACAGAACAAAGTAATCCTACAATGACATCTAGTGGCAAACAATGGAAATCGCTGCTTTATTGATTTATCACTGTATCCATCCCTCCATCACTAAAACACTGTTCGGAGTCCCAGTAGGACATTTTATATATTCATTTAAGACAATATGGACTAAAATATAAATAATCACGTGCATGTGTTTTCAGGCTTCACACTACATTTTAATTCCAGGATATAATCTTTGCACTAAATTCCATCATAGTACCTTATAATATGTGCAGGATTAAGCTCAATGTACACGAGCACTGCCCATGCCCCGGGTCGTGTCAGTGAGGGGCGGGAAGAAGGGAGGGGGATCACCGCGAGGCTCCTCCCCCCTCCAGGCTGCCGTCACCGGGGCTGCTGGACCGGAGCAACTCGGCACCAACAACCAGCCGCCGGCTGCTCCTCCGTGCTGAGCGAAGACTCGGTGCAGCCAGGAGACTGCCCGCCGTCTCTGCCCGTCAAAGTCTCGCGGTCCACGGTTGACGACATGGCCTCCGACGGCATGGACGAGCGATCTCCGCTGCTGTCGGGTCCCAACTCCGACAACGTGACCCCCACTGCTCCCCCGTACCTGCAGGATTCAAGTCCCCGAGGTAAACACAGCCTGCGTGCTGAATCATTTCTTGGGCGTATCGAGTTCGGCGTAAATAAAACTGCAGCAATGCAAGACTAGGGCAGTCACTCCGCAGCTGGGAAAAAGGTGGAGCTCGCACTGTGAGAACTGGAGCAGTGGGTTAGAGAAGAGGGGCCTACAATAACAGCAGGCTTTGTTTTTTACTGCAGAAATGCTCACATCGAGACTCGGTGGGGCCTGTCATGTTTTGGGTCCTCACCATAAGAAAAGGTAGCCTATGAGTCGTGATGTGAGGCCTCGCTGGAGGTGGGCTTTAATGTTGTTCATTGACGGGGGGAGGGAGAGATGAGCCACTGCAGATGAAGGCAGCCGGGCAGCCGAGCAGCCTTTTGTCCCAGCTTCAAATCGACAAAAAAGGCCCAGATGTGTCCTTCGCGGATGGGATTGAACCCCAAAGCATGCCAAAATGTCATAATATGTTACATTAAGCTGTCAGTTAGCTCATTTGCATGCACAATAGACTGTAAACAACACATATTTGGCCTTGATCTTGCGAAGACAGTTTGAATATATTCTAGCATTTTCAGTACAGTACAGGACATGTGCATGGACAGCAAGGAAACTGACACAGTGTCCACATTTTGCTTAGTAAATAGCTGAGTGTAGGTTACAGCACCGTAATGCATGCAGGGCTGAATGACCCAGGCAATCACTGCTCATAAATCCACAGTCCTCTCAGTTTGTAAGCTGCTGTCAGGGCTGGCCTTTGCACTGAATGTAGTCTGATTCTGAATTTATGTAGCAGAAGATCAAATCCCATTTTTAAATTGGAGACATACACAAAGACACATGCTGTTTCTTTTGGCTGGAGGCTTTACTAAATATATAAAAAACTAAACAAAAGTTCCATCTTAGTGTTTTTACAAAAACATCCAGACTCCTATCAACGGATTATGTTTTGTAGTAACATAAGTACAGTTAGCGTCAGACTCTGTTCCCTAAAGTTCCCTCTTATTGTACCTTTTTGTTCTGGGCTTTCTTTGACATGTCACAACACTGGTTGTTCTGCTGCAAATGAATGGATTCATTGACCGCGTAATACTCTTTGTAGAGATTTTCAGGACAAACGGCTAATATCAAGCACAACACAAGTGTTGAAAGAAAAAACAATATTTTGTTGTTCTGACGCACTCTAATCTTGCAGAGTTCATATTTCACCACCGGATTATTCATAAAGACTTTAATGCTGGACTGTAATAACCTGTGAACTGACAGTCTGTTTCGATGTCACAGCACTGATTTAGCAAAAGCCGAAATGAATGTCGGTATATTTCATGGCCCACTTTCTCCTCCCTCCCTCTCTGCAGTCTGGATTATGGCTAATTCCGGTTTCTCTGGGCTTTTTGAGTCCTCTATCAGCCAATTTGCAAACTGGATTAATCAGAGTCAAAGAAGCCAAAACTGAACTGTTTTCCTGAAACACAATCACTGAGATGGTACTTTCACTGTGATTAGAATTGAGTGAAATTTCTTATTATGTGAAAGTGACTGCAATCTTTGCTGTATTGATGCCCTGCATATCTTTACAATCTGACACTGAAGAACTACGACTCCTTTGCCTGATGATCAGAGTTTTATTCAGCTGTATCAGGTAGACATTCACTGCTGGCTGTATTCACAGTGTGGTGGTGGGGGTGAGGGGCGGCAACCAATGGCCTTGGCTGCATCTGAATGGTTAGACTGGCACTGTGCTTGATGTTGTTGTCACCTGCTTGATGTTTTTGTGCTTGAATGGCAAAGTAAATTGACTGCAACAAAAGGTTGTGCAAACCTTGAGAGTGTTTGAATTCATTGTTCATATTTTTCAGTCAGGGCTTCACTGATATATAGAAAACTGTTAAAATACACATTTTCAAACCAGCAATGGTAGCACAGTATATTCAGGGTATTCAAAGAAAAGTCTTTCAAAGGTGGATTCAATAATCTACAATATGTATGTAAGTCGCTTTGGATAAAAGCGTCTGCTAAATGACTGTAATGTAATGTATCCTCATACTGTACACTTAGCTGGTCAGGGAAGTGATAGTTATCCAGGTTAACTGGGAACGATGAGTCTATTTTTTTTTTTTACTGTCAACAAATCCAATGAAAATACCAAAACCCAAAATGAGTTGATTCTACTAAGTGTTGTCTGTTTATTTAAAGCCTTATGTATTTTTCATATTCTTTAAAAACAATCATTGAGCCCCACTGTTACACTGAGTGACATGCTCCTTCATCACAGTCAACTGACATATATTGTACAAGGAAGAGTGGTAAAATGTTAACATGATAAAAATGTGTCTTATTATCAACAATTTGTCTGCTATAATTAAATGATTAGCAGTATTGCAGTGTTGCTGCTGGCTCTGCACTGTGGATGGGTTTCCTCCAAAAAAGGCACAACTTCAGTGGTTTGAAAACCTTCAGCAGCACTACAGCAGACAAAAGGCCACGTACGCCGTCATTTAGTATAACTGAATGGACCGCGAGACAAAACGCACCAGGATCTGAGTTAGCTCAAGTGACAACGATTGGTTGATCATCACCGTCACTGTACGTTTGCTTAATGGTAATTAATCAGAGCTTCATCATGCCACAAAAGGGGAAAAAACTTTTGAGCAACTGCAAAAATATTTAGCTAAGTATTATGACATTATTTTAAGGCCATATTCTTCACCCCTACACTGGAGCTCCAAATCTGTATCAACTGATAATAGTCCCCAACAAATAATAAATAAATCTTCAGTAGGAGCTAATGGGCTAATAAGTGAGACAGAAAATATTGAGACTCTGATTCAATGTTGGTTTTAATCTTTTCATGGGGCTTGTTGGAGCTTTATCCTTTCAGCTTTTATAGAGAGTTTTTATTTCATGTCGCAGGAGGAACAGGAAGCGGAATAAAAAAAATAAATCCCTGAGCAGCTTGTGTCCAACAGCAGCTTCTTAGTCAGCCAATCTTCAACACAAACCACAAGTCACGTCACCACTGATGGCAACAGCTAGGCAGGACGTGATGGAGGCTGAATGTTGTGGTGCTGCTGGGGGTTGTAGTAAAGCGTCCTCTCGTCTTACCTCTGGCTCCGAGGACAGCCAGTGAAAACCTATAGCTGCTATATTCAGTTTCAGTCATGCATTAGGACAACTTCACAGCAGAGAGAGAAGCGAGTGGAAACAGGCCTCTCCTGAGATTGAGAACCGGTGGTGGATAACAGACTGCTGACTGTGTTTAAGGATTGTATTTCATACGTTTTGGATTAACTCGGCTAAGTAGAAATGGATCACCATGTGCTACCCGTCCACAGTAGGTGTGTCCAGTCTTTGACATACTTTGGTTGTATTTCTAGCCACGTTTGCCAAATTGTAGACGGGGACTCCCATCTGTCCCCGTGGTGTCAACTGTCGAGTGTCTCTGAATCCCAGAGCCAAGCATGTTTACCTCTTGACTCGTCCCATTATCTCATTCAGAGTGAAGGAAATGGGCCATTTGTCAGATTAGAGGCCTCCTATGTGTTTGGTCAGTAGACTCGGGTCAGGTTAAACAAAGGATTGGTAATAGCACAAGAGACATACTGTATTGTGGTTGATGAGGATTGTTTATGGCCACATCAAATCATTATTTCCATCATTGATTGACCTATTGATAATTTTCTCAGTTAAATCAATAAATGTGTGGTCTTTCAGATGTCAGAAAATATAATTTATTATAACTGCAGACACACAGTTTTCATATGACTTTGCTTATAATTTAAATTAAATTATTATATTTGATGGAATTTTCCATATTTATATATTCTGTTCAGGAGTAAATTACAACACCAAATCACAAAATTAATTTAATGTTTAAGGTTGAATTATATGTTTTAATGGAGTTTTTAGTGCGACAGATCGTAAAGTATGCGCGACTACTACAGTAGTAGTTGTGGTCACTGATTCAAATCTATGGCTTAAATGCATTAAAGATTAAAACCTTGAAAAACACGTGGAATGTAGACTAATAACTCAGGTTAATGTGGGATTAAACAGTGCAGAGGTCATTTGACTGGCATATGTAGTTAGTTCACAGTAGTTCTTTCAGACATTAAGAGAACATTCTTTAAGTCTGGCCATTTGATTATGTTGACTACTCTTGTTTATACAACAGTAATTAGTAGACTGGCTTTTCTTTGTTTCTCAGCCAAAAATATTTAGGAGCTTATTAGCCTCGTTAGCAGAGATATTTAAATAGCTCCCTATCCAACTGATGCACCAACTGAACAAGTCTTAAAACCTCTATGTCCATAAAATATGGGCAGGTGGTACATCTTTCTTGTTTCTTTAAAGTCACAAACAGTTGGATTCTATCAGACATAAAGCATTTATTTCTATCCCATGTATTGTGTCTCATATTACTTAAATGTTAACTTTGTCTGCGATCATGTTGGAATGTAAAAGGGCCCATTGTTTCTTTCTTAAACATACAGAGTGGTGCTCGGCTCCTGACAAAGAGAGACGAGTCACATGTTGAGCAGTCAGAGTTGTACACAGGCTTGTCATGAGTTTGCATGATGAGTATGTGCAGCAGTGTTTCCAGGCTGCCCACCACACACTAGGTTTGATACTTACTAAGAGAGACATAACTGAATAAACTTGTATGTTATATGGCTTTTTGAGAAAAGTTAGTCCAGAAAATGATTCCTTTTGGTAAGAATTGTTTGTTGTTGTTTTGGCATGCATCAGACGTTTGTTTTGTATTGCATATTGTTGTCGGGAGCTTAATATAAAATGAGGGCTGCAACTAAAGATTATTTTCATCATCCGTTAGTATGCTTAACTTCGAGGCTATTTACTTGATCTCTTCCACAGCTTTAAGCTGCATATTGTGGCCTTTATCAACCACTGACATTCTGTCCTTAAATTTAATTATTGTTTAATTTCTAGTCTGATGTCTAAAGTCTTAAGGATCCTGGTGATTTGGTCTATTTATTGCCTGAAGTTTTATCGATGCATGCAGTTAACAGCTGGCCGTGTGTTGTGTGCTTTGCCCTCCTCCTCTTTTCAAAGCCGAACTACCTCCTCCCTACACAGCCATTGCGAGCCCGGACACCGGCGGTGTACCTGTCATCAACTGCCGCGTATGTCAGTCGCTCATAAACCTGGATGGAAAGCTTCATCAGCACGTTGTCAAGTGCACAGTCTGCAATGAAGCTACAGTAAGTGGAGGCCGTTGTTGAGGCCGGTGAAGGCTTTATTGATGATGTTTGGTGTTGAGTCGTTGTAGTTCAACTGTCAACATGAGTAATGACACTTAGTCTTCAGTTTTATTTGAGCTGGTTATCACTGCTCTCCTCTCCTTTCCAACAATCAATTCACATTTCATCTCTTCAGCAATCTAATCAGAAATGCACATGCTTTTTTTGTGTTATTGCGCAGTATAATTTTGAATGTTAAAATACGGAATTTGTCAGCAATCAAGAGAGAAACCATTTGCTTTTGATGCCAATTGTTTTGGCTATTTTACATCTTGGCAATGTCCACTTTTTACAGCTGTACCAGATGTTGATGTGGACATCTGTCACATCGATCAATCAGTCCAGTGATAAGTGCTCCATATGACTTGAAATGTGTCTAACTGAGAGCTTTGATCGATCTGTCAGTAGAGAATGAGGATGATAAATGGATGTCATCACAAAATGACAGTTCCACTGGCTGATGTTTGTGATGCTTATACATCAACACAGCCATTTCTTATTCTATTAAACTCGACTCAAACATCATAGTGTCCTTCAGTTGTTGCATCTTATTCCAGCTCAGGTTCACCAAACACTGCAGCCATAGATCTATAGACTGAGCGATGTGCATCAGGCGTCCTGCGATCAACTCTACATAGTTTAAACGTTTCTCAATACAGTCTAATTCCAGACAAGCACAACATTTTAAATTGCTTCTTAAATTTGTCTGCATATGTGTATTTATTTGTGTTTGCTGTTTGGTTTATGAATATATGAAATACATATTGTGTAAAAAAGCACTTTGTAATCTCTGGTTCTGATATGTTTTACATGAATAAACTTAAGTATTGTTATAACAGTTCCTGCCATTGGCCAGTCCCATGTATGTAGACACAAACAGCACACAGTATTTCATACAGAGGCTTTAAAATGCCAAATACAGCATGTCGGACGGCATAATTTAGACGTATGAAGCTGATGGGTGAACTAATTGATTTTGCACATTACTTTTTACACCCTGTTAGGTCTGAAAGGCTCCTCTGTGTCACCTCAACAACATTTTAAACCAACTGCTCTCCTTTTTTTGGCTTTGTTTTTGTATTCTGTATTACATTGATTTTGATGTTTTGCCTTCCAGCCCATCAAAACTCCCCCAACAGGGAAGAAATATGTGAGGTGTCCCTGTAACTGCCTGCTCATCTGTAAAGACACATCGAGGAGGATAGGATGTCCTCGACCAAACTGGTAGGTAGCTGGTGGTCAAGTTCAGTCTGTATGTTTACTTCTTTTACAAAGCCAAAGAACAGGCAACTTTTATAAGGCAAATCAAGACCTTTCATGTCATCAACACTTTTATAATCATTTCTTGAATAGGTTATAATTAAAATCTTGTCCATCTCTTTGTTCCTTCGACAGCAGACGGATAATCAACCTGAGCCCAGTGATGGTTATCCCAGAGGAGCAACCCGCCCAGCCGGCACTGCCCATCCAACCTGAGGGGATGAGGGTGGTTTGCGGTCACTGTGGCAACACCTTTCTTGTACGTAAACCAACCAACAGCTAAACCAATCGCAGAGTTGTTCATGCGAATGTCTTGCTGTGCTGTTGATGGTACATGCATATTAAAAATATTGATAGTCAAACCACAGTCAGTGATGGACACAGGGGATTGTCTACACAGTATTATAGCAGAGTTGCATAGTTCGCTGACATGGAGGTTTAAATACCTTATACCTCTATTTGTCCTCTTACATATTAATAAAAGGAACCACCAGGTCCATTGAAGGGAGAAGGTGCAGAACCTGAGGTATTGACTCAGTATGACACAGACTCGCGTGTCAAAATCAGTGGTATGATCCTCTTAACGTGTGCAAATTGTTGCTTGCGCTGTCTGTAGGGCAGTGAGGACGCCAGAACATCCCAGCCAATGTCTAGCCTCCCCAGCGATGGCTCTCCCCCAGCACAACAAGAGGTTGAGAAAGCTGGTCATACTGGTGGACATATTAACAACAGCCTAACCTGCTCCAGTTCAATCTGCGGCCTTATTTACACTGGTGATAATATGACTTTGTAGACATCTGGTTTTGAAGAGCACAGTTAGTTAAGAGCAATTTGTATTTCATTTTTAATTGTAAAAAACCTGGTTTGAATCAGGATGGTTTGGCCTGAACTTCTATTGAGTTTTTCATTCCTTCTCTCAAGCCAGATGTCGAAAGTCACATATTAAACTTGTTTCAATAGGACCTTAAATCTTTCTGATCTGTGATGGATAAACATTTTTCTTAACACTGCTTTTAACATCAAACACCTTAATGAAACAATTGTATATTTACAACCCTAACTAATATATCATAAGAGTAATTTTAGATACTAATTTAGCCTATTGTTTCACATTTTCTCCAATACAGACATAATAAATAGATTTACAACCTGCAAACCATCATAATTGATCATCATGTAAAATCATTCCCAGTAGATCTTGTGTTGATTGTTCTAAAAGTACAGTTGGATAATAGTGTGTTGTTGTATTTTTGTGTTCACATGTGCTCATGTGGATTCTCCTGTAATGTAACTAAACTGTGCTTCTTCTCTGTTTCCTCATAGTGGATGGAGCTTCGGTTTAACACACTAGCCAAGTGTCCCCACTGCAAAAAAATGTGAGTCCATCAAACCTGCATTTAACTCATTACAAACAAGGGAAAAATGAATCACTGTTCCAGTGGGTTCTCACGTTTTAGCTCCAACTTATGTATACTTAGCTGATCACTTTCGGTTTTGGATGATTTTTTCTTACCGTTGATGGCCGCCATTGGTTTTCATTTCATTTCTGTATGGTTTGAAAATTATTTAGCAGACCGTTGAAACTTTCTTAATTGTAAAAAGTCTTCATTAATTGTTGTCAAAGTTACATTATTGTTTCCTGGTTTTACAGTTAAAGACTCATTTAAAGGTACAATATATGGGATTCTGAGTATTAAAATAGCTATTTGCTATGTATAGATATTGATACAGATATGAAGCCGCTCTCCCTCTATGTGTGTTATTATCCGAGCGTCTCCTTGCTTTGTTGACATAGATGGGCCGGCCACGGGTGCTTTTAGTGCATGTTCGTGTTCGTGCATTTGAGCGCGCCCCACTGGTTAGCTCCCTGATTGCAGTGGACAGCGTCAGCGCTATCATCACTATCATCACTTTCTCCACTTTCTCCACTTTCTCTCTAGTTTGCACTGTTCCCAATCTAGTATAGCACCATTAAAATTGCATGGTTGTAATGTAACTTTATAACAAATATGAATGCAGACTTGGATGTCCTTAAATTGGTAGAATTGTCATGTAAAGTCTAAATGATTCGCAGAGAATGGACTTCAATTGCGAATTTATAAGTGTGGTCTTTAAACAAAAAACAAGACATATTCTACATTAGAGGGAGGAGAATGCTTTAAAAGACTTACACGTCTGCATTGGCATCAAGTCTCATACATTTAGGGCTGTGGTTTGGTATGAAATATGGTATAAAAAGGGTTTACTTTCAGCTCTTGTTGCTGGAGAAGTTTAGTTCAGCTTACTTTATGGTTGCCGAGCTTCGGAGGTCTGGACTTTGTAGTTCTTGGAAGGAGAGGGGAAGTGATGCGGGCTAATCTAGACGTGTGACAGGAATTAGAGCCTGGCCTCAATACATGTTATGGTAACGGTGCAGGAGGGTCACAGAGTTGAGAAGTGGTGAGAGGGCATCAGGAGGTGTGTCTGAAAGGGATGATAGGGACTTTATCTATAGTGATGCTGAGACGACAGACCACCTGCCTCAGAATAACAATCTGCTGTCTTTGCCTCTATCTCTGTCTCTTATTTCTGCATCTTTTTCTATAGCTCCATGTCTGTCTCAATCTTTATCCCTGTACCTCTTTTGCCATCTTTCCTTGTATTTTATTTCATATTTTGACACCATCTCTATTTACATATATCTCTCTTGAGTCTTTTATGATAATTCAACTGTTACAAGTCAAGAGTGATGAAGGCAACGGGTAATAAAACATACAATTGACTTTGTTACCATCCAGCCTCTACCCTTCTGGGAGTCCATTAACCCAATAACTAACTAACTATTTAAAGTAAAAAAAAAAGTTTAAATGGTAATAATCTTCTTTCACCTCAGCGTCTATTTCTGTCTTTTTTGTTCTCTATCTCTTTCTTTCCGTACATATTTTTTTTTCTTTGACTGTATTTCCCTACAAACTCCCTTTGCTCTTGCAACAGAAGTCAAAACAGTGAGAGATGAAGTAACATGGAGTTGTTAGGATTTTACCTTGATGCTTATAAGGAACCGATACTTTTTGGTATAGTGGCACTTCACAGAGGAAAATCCCCCAACTATGCATGTGAGGTGTTGTAGTAGGGCTGTTTTTTGGTAGTCAGACTGATGCACTGTTGATCCAGTCTGTTTGCCTCTTTAATTCTTGTTTTGCAAGTGATGTTCAACTCTTAAATCATTAAAAAACATCCTTTGAATATAGGCCTGCTCCATATATGGTCACAGGTCAAATGAATGAGATGGTCAGGTGGCACAATTGTGAACAGTGAGTTGAACAAAGACAAAATGTAAAAGCAGGAGAAGAAGGAGTAAGAGAAGGTAAGAAATCAGGTGATCAGGCTCCCTTTAAGCCATCTGAATACCAACGATTCCTGAAGAATGCTTGAGTCCCGTCACATGAGAGGCATGTGAGAACAGAGAGGGGGAGGAAAGTAAAGAAATGGTGAAGCAAAAAAAAAAAAAAGAAACAAAGAAATTGATGCTGAGGGGCAGTCAACTTGTGCATGTGTTTGTATGCAGTCTGGACGTTGGGACATGTGTTGCTCATGTGACCGGCCTCCAGCGCTTTCATGTGTTATGTAAAAGAGGAAGAGAGAGATTTTTGGCTGCTGTAAAGTGAGATCACTGGGAAAATGGGATGAAGTCATATCAGTCAACATCATAACACAAAATGTTTCAAATGTATTTTTTTCAACCATAACCACATGCAAATATAAAAACTATAAAAAAAGTTATAGAAGATTGAAATCTTCTATCTCACAGAACCAAAACATAAGTATCTGAAATGTATGACTGACCTCTGTTTCTCTCATCGCTCTCTTTCTGCAGATCCTCCGTTGGCAGTGCGCTCCCTAGGAGGCGTTGTTGTGCTTATATAACTATAGGAATGATCTGCATTTTCATTGGAGTGGGTTTAACGGTAAGTACTGTCTTTGTCTTGTTTGTGTTCATTGTTTTTATATTTAGACAAACTCAAAAGCACCAAAATAGAAGTGACAAAGAGAAATACGATTTTAAAGGCAAAACATTATAAAAAGAGAGATTATAGAAGTGTGTCTGGAGAAGTTTTTTTAAACAAGACAGGAGTCTATAGCCACATTAGCAGCTTCTGGCTGTACTTAAGCTGGATGCTAATGTTAACATAGTAACATGCTCTCTATCCAGGGTCCTTTGTTCCCCAGTTAAATATCCTCTTAATGTGACATATTACAAAGACTTTACAGATGGTTTTATGTTCTCTGCAATGTTTTTTTCCATTCGGTGGGTCAACATGTAGAAATCACTCATCTACAGCTTATACAGCTTATAGCCAACTGATGTTATGTTCAATGAAATATGTGGACAGACAGTTTTCTTGACTTTAAACATTTATATCTCCAGAGTGGCTGAATGGATTTGAAACGTCCATCTCTCTTTGTTATTTTGCAATTTGAACTGAAGATAGTCCTAACCAATCTCTTACAATGAGGGCCCTGGGAATTTAGGGATGACTCTCTCTCTATGATAATGTTAACATGCTAATGTTTAGCAGGTATAATGATCACCAGGTTCACCATCTTAGTTTGGCATTCTACCGGGCTAATATTGGCTTACTAGCACAAATCACAAATTACTGCTGAGGATGATGAAACCGTCACTACTTTTGCAGGAACATGAATGTGTGAAGCAAACTTCACAAAAATTCCATCCAATAGTTGGATAGATATTTGACTCAAAACCACAAAAGTGACGTGCAAGGTGTTGCTAAAGGAAAGTCACGGGATCAGAAATCGTTAGCTTTCATCTTCTGAGGAACACAGAGGCCTTTTTAAAATTTCATGGCATGTTGAGATATTGAAGTCTGGACCAAAGTGGTAGACCAACACGACTAGCAGACATTTCTACTGTATCCATAGAGCCACGCAGCCGATATCTGGAACTCTCCAGTAGAGTTTAAATTAGTATACGGTCACAACACTTGAGAAATGTTAATATGTGCTTTACAGTGTACATATATTATGAAAAAGAAGAGGTAATAAATAGAGAGATATAAAGTAAAAATCTTGGGTAGTGGTTTTAGTGCATAATCTTACATCAAATATACTGCCTGGCCAAAAAAAAAGTCGGCATCAAAAAAAAAGGTCACACACACTAATATTTCGTTGGACCGCCTTTAGCTTTGATTACGGCACGCATTCGCTGTGGCATTGTTTCGATAAGCTTCTGCAATGTCACAAGATTTATTTCCATCCAGTGTTGCATTAATTTCTCACCAAGATCTTGTATTGATGATGGTAGAGTCTGACCGTTGCGCAAAGCCTTCTCCAGCACATCCCAAAGATTCTCAATGGGGTTAAGGTCTGGACTCTGTGGTGGCCAATCCATGTGTGAAAATGATGTCTCATGCTCCCTGAACCACTCTTTCACAATTTGAGCCCGATGAATCCTGGCATTGTCATCTTGGAATATGCCTGTGCCATCAGGGAAGAAAAAATCCATTGATGGAATAACCTGGTCATTCAGTATATTCAGGTAGTCAGCTGACCTCATTCTTTGAGCACATACTGTTGCTGAACCTAGACCTGACCAACTGCAGCAACCCCAGATCATAGCACTGCCCCCACAGGCTTGTACAGTAGGCACTAGGCATGATGATCCAGGTGGCGACTTTTTTTTTTGGCCAGGCAGTGTACAATGGTTCATTAAGCCACTGGACTGTTCAGAAAACAAAAACTATATGTTTTTTTATTTTTTTACAAACAGCCACATATTGTTCAGTTTTTCACAGTATATCAGAGTCAGTTCAGACTTTTACAACGTGGTATAATGATATTAGAATCATAATCACTTGATAATGAGATTACAGTCCCCAACATCAAGGTTACTGAGCTTGTTGCAATTGTTCTGGCACTTTCCTGATGAAGTGGATGTCTGACTGATAGGGTCTGACATAACAAACTTAATTTTATTAATCTCTCAAAAAGGTTATATTCTTGGTGTTGATATTTCACCCACCGTCTCTTCCTCTTCTCTGTATTAACAGGTTGGGACTCGGGACTTTGCCAATCGTTACAACGCCACCTACGTGTCCTGGGCGTTCGCCTACCTGCTGGGTCTCATCTGTCTGATACGAGCCTGCTACTGGGGCGCTATCAAAGTCAGCTACCCAGAGAATAGCTTCGCCTAGAGCAGACTTGGCATGGCTGGAAGAACAAACCTCACTTTTAGTTTTTTTCCATCCAGATTTTAAACCCGTCATGTTCAGCAGAGAGGAACGCCTGCAGAGCCTCTGGACAGGAGTGTGTTGAAGAGGTGTTGTGTGTGTTTGAAGAGGTGTATGTTGGAGATGTAGCTTGAATCTTATTGTTTTTGTCTGGAATGTTTTAGAGAGGTTTGACTCACTGAACAAACCTAATGTATGTCAATCAGTCCTCCTACTAGTCCACAAGGACTAAAATCCTGCCTAGGTTTTGCCCAAATCCTCCAAAATCCAGAATCAATTTAAAAAATAGTGATTTTTTAAAAAGAATGACAACATAATGTTTAAAAAAAGTAAAAAGATTGTTTAGCAGACTGGTTGGATTTGGTCATTCTGGACCTTTTTTCTTTTTGTTGTTCAGCACTTGATTTCTTTTGTTACTGACCAGACCAAAATGAGACAACCTCCTATGAACAGTTTGCCCATTGCACTACGATTATATGCAATTGTATGTGTTGTTTTGCTGCTAGTTAAACTCCAGCTACAGAAAGCTGCAGACCCATACTGTATTGAAACCATTTATCTTGCCTGTGTGTACACTGACATAGTATTGCTATATGATTTTAACTCTCTAAATGATCAATTTTTAAAAGAAATTCTTGAATACCCATTTGTGCCAACTTTGCTGCCCAGTATTAGTCAAGAAGAGCAAAAGATCAACAGGAGTTTGTCTTTTTTTAAATATCAAAGTGTTCATTTTTAGTGCCATGCAGCTTTTAACTCACTACAGCAATAACCCTTTTATTTTAAGTTATTTTGTACCTCCCTTTGTTTTTCACTGCTCTTCCGTTGCCTTCTCAATGTTGGAATATGATCCCAGAACATGGTGACTCATGTTTGCATGTTGACTCTCTTATGCTCTGTCACTGAGGTGGTGTTTTTGTCAGTTTTCAGAGAGGTAGCTGAAGATTATGACGCTCCTGTCTTTGCTCCGTCTGCCTGTGAGTTAGAATGTAAACCCTCCTCTTCCTCTTCCTCCCTCCACTTATAATCGCAGCTCTGTGAACTCCGGTGAACTCTGTGCTAGCTAGCATCGCTATAGGCTAACTCAGCTTCCTGTCTCTTCACCTTGACCAGTGGGCGCAGCTCAAACTTCTAACCTTGTTTTGAATGTGATGATGATGATGATGATGATGATGATGATGAAGCAGAACATAATGTTAAACTCTTTGTACATAGCTCAAATTCAGTACTTGGAAAACTGTAGTGAAAGGTGAAAGCAGAAGATGGCTCGTGGGTCTTTTTAAAAATTATAATTTATCAATAAAATGCAAAAACTGCTTGTATTGTACAGTTTGCTCATTGGCTGTGATGTTTCAGACTTACCACATTTAAGAACATACGCCTGCATACAAGGTTCAAACAAAAGGGATGCACTTAAGTAATTTAGAGATACCTTTCTTGAGGGTTTTCTTTTAAGGCTACTTTATGCTTCCACTTCACTACATCTCAGAGGGAAATATGGTACTTTTTACTCCACTACATTTATTTGGCAGTTATATAGTTAATTTTCAGATTCAACATTTTCACGAAAAACATGATGATCTCATGAAATGTGATGCATTACTATAGATTAAACCTTCCAACAATATAAAGTATTAAAAGTAGAAGTATTAAAATGCTGCTTACACAATTATAATGTGTCATTGATAATAATTCAATAATATAAAATCTTAACTAATTATACTTTGAAAGGCTGACAATTTTCCCAAAGAGTACTTCTACTTGCAGATAGTACTTAAATACTATGCAGATTATTTTTAAATATATTATGTATTAATACTTTTATTCAAGCGAGGGATCTAAATTCTCCACTCCTGTTACGTCCAAATACATAAGAAGCTTTTAATACAACACATTCCAAAAACTGATTGTCAGCTTGGTAGCACAGACAGAATAATAACCATCAGTGATGTGAATGAGACTGAGACCGTACAGCCATTAAAAACAGATGCTTAATTTTCTTATAATGACAACAATAACCAGTGATCAGCATGTTCCACACATCCACAGTCCACCAGGTGTATTCACTCATGTTGCCTTATTGGACTTCTTCTCTGGACTGTGTGGATGAGTACAAGCTGTACTTGACTAGGTGTGACATTGTATTCTATCATCCTTCTGATTGGTAGATAGTGTTTGTAGGTCATCAGGTAATTCCAAGCTCCGCTGAACTTCAACCAGGCTGGACGTATAATCAGCCAGAGGAATTGATAACACCTGTGTGGGCAAAACATTTTTCATCTAGTTGTTGTCTTGCAGATTTACTGATTTGATGTGATTACGTGGTCTATAAAAGTAATAAGAATAATTAAAGCTGCAAGCAGCATTGATCGGGCCCTCGCAACTTCACGCACGTCGAGGGTACTGGCAGGACTCTGGGTGACGCCGCCATGCATTTCTGTGACCATCATACACTGCGTGCACGAGTTAATCAGTATTTCCTGGAACCAACAGGACTCTGGGTTATACGGCCATGCATTTCTGTGACCATCATACACTGCTATGAAGCCAGTTTCTGTATATATACAAAAAAAACCAACCTGCATTTATTAAAATTTTTTGCAGAACCCCCCCCCCCCCCAAAAAAAAAGCCATTTTTCTTTCATGTGATTTTTTTTTAATTTCATGGCGTAAACTGGCTTCCACAGTTCTGCTACTAACCTGTATGAAATTATTTTGTAACTATGCACCGTTTCCTCTAATATCAAATCTGAAATTAGACAAATTGTCTCATGAATGTGGTTTGAAATTTGCTCGTGAATGATATTTTGAATGTCTTTAATTTTGATATGCTACATCAGAATTTCCTTGTTCTCTCTGAGTGACACCTTGAGATGGTCTGTATGCAAGCCAGTTTCTGTATATATACAAAAAAAAAAAAAAAAGGATTTTTTTTTTGCAGAACCCCCCCCTTACCAAAAAAAAAGCCTTTTTTCTTTCATGTGACTTTTTTTAAAATGTTAATGCATAAACGGGCTTCCACAGTTCTGCTATTAACCTGTATGAAATTATTTTGCAACTATGCACCGTTTCCTCTAAAATCAAATCTGAAATTAGACAAATTGTCTCATGATTGTGATTTGAAGTTGGCTCGTGAATGATATTTTGAATCTCTTTAATTTTGATATGCTACATCAGAATTTCCTGGTTCTCTCTGAGTGACACCATGAGATGGTCTGTATGGAAGCCAGTTTCTGTATATATACAAAAAAAAAACCTGGATTTTTATTAGGTGCTAGGGCTCTAATAATAATAAACATTAGAAGAACAATAGGTCCTCCGCTCCGACTACGTCGGTGCTCGGGCCCTAATGATAAACCTGTTATACAAAATATCTAGCTGACACTTATAAGTGTTCATATTTCCCGACCAATTGAAAAGCCAGAATAATTCTCAGTGGCCTGTTCTTTCACTGCTATGTGCCCACACGGTGGTGCCATTGGCAAACATTTGATAAAGCATTTTAGTTAGCTGCTTTAAAGGCGTTAAGTGTGTGTGATAGAGGAGCCCAATCCCAATGTCCCCTTTAAGGCCTTAAACCCCAAACCCTTAGGGCAGGGGAATCAAACTCATTTTCACTCTGGGCCACATCAGCATCATGGTCGCCCTCAAAGGGCCGGTTGTAACTGTAAAACTGTATAAATGTAACTACTCCCTAACATATTGTTAAATAACTGTCCCTGCATTTGATTATTGTTTATTCAAATGTGACAATATTATACATGTAGTTATATAAATGTAAAAATATATTTAAGCACATTTCTGTTATTAAAACATAAATCATTTTAATTTAGGGTTAAGAAACCCACATTACTCTATCAAAGATCAAACTTTTAAAGAAAATAAAGACAAATATCATCGAGCACAAGTTATTACATTAACTTTGTTCAAAGCTATTTTTGTCACCTCTCTGCATCACTAATGTCCCCGTCGTCGTCCCATTCATGCAGCTACATCCAACAGCTCCTCACTGACGGTCAAGTCTGCCTTCAGCCTCTTATAAACACTGATAGATGTATGATGTATCTGTGTTTTCTGTGCTTTCATCAACAGATAATGAAAAAGACAAGTACCTGCTCGTCTCTCAGCTAGCTGTGTTGTCAGATTGCCTGCTAGTTCCTGAACTCGGTCTGATGGTGTTTCTTCACAAACTGTCATTTATAAAAGTCTGTATCTGGTCGGAGCTCACCTGCTCACATACCTTTAGCATGCACTGGGCTGTAACTTTTGTAAATCTATTCTGCTGCGATTGCAGTCTGCCTTTTAATTCTTGAACAATTTTATGTTTTTCTTGGAGGCTAAATTTAGCTCCGTGTTTGGTGTCAAAAGGCCGACGTAAGTTGTATTCCTTCATCACCGACACTGCCTCATAGCACAGAAGACAGACCGCTTTTTCCCCTTGAAGCACAAACATGTATTCACTTTCCCATCTTTCATAAAATGTTCTTCCCTCTGCATACATTTTTCTCTTCGTGGACATTTTGGGATTATTTGTCGATCATTTTCAACTCAATCACTTGTTGGAAAACCGCTTTACGAGCTGTTGCCTCTCCTGTCCACCTGTTGTGATAGTTTTAATGTCGGCACACAGACAACATGCTATATCATAATTTTGACTTTCTATCTCATAATTTCGACCATGGGAATATTTTTCTTTTCAAGTCTAACTTTTTTTTCTTCTTTTGCCGGTGGATTCGCGGGCCACATAAAATGATGTGGCGGGCCGGATTCGGCCCGCGGGCCTTGAGTTTGACATGTCTGCCTTAGGGACTTACTGACATAACCTGGTAAATGGTTGAGTGTGAGAGACTGTAATGGCTTGAAATTATGTAAATAGGAATGGGACAGCACTTTGCTGCAACATATCACGTAATCATGACAACATCAAAATATTTTAAAATAATTTCATATGTTTTTATGTTCCATCTTTAATCCTTGTTTCTGAGTAAATGTAATATTTCAGGCTGAACACACGTGTCGTCCTCTTTGTTTTACATTTTATTTTACGTCTCCATGCTTCCACTTGGGCAAAGTCGGCAGAAATGCAAATTTACGGAAATGATTCATAAAGGGCTCAAAATGTCTGCAAGAGAGCCTTAAAACACTCAATGATTTAACAGTAGGACGGCCCTAAACCCTCACGGACTTTGCGGAAGCATGCCTCAAAGTCTGTGAGTCTGTGAGTGTGGAGATTGGGCCTTAGTCTCACACCATAGATATCAGGGTACACAGAACGGAGCAGACCAAAAATGACATGTTGTCAACTTTCTGTTACATTAAAATGCATTATTCTTGCCACTATAATTTCAATGGAAATCCCTATCTTGTCTTGGCAAACAAACTAGTCGGATTAGGAATTAAGTATCCATCACTGATACTTCCATATTTGGATAACCATAAAACTCTAAACAACTGTTCCTTGATGTGTTGTTTTTGAGATATGGTGTTAGCAGACTAATAGACAAACAAATAACTAGGGGTAAAAACATGATACACAACAATATATCGTCTTTATTTATGATTATCTTATTGGAGACATTAAATACAGAAACAACAGAATAATGTTTTAATGAGCTCACCAGAGCTGCTACAATTGATACAAGTATCTGTCCTTCCCTCTCTCTCACCCTCTCTCTCACACACACACAAACACACACACACACACACACACACACACACACACACACACACACACACACACACACACACACACACACACACACACACACACACACACACACACACACACAGCTCGCTTCAGCTTTCATGATCTACTCCGAGCTGCAGATGATGTCACTTCAAACACAGTGATGATGTCAGATCATCAGATGGGTCTCCGTCTGATGAGGTCATTGCTTTTAGGATGTCAGAGCGTCGTCTAGGTGTGTAAACAAACACATACGTGTGGACTATTTCCGACTACCATCTATAACTATGAAGGGACATGGAGGTCTTAAATACTAATCACCATGATTTTACGAGTTGCGTTGAGTTAGTGTGTGCGTGTGTGTGTGTGTGTGTGTGTGTGTGTGTGTGTGTGTGTGTGTGTGTGTGTGTGTTGCTATGGACTTCCTGATGTGTTGACAGGTAGCTCTCGGCACCCATGAGTGATGATCTGTGAACGGTGCTCGTCCACTTTCAGTTGTTGTTGAGGACCCACCATGAGGCTGTGGAGGAGAGGCAGAAGAAGAAAAGAACTGGCCCTCAAAAATGACTCCAATCAATGACACACTTAGTATGTTCTCCTCTGTGACTGTGTGTATTTTGTGCATTTGTGTGTCCATGTAATCTGTGACAAATGTATTCAGCACTGCCCTCTGCGCTGCTTGTGGCTGGTTACGTGGTGGTGATGCTTGTGAGACAGAATCAAGATCAATTTGATGTAATAATGCAGGAAAATAACACAAAGACAATTGCTGGTGTGCTGGAAAAAATGGCAAAACATGGACAAAAGCAAACTTATTATGAATAAAATTGAGTGACAGTCTAACATGAGCTGACTATGTGACTGTTAAATGTAATTTTATATAATTAGCTTCAAAGCTAAATGCAATAATGACTCCAAAACCAGAACAAAACATAACAAACAAACAAAAATCCTCAACACAAAAGAGGAAAAAAACCAACAACCTCAATTTAAGATCCAACTTACTTATCTCCATAGCTTTCAACCACAATTCATGGCCTTCCTCCGGAGTTGCTTGATTGTCATGTAGAACGTGTTATTTCATTTGATATCATAAATATTAAGTTGTATTCATACATACATTATTTTCCATTATAACTACTGAGCCTCATGCCGAGGAAGGCCATGAGGTGTGGTTGAAAGCTTCAATAGTTAAGTAAATTGAAACGTGTTGAGATTTTTATATTCTCAAAATATTTGTTGTGGTTTAAACTGTTTCCAAGATTGAGAATGAACCATCAAGCTAAATACGTATCGACATCATACATTCTTTATTACATTTACAAGGTGAAATACTCAAATCAAAAATCTCACAGCACGACTTGGTGTTTTTGAAAACTTTGGCATTGTGACAAATTTTAAATTAAGTTCTGAGGGTTTGAGGGTCATCTTAATGATTGATGATAGACGTACCAGAGGGCACCTGAAGCTAGAGAGGTTACCCTTTGGCAGTGTAAGATCAGTCAGGTGAAAGTTATCTTGATCTTATTGGATGTGATAGGTTTGAGTGTGATGTGAGTGGAGAACCAGCAGGAGCTCTAATGAATGATCTTACCAGGAACCAGCATAGTGGTTATGCTCTCAGGAGTTTCCAGGAAGTCCACGTTCCCCCTCTGGAAGGTCTTACTGTAGTTAGTCTGCAGGTGACTGTGCAGAGGAAGATTCACTTACCGATGATGCATAAAGATGTCTTCAGTTGTTTGTAAACCTACCTATTCATGACACCATTTTCCTAGGCTATTTACTATTAACAGGCAACTAATTAAAACCTCCAAAACAGTAAAAAATGTCTCTTCAATTAAGCCTATTTGAAAATACTTTACTTTTGTAAGAATTTGTTGCTGGTTGGTTTAAAAAACATAAGAATGGAAAAAAAGCAGAAACAACAAAACACACAGAAAAGCAATATAAAAACATCCAATTTGACCAACACTTATAGCAGAGTTTGTATTTCTTATTAAAACACTGGGGTTAAAGCACTTTCTCCATGAGTGTAAAGTTAGAAATGTCTGGTTGGTCAATAAATATTTATAATGTCCTTATCTTTGCCTGTTAGCTTGTTGACTTTGCCTGTTGATCCTAATTAAGTGGAAAAATTCACTTCTCACACCAGCTAGTTAAAAGATGTTGTGTTCTTTTTAAAGCTGGAGAAAGTCTAATTTACTGTAAGAGTAAAATATGGACACCTTCGGCATCCTATTTGCGGGTATTCTGTGCACTATTATACATTTTCTTGTATGTTGGGATAACTTCTATAAAGACAATTATAGAGAGGCAAAGTCCCGCCCTTTCTGGTGGACCAACATGGGACCTTATTTCAGATAAAAATATGTAGTGTAGTCAAAGGTGAGAGACAACCCATTGCTTAGTAAATGCATGTTGGTATCACTGAGGTCCATTTTTTTAATGTTTACTAAACAGACTAGACTAACTACATCTCAGATGCAAAATATAAAGTCACATGTTAAGAAATGAATGCAATTCACGAAGACTTGCATTTTGACCATCTCGAAGTTGAAGTTGCATTAACATTAATTCCTCTCTGCATCTTTGCTCATCAGTTTCATTAAAGTCTCACAGAGAACACTGTCACTATACACAGTGTGAACCAGACCTACTCTCAGTGAGTTCAAGCTGAGCAAAGAACATAATTTGGGGTTTATTTGATGAGGCCTCGGTGCATTAGTCATGATGCATATGGTGCGGATAAATACTTACTTCTTCCACACGTTGTTATGCTCCCAGAATTCATAGAGAATGAAGCGTGATTCATTTGCCAGCCGCTGAACTGCGATGCTGCCAAATGCAAAAGAGCAGAGAGCACAAGTCATGCAATCACTAATTAGTGTGCTACATCATGTCCCTCAGCACAGCCAGTCCTTCTGCATTGTTTTCCACTCTCTGACAGGGAGCAAGCAATGTGAATCTATCAAATTAATGTTTTCTGTGTCTTCATCCTCAAATTATAATTATATAGTGTTTTTTCAGAGGTTTTAATCTAATTTTAATTGAGAGAAATGGCCATGACAAAGCATGTAAATGTCATGCTGTCTTTTGGGCTGCTGGATTTGGCCTGAAACCAAAGTGACAGTTTATGTAAAAAAAATTTCAAATGTTTGAAATGTAGAAAAAGAAAGTGCAAAAAGTCTTTCATCTACTGACCGAACGTGTTGTGGTCTGATGCTGCACTAAAGCCAGACCATAACTTCAGGCCAAAAATTACAGCCATTTCTCTGATGTTTCTATTTTAAAGCTTCATGATTAATTCAATGTTGCTCATGATCTCATGAAGATTTCTCTGATATAAATGAACTATGTAGAGAGCCTGCAGATCCTTGATGTAATTCATATAAAAAACTCAGCTACAGAGGGGATGATGTAATTCAATGCAGATTTGAGTCAACGGATAAAAATGCCATAATCCTGTAAATTACAATTCAGATACAGAAAAGTCAAAGGTATGTGTGGTGTCTGTGAGTTAAACAATTCCTTAAAGATTACAGACATCTTGGTATTTAAGGGACATACCTTCTCTCTTTGTTTCCAGAAATAAAATAAAGGAAAGTAATGCTATAGACAACCATAATTCTCACATACATTTGACAACTGAGCATCTCAATTTAAATTTCATAAAACATCCACAAAATGAATGTATTGGCAGAGCATGCAAACTATTGAATAAGTCTGAATAAGTTAACTCCTATCCTATTCACTCTTATATTACATCATCCTAGATCAGATACACAGATAAGTACAAACTCCAAAAAAATAAATCTTTTAACAGGGAAAAAAGGAAGAAGCCTGTAGAAGAGCATCGGCAGGATGAACATGCAATAGATCGCCATGTAGACAGTCGTGTGTGTGCAGATAATATACCAACTGCTAAATGTTACATTTCCTGCTCTGTGCGGACTGGTTATTCTTTTTTCTTTTGGATGTCTTTTATTCCCATACTGCTCTTTATACAACCTTTTGCAAACATGTTAACAACTAAACAACACAAATATATGTAGTAAATCCTTGATACAAAGTGAACAAAGAGAATGTAAACTGACTGTAGACATCCAGTCTGGGCACAGGCACACTCCATGTACTGTCTGAGAGCCAAACGAAACTCCTCCAGCTCCTCCTCCAGCACCGAGAGCTGCCTCTGGACTATCAGGATGTGCTGTGAAGACAAAACACGCAAACACACACAAACACACACACACAGAAAGACACACACACACACACACACACACACACACACACACACACACACACGTGAAGGCACGCAAAGTTAGAAGGTCAGGATTTGCTTCTGGTGGAGAGAGAGAGGTTGATGGAGCTGGGGGACGTTCAGAAATCTTCTGGTCGGGTTTTACACCCGCTCACTCATTTACACTCTTTTCTTACACTTTGAAAAATAAAAAATGAAAGCATCTGAGTCTTGTTGAACAAAGGCGTGAACAGCAAGGAACAAAAACCAGGAAAACCTGCTATAATCATGACAATATAAAAGATCATTTTTCATGGCCGATGAAGCATTGTTGACAGAGGCAGAGTGGCTGATGGGGACAGGAAGTGATTGGTCTGCCCGTCGGCCTGTGGTGTGAGTATGTGTGTGTGTTAATTATGTGTCTGTGTGTGACTGATAAAACGCCTCAAGATTTTCTCTCAGTGGCTAATTTGGGAGAAACACACTCTCTCATCACACACACACACACACACACACACACACACACACACACACACACACATGCACACGCAGGCACACACACACACACACACACACACACACACACACACACACACACACACAGGGGACACATAGTCCTCTCAGCAGCACATTTATTCCCAGTGACACACCAATTACATATTTATTAATTCACACATTGCTGAGACGTGCGCATGATGAGACACGACAGTTACATACATGTATTATTCATATGCATGGTTTCATTTGTGCTGCTGTGCTATGATACTTCTGGTATACATATTGTGATACAAAATAGTGATTTAAAAAAACCAAACCTATATTTTTGAAATGTGACAGTGCTTTAATTCAAATTATGTGTTTTGGACTCACCAAGCCATGATCAAATAGCAGCATGAGCAAAGTAGTCATTTTCTGAAAATCACACATTTCATGTGAATCTCACATGAAATGTCGAAAACACACGTGCCTTGTATAAAATTATTCATACAAACAAACGATCTTTAATAAAAGAAAATTTCCTTCTACTATACACGTTTCCTCTTCTTTATGTGTCTGATGGTAGACACTGAAGAGAAATCTTCCTGCCAGTGTTTGTGTTGGTCGGCTGTGTCAACGACTACAGAGAGTCTTTCAGCCGTGAAATGAGTGATATGAAGCTCGGGCAGTAACAGCCTCCCTTTGCTTTGGCATGATGATGCTGAGGTTAAACAGGGAACGATAACATGCACACAAACACCTGCGCGCTGTGTAAGCATAGCTCAAAAAGCACAAGGGGTCATTTCATTTGCCAGAAGGTTTACACACAAGAAAAGCTTAAACAAATGTCCTGTTACTACAGTGTTACTGTAAAATATATATATATACATATATGTATATATATATATATATATATACATATATATTTTACAGTAACACTGTAGTAACAGGACTACAGTGTTACTGTAAAAAAAAAAAAAAAAATACATATATATATATATATATATATATATATATTTTACAGTAACACTGTAGTAACAATACTGAGCCTTTATACACAAAGATTTAAGATAAAGGCAGTCAGTGCTGTGGAAGAACAGAATATGATTCTGTCAAGTTTCAGCCCTGCTGTTGCTATGACAACCACTTAGTGGTATTTTCAGTGTGGCCTCCCTTTCAGTAAAACTCCCCCATGTGAGAACAGAGAAACACAGAGTGGTCACAAACAGTAGAAAAGTAGATTTAAGTCACAAAACGCACCGATTTGCTCTCCAAGACCTCCTCTTCAACGGGCTCCAGACGGATCTCCTGCAGAAAAAATATACAATGATGTGCTATGATCACAGTGACATATTTAGCTAATTCAACAGCAAATACTTTTGAATTTGCACATCTTGCACAATCTCCTGTAATAACTGGTCTCTGGCTTGGCTGGTGGGCCCTTAAAGGCCCATAATACGAGATTGGGAGCATTTTGATTGCCTCTCAACGGCGGTGCCTGAGTCGGCAACTCACAGCTAACTGAGCTAATAGTGCTAACAGTACAAACTAAGGCAAAAGTGCTGACAGAGCTGGCAGTGTTCACCTGAGGGGGAACTGGTGGGTGGGTGCTACGCTTCCACGACGACACTGTTGGTTGAGACTGTATTATCCGGCTGTATTATCATGCCCGGCAATAAAAAGATAACAACACACACAGAGGGAGAGCGACTTCATTCGCTGCTTAGGTAGACATTACTTCACTATATCTTTACATGGATAATAGTTGTTGTTGCTTTTTTTATGTACTAAATGTTGTATATTTCTTATTTAAACTAAAGCAATATCTGATTGTATGTTTTGAGTATAAAGAAGTACAATAAGCCGTCAATTTACAAGAACAATAGGAAAGATTAGAAGAAAGGATAAAAATGTAAACATAACTTTCCTCTTGCTAATCATCTCACGAACCCTCAGATTTCTATTTGATTCCCTTGAGGAGACCCCACCACCAGGTTGGGAACCACTGATTTACCATTTATGAGTGCAAAATTCACAAAGGATCCGAAATAGAAATAAAATAGGCAAGAACTTTAAATCTTCAAAACAGATCTCAGATTTCATGCTACGTTCAACACATGCAGATAGAAGCTGTGAGAGTTTCATCTATACTATAGACAGCATATGTGTTTGTGTTCCTACGTGGGAGGGTGTTGTTGGGTTTAGATAATTTGTAGATATCGTTGTGAATCAATTTGCCATAATTTGTGGTTAATCTGAGAGAGCGATGTAAAGACCAGATGGCCGGGATGGTGAGAGGAGACAGATGAAGATGAAAATAACAAGAGCAAAGAAGAAGAAGAAGGAGGCAGGAAGTAGCGGAGTGTATGGAAAAGGTTGAAAAAAAAGAAATCACCTTTTTTTCCAGACGGTCGATGAGCCTCTGCAGTCTGTTGACCTGGATCATCCACTGGCCGTCTTCTTCATAAACACCTAGAGACACAGACAGGATAGGTTTCAGACGGAAAGAGTGAACAACAAAGGTGAAGGGATGAAAGGTGCTGCTGCATACATCGACTATATTTTAAACATATTTTCCTCCATTGATTATTTGACCTGAATACCTCTAAAAAGGCGATCGTGTCCCAGGAGGCATTTCAAGGTGTCCTTTCATGTAATGCAGCACACAAACATGCCAATCAATAGAAACGCTTTGACGCTTGTAATCAAAGTTTATAGAGGCTCTGCATCTGCTGCTCAAGTCTCCCAGCAACTGGCTGATGTCATGATGAAGGTTTAACCGAAAACTGACTGCAAACAACAGTTACATACGACGGCAGGTCAAGAAGTGAATCTGATTATAAAGGTAAGTTGTGTTCGCATTAAGATTGTTGGAATGCACTTAACAGCACTAAATAAATGTAACTTTAAAAAAATAATATTTTTTGTTATATATAAATAAAGGTGTATTGTATATTATAGTAATGACTTCAAGCAATCGTCTTTGAAAACATACAACAACACAACTTAATGATCCACCACAGTGGAAGTCAAGTTAATGAAAAAGGCCCCAAATCCCAAAGTTGTCTTTACAAAATACAGCAGTAAAATACAAAACAATACACATGCATACAATTAATAATATCATCTAACATATACGGCAAAACAAATATTACAAATATTTCTCTCATCATGAAAAGATATAATCTTAAAAAAAAGAAAAATCTTAAAAACCTTAAATATATAATGTTAAAAAAATGTACTCAGTTTGCTTTGGGAGTAGGGGTGTGATTGTCAATTTACTGGTTGACAATAACTGTGATATTTAAATGTGAAATATTTATATCATCTTGATTTTCCATTTATGACAATAATCCAGCGCCTCTTGTTACAGACTCTCTTTCCCCACACTCGTAATTTAGGTTTAACTCATTTGCCAAAAAAAGACAAAATGCATGATAAACAAAGTTAAAGATGAATTTGACTGATAGCATTATTATTATTAAAAAATAAATTCTATAGAAATTGCAATCATGAATTTTTTTGGCTACGATAATCCTGTGGTGAATATCTGACACTGTGACAGCCCTAATTGGGAGTAGATGACTGTTTGTTAATTATTGTATTCATTCAAGTTTATTGCTTCTCTCACTGCCCACTATTGAAGAACTATCATATCTACTGTGAGCAGCCCTGCATGAGAGAGACGCATCAGAAGTCAAACATGCATCAACAAACTGCAGGCTAGTGGTGCATCACAAACCAGGGCACGCTTGGCACACTGTAGCTGCTAGTATGTATATCATGACTGGAGTTTGTGTTCAGTGATTATCTTACTTACAGTGAAAGTGTATTCACACTTGCAGCACATAGTGACTTGAGATTGAGGTCGTACATCTCCCAACCTCAAACCTCCACCTGAGTGCCGCAGCACTCAGTGGCTTTGGATCGACACCCAGGAGCACATGGGAACACAACTGTCCACTTCAATCTGTCTCCGTATCTCACTTCAGTTTCTCTCTCACGCCTAAACTCGACCTCCCTCCCCTCCCTCTGTGCTCGGCCCTGCTTCCTGTGAAGACACTCTGACTCTGGCCAAGCTACTTTTCTGCTGCTGGCAGGTACAAGACAACATAACTCAAGAGTGGAGCACAACGGGACGCTTCGATTATTTGCACAAACTCAGCATTAGACAGCAGAACATATGAACCCACCTGAATTGACGAGACTGAGGAGAGGGTTGTTAGGAGAGAGGCTGCTGTTCCTCTGAAGCCTGCGATTGGAGCGACGACCCGACCACTGGATGGACAAAACCTCTGGCTTCAGCGGGCCCTGTCTGGAGTCAGAACAGGGAGAAATTAATATTTCTGCATATTTTCTTTTAACATTTTTGGGATTGCATTATAATTAAAAGGCTTTTGTAACTGAAATTAAATTACCTTTATTCCGTGGTTTTTGGGGTGCACTCCACACACCACATGACAGATGGGTCCCACAAAATTTTTGGCCAAGATTTGGGCTTTGCTGACTCTCAAAAATAAACACAAGTCTTGACTTTGTAATTTAATTAACTACATAAAGTTGAACACAATTAGGAAGTTCAATTTGAATAGTTTATTGCATGAACTCATTTGTGCCAGGACAGTGAAAAAGAAAAGGGACAACTTGTAATGTTCTTTAATTTTTGGAATGTCATTTAGGGGGAGGCACCCTAGAAAACATTGTATTTCATGCACTCATCAATTTTAACAATTTGGGTTATTTTTCTTCTTTCAGACTAGTGGAAAGAAAACATCCAAAATACGCATTTAGGTGTTTATTTGACTACTTTGTCTTTTTGAGATTTCTCCTAAAGTCACCAAACGTTAGCATTATGCCAAATTTGCATATTTAAACATAACATTTCAGAAAACTTGTAATACTTGGTTCCCTATTCCCCTGTAGCGTCTTACAAAATGTATGGGATTTTACAACACATATCTTTAAAATCCATTTTCTCTAAATTTATTATTTTCTCAGACTCTGAGCCAGAAATCTCTGCTTACATTCGCCAAACTTTCCAGTTTCAGTCCAATATAATCTGAATGTTTCACAGAGGGATTTGTTCATATATCATTCATAGCCTGTTTTATGGAACATTATATCAATAAAAACATGATGAAAATTGTTTCTAATTTATGTAGTGATACAAAGAGACATTCAAAATTCATTCTGTAAAAACCTTTGACTCTAATATATCAACAAAATTAAACAATAATTTGAACCTGAAGCTTTATCCACTGTTCAGATTTCTGTTCTGGACATTTAAATTAGCACATATTTCATAAGCATAATCAAACTTGTAATAAAATAAATTATTGCCACCATTACAGTTTAATGGTGATATCTATTAGCTAAATATTTTACCTTATTCACCTGGGGTGTCTGGCACCAGGTGCCCAAAGGACACATGTCTCCTGAATAGATGTCTCAGCTCAGGCCTGAAGTTGTCCAGGCTTACGTTATATTTGTATGTTGTGTTGGTCCGACAGTGATGCTAATGCCAGTGAGAAGGTATGCAGCCGCAGGGTGACATCACCTAGGATTTATCTTTGTGCTGTCAAGTTGTTCGGGCCCATATTTTGAGAAGACCTAAGGGTGTCTCTGGTGATGTGTGTATGTGTGTGTTCATGTTTATATGTGTGTGAGATTTGCGTATACTTAAAAGAGAGGAAAGTGTGTTTTAGGATCATTATTTTTTGTTAAGGGAAGCTCTCCAACATTCTTCAGACTTCACACTGATATGTTTGTACATTTTCAGCTCACAGTGTTCAATAATTCATGTTTTATGTATTTGCAATTCCTTTCAAGATACTTACAAAATTCTTAGTCAGTTTTCAAAAACAGTTTTTGATTTAGCTGTGGCCTAAGCTACACCAATGAGCGGCTAGCTGTAGATTCATGTTTAGTGTACAGACATTGAGAGTGGTATAAATCTTCTCATCTAACTCTCTAAATGTGAAACTTTTCCCTTCATCCACTAGACTTCATTCAGAACTTTGCTTTTTAGCTTTAACTATAAAGTAAATCTCATATATAGTGAGCAAGCTATAGTAGATCTGTGATCTGATGTGTTTTCTAATATACTAAAATCACAGTCATCTTATTCAGAATGATCTCCTTTGGTTGAGAATACATGGTTGCTTCATATGACACCACTTATAATAGATTTTAAATGTCTCCTCCTACATCTGGGAGAAATGCAGAATGCATAATTAACCCACGAGTTAATTGTGTGTGTTTGCTTGATGTATGGAGCAGCAGGAACCGTTGACAAGTCCCCCTCAGTCTTCCACTGAGTCATACTGTATTAACTTTAATTGCTAAAACCCATCTGAGACCAGCATCGAGCAAAGATCAGCAGCCTTTGCCTCTTCATGTTCAGGAAGAGGAGGTTAATCTCTGTTAGAGCAAACTATGTGGCCTGAATTAACAATCCAGGACCTTTTTGTCCATGTGTCACCTATTCAGTTTTAAAGCCAGGATATGATTACTGAAATAATTAAATGATTATGCAGATTAATGATGGATAAAATAAAAATAACAAATAACAAATTACCAAGAGGAAAGTAATATTGCTTTTGAAATGAACAGTGCAACTTATGAATACAAAGCTCACGCTCAGCTCTGAGTCATACCATGCATCCATGAATGTGAGCTCCAGTTTGCCCTCTTCACACATGAAAAAACTGACCACAGAAATCAATTTTAAGCCACCAGAGAAACAACCAGGTCCTCTGCATGTCTGGAAGAACAGAGTGATAGCACTCAGATGCACAGGGGAATTATTGAAGTGTGGCAATTCAGAGACGGCTGCTGCAGGAGAAGAAGCTGCTCTGGGAGCAAGGGACAGACACACTTTGACATGAGAGGGCGATAGAAACATTTAGAAGAGGACAGGAAAGAAGGGAAGAGTCGGTGGGAGTCTCAAAGCACATGATGTTCCGCCTCTGAGAATAAGTTTAAACATGGGGAGAAAAGGGACACAATTATTTTTTCAAACTGAAATCAAGCAGAAACACGTCAAACTGGAAGAAGCTGGCTGCAAATCACTGCTCGGTTGTTGAGGCTGCAACAAGTGAGAACACAGACAGGTGAGGGGACGCAAACAGACGGTACGTCATCACCTCTCCTATAAATAGCATATACCATAAACGTACATGAAACCTGGTGTACTACACTGGTGAGTCATGATCACTAATGAACCGACAGAGAGCCCCCCCTCAATACAAGTGTCTCAGGTTTAATCATCAACTGTCCACACAGCCAGTGGCTGGTTGTTTATTATCAGAAAAACATTTATAAATATGCTAATAAGGAAATCATAATCCCATTAAGGTCATGTTCTTATTATCGATGTGTCAGCAGTGGCCTCACTCTAGTCCAGTTTCTTTCAGTGTTTTGATCCACAAACAATGGATGATGAAAAAAAGTCACATGTTGCACATTTTTGGGGTTACAGTAAATAGCTTTCAGTTAAGAACAAAGCAGTAACAAAGCCTGTGTTAAACCTGAGTTAATTGATTTTTTAACACTTCAGGGTGGCACAGCAAGCTGTAAACATAACATCTGCCTTACTGAAGCAGACACAGAGTCCCATTAGCATTGATTTTGAGTCGTGTTTGTTTCCGCTATCGCCTGATGACTGTAAATCTGATATTCACATTCCTTGTAGTTCTGGTTTGTAGTTCATCTCCTGAGGAAAATATGTGACTCTTTAGCTGCTAAATGCTTCACCAGTTAGTTGCTTACGTTGTCTGTTTGCTAGCTGCCTGATGTGACTGGAAATGAGGCTAATGAGAGCCGTGAGAAGGCACATCTTCTTTACAGCAGTATTGAGGAATATTTGTGTAAAAGGGGCTTATGTGAAAAGGTCCTCCTATTATTTTCACCTTCAGTGATTTACTACTATCCCCCATATCGTTTGATCATGTCATTTTGATTTCAGATCATAGGACATTGAAACCATCTTTCCTTGTATTTGTTGTGTTTTTTTGGTCTCTATGTATTATTTCTCTCAAATCTTGACAATCCCTTTTTAATTTTCTCCCTCCATGTATATTTTTTTCCCATAGGAAGGTTACAGAGTGATCAAAAAAGTAAAGGAATATAGATATCTAATGGATTACAGAGAAAAGCAGGTGGTCTTTATAAATACAGGGTAGGAACCTGTGTTGTTGCGCAGCACCTTGGATGAAAGCATCATTTAAATCTGAAATGTAGGATGTAAATTAGTGTGCGTGGTTTGGACAAAATTGTCACACTAGATGTGATAACTGTAATTACAGGTGCCATTGTACAATATAATTTGTTCATGTTTTAAGGACTAATTGTATGTGTGTGAAAGATTTGTTCTTACTTCTCCTGGCGAGTCTGCTCGGCTGTGGTTTCCATGGCACACTCGAGAGAGCTTTGAAGTGAATGAAGCTGATTGGTTGTCTCCTTCAGCAAGAAGCGGGTCACAAACTGCTCCAGGTGGGTGGACTCCTGATAATCCTGTCAATCACGAGGAAGGGGGTGGAGGAGTGTTAGAGTGGGAGGCATGATAAAAAGAAAGGATGATAGAGCAAGGAGAGCAGCGACAAGTTTTGCATGCCAATCAGGAGTCACTCAACGTCCAAACTTCTCCTGCTAATTAAAAGATGCTTAAATGATCAATCATTTCGAAAAGATGACATAAAACAAGGGGAAATAGGAAGAAGAACATGAACAATATGGGGGTTTTACACTCAACCTCTCCTAAAGCCTGCCTCTTAACTTGTATTCTTAAATGGATGATAAGAAGACAACAGAACGATTCAAGTTAAATAGAATAAAATAAGAACTCAACTTATATGCATGAAGGAAGGGTGGGAAGCTTTTAATGAGTACATTATATTTACAGGTAAAACAGGAAGGGAGTGTGAGTTTCTGTTATATTAATCCATTTTACTACAAATGTGTAACTCATTTATTCATTGAATCATAGATGTGTCTGTACTACTGAACTTAGCAACTTACCATCAGCATTTAAATCACACTGGATATCATTTTATTTTGAGCATACAACTGGATTTATTTTCATTGCTGACCCAGACGTCCACCGAGCATTTATCAAGATGGAAACAGGCATTTGATCTGTTACATTAAAGCGGTACCCAGGCGATTTAGTATTGAACTTTCATAAAGTTGGGGGACTTCCAAAAGATCCTTAGAAGGAATCAAACTTCAAAAACAATGAATCTCAGACCTAACTTAAGATAACCCTGATGACATCATCAATCATGATGACTGAGCTGACCTTTATGCATGATATTGGCCCTGTAAGAAATAGTATAAAATAGAAACAAAAAACACACAAAGTGTAATCATTTGAGTAAATAATTAATAGTATTTTTTTCAGGAATCAGATAAAAGTTGTTATAGACACTCCAAAAGAATATTTCACAGCAGTTAAATGATATTATAAAAGATGCAAATTTGACTGCAACAATTGAAGGACAGAAATAATATATTTCTTTTCAAATAACTACATTTTAATGATTTAGTTTCAATGACACTCTGGGCCTTAAAAAACACATTCTGGTGTTGTGTTTATCATGTGAAAAACCAAAACTATACCACTGGCCTCATTGTTTTAAATCATGTTTCTGATCGGCAGAAACAGGTATCTGCATACATTTTGGCAGATAACATGTTTGCATGGTTTATGTTGAAAATTATTTTTAACATAACATCAAAAATACGTAACAGAAGTATTTCCGGTCGAGGTATTATGTGTCATTTTGTTTTGTTTGTTCAGTAAGTTGATGGGGGAAAAAAATCTAACTGAATGACATTTTGGAGAGGCATCATTTGTAACATGTGGAGGGCAGAAGGGTTGAGTGCTGTTTTGGATCTAATCTAAGGGGAGTGATTGATGCTCAGTACAACAGAGTTTGCTGTTTGCACGCCAGCTCCCACAGTGTGCGCACTCAACAAACTTGTTAGTGAAGATTAGAGAATGATTATTGTGTGTGTGTGCCAGACAAAGAAAGAGGGGGAGAGGCAGGAAAATGTATTTCAGGGATTTTTTCTATCGGTAATTATTGTGTTTTAAAAAGTACAATGAAGATGGCTTGATTTTAAAAGCTGGATTTATTTATCAGACCGTGGAATTGCCCACACATATCCTAATTACAGTATGTTGGGCTGAACTCTTCTCCAGAATATAGAGCAGATAATTAGACTCAGTCTTTTCCCATTGATCTTGGCAGCAAATCAGATTAAAGACTGAACAGCTAGTCCTAAAATGTGAGAATGAACAACCTTAACTCTGTTTTTCACAGAAAGAAAAATGGAAAAACACTGTGGTACCTGCTGTTTGATTTAAAAACTCAGAATTGCTATCGGTCATAAGTATTGTTTGATCCCCTGACATTCTGAATATCAGCACACACATGCACACACACACACACACACACACACACACACACACACACACACACACACACACACACACACATGAGCACATTCACTCAGTGAGAGTGAGTCACGACAAAACTGGTAAAGGTCAGTCTCCCGTCTACCATCTGAGCATAGATTACCTCCTGTGATCTGTTCCGTTGTGTGTGTGTGTGTGTGTATGTGTGTCCACCTCACCAATCTTCAGTCATTTTAAACAGCTTATGGTCCACAATTGGTTTTCCTGTTTGCCTTTTCTATTGATCTTTCATTTTCAGTTGTACAAAAGGTCAATTGAGTTCTTTGTCAATGCACTGCTGCTAAATATCACACTATTTGAGCCTTATAGTCTGGGCTATTATACTTAGCCTCCACCTTGCCATGCAATCATACCTCACCCACTGCAAAAACACTCTACCTCAGTATTTTTTTAAATCCTGATTGCAAATCATCATCAAATAATGTCAAAAAGAAGCTGATTGAAATTTGAAAGCCTTTCTTACTGATCACCTCAAAGTGCCAGAACAAGAGAACGTGGACTGTGTTTCTCCAGTTATTAATTAATTAATTAGCATTAGCTTATCTCTAAATAAGAATTAGTTTGAGTGGTGCAACCTGTTTTGATTTAGCTATGTGTCAATCCTCATTTAGGAAATACTTACTGTACATTACTTTGCTAATTTTGAACTTGCCAACAGCTCCTAGTTCAGATTGCATATGTGCATATATATGTTATCTCGGTTTATCTTTAGGATTAAAAACATTTTACATTATGAAAACAAATGATTGCACCGCTAATACTACAATAAACTGTGAAGTTCACAGCAACTTCATCTTGCTGAAAGAAGAGGTTTGGTATGGGAAGCCTTTAAATAGCTTTGGCAAGAGTATCTGTGCAAAATGAAACCCTTAGTGTCTCAGCACAGATGCACATACAGTACATGCCTGGCTTTGTTTCAGATGCACATTCTTGTTCCAGCTCCCCCGCACATGGGCATGGATGTTTGAGGACACAAAAGCGCACACACAATCAACCACATAAGCTTGCGCATACGTTAGCTCACACAAATACACACTAATAATTTTTCAATGCAAAAAAAGGGAACACCTCACAAAACATGCATCCAGCCCCCTCACACACATCCACAGCCAGAGACCACCCACTCAAATACATATACAGTTCATACCTCAGATGGCTGAGCTTTACTAATGCAGCATCTGTTCTCCTAATTGCTAAGCGAATACTGACTAACAGATAAATGCAGCTTGCCATAAGTTCCTTATCTCTCAATTTGACACATTTAAGATGGAGAAAACCATTGTGTAGGCTCCAGAGAGTAAACACCAGGGGGACATCAGCAGTGTGTTCATATTATAGTGTTGTAATTTGATATCAAAGTTATTGCCTTGGCCAATAACTCCTCAATTATGTCCAATTCCAGCACAGTTATTTGTTTTAAGATAAGATAGTCCCACAGCAGGGAACTTTGCAGGATTACAGCAGAAAGGTGTACAGTGCAACAACAGACATCAGTAGAAAACCAAACAGGAAAAATAAAAAAAAACCAAATACAATAAATAGTCAAACAGTAAAGGTATAATAAATAAGTAAATCGCCATTCATTCATTCATTCATTCATTCATTTAATTTGAACTCAAATATCCATTTCACACACTATATCTGTGAGGGAACAATAGTGCAGAATGTATTGATGGGAAAAAAAAGCTGATTTGTGAGTGATTGTTTTTCCAGTGTACCTCATGTGAGCTTGGGGCTTTTAAAAGTCTGCAGCAAGGTAAATATTCCCTTTTCGAATGACAACACAACACAAACACATATCCATGCTGCCTCTACTGTTTCTCTTCTTTCTCTCCTGCTGTCTCACTTCCTGCTCTCAACTATTCTCCTGAGATTCTTATTCTTAACAGAAAATTATTTCAGATGCATTTTCATTTTGGCACCTCATCACAGGTTGGCGAAAGTTGAGGTCTATGAAAGATTGCAAAGGGATTGCAGAAGTGTGTGTATGTGTCGTTTCTTTTGCAGAAATGAAGGCACATGTCCTGCAGGTCCAACCTTTTAGAACCTATTTAAAAAAAAATACATTTCTCTTTGAGTGGAAAAAGTTATTCAAAGGATATACATTGGTTCTCTACTTTTATGTCCAAGTTTGTGAAATCATGTATTATTTCATGCCATTTTTCTTAAAATCTCCCCTCACTGCCATTTTTTCTGTTCAGTATGTGTCAAAACATTTACCACACACAAAACTCTGTATCTTCCATTGACATTTATCTTTGTCCCCACAGCACTTAGGTGTTGAAGTTGGATGTCATCATGTGTTACCTCTCTGCGTTAATAAAGAACTACCACCAATAATTGAAGTTTTACTCCCACTCTCTGAAGCAGAATGAGACGTGTCTGCTTCAGTGCAGATCAGAGGGGCGATTTGAGCCTCACAGCGTGTGTCATATGTGCCAGATGAGATACTGCAGAGAAAGAGAGGGTGGCAGAAACAAAAATAAGCTCTCCCTGCAGATGTATGCCTCTCTTCCTCATCCTAGAATTTGTACCTTCAGTCTTCTGTTTTTCTTCTGCCATTTCTGATAATTTACCTTCATCCCCATCTGTTTGCCCCCCCATCTTCGTAATCCCCCTTTTCCTGCCTGATCATCTAATAGGTACTCAGCTTCTGCCAAAGCTCTACAGTAAGATCGAGGCGAAATTAAGCTTTTTCCAAGGCATGATCAAACGCAGTATTTGTTTGGTTGCGCAGCCAAAACCTTTAATTCCTTGTCTATGTTGGCTACAAGTACAAAAAGAATCATAACGTGCTTTGTTCTGGGGGTAGCATGAATGAATCCTGGCTTGTCCTTTTTGTCTCTGTAATGGAAATCTGACTAATGGGAGATCTGAGGAAGCCAGTAGGGCAGCAGAGGAGCATGTTGGGAGAGATTTGAGACGTGGAGTTTAGGACATGCTGTGAGTAAATCAAACATCTCATATTATTATCATTATGCGCGCTGCATGAGATGTCAGTGTGATGTTCACTGTGTGGAGGTGTGGGTCTGTGTGTGAGTGTGTCACAGGGATGTTAATTAAAATAAATATATGATATGAGCAGATCATGTTCTCTTAACAGAAATAGAAATAGCATCCATTTAGCAGATTTTTCTTGTGACATTTTCTTTTAGTGACCATTTTTACACAATTTGCCACGAATGTCACAGCCTTTCTTTTCAGCCACATCAAACGGAAACACACACACATCATACACACACTGCTAACGCTGCTTACTTTGTATATTTTGTGAGCAGCTAAACTTATGCATATACATATGGGAATGAATGGAAATAGAATTCTAAAATATCCGAAAAAATATCTAAAATATCCTCAAGTGTATGCCAGGAAGAAATACAGATATGATTACAGATTTTAAATATTACAAAATTAGAGATAGAGAAGTAGCAAGTGTGTTTTGTTGAGAAAAGCAGGTTTATATTTCCAATGATGATTTCATTTCTATCATCTTACCTTCTTTGTTTTGTCCATTGCCTTCAGTATGGACATATTCAGGTCTTCTAAGGCAGCGAGAACATTCTCATATTCACAGAGGTGCTGGGAGAAATACTCTTCACAGCAGAATGACAACATAAAGGAGAAAACATTTCGTGAGTTAAACAACTGGGACAGGGCTGTAGGTGTTTTGTTAAAGCAGCGCTGTGTGACAGCTCAGTCACACAGCCTGTAGGGGTTTGGTCACAGCGCATGTGACAAAATCGTACATGGTTATTTCCTTATGCTGGGTCTACAGTGCTCCTGACTGTGAGGTAAGCAAGATAAAGCTAGAAGAGTACAGCTTTTTACCAATATTAAAAGTTGTTCTAACGTAGGCGAAGGATCAACTTACCACAGAGTTCATCAGTGTCCACATTGCTGCAAAACAAAAAAATGAGAAAGAGACATTTCAATAATTACTCAAAAACAAAAGTATCTAAGGTTAAAGGAGGTGACAGATTGATCCTGTATCTCTCCAAAAACCTTTGCTGGACAGACTATAGTTTTTGGTGATCAATGTATCATGACGAATAAAATATGTCATGAATAATTGAATAATTGAGTTGCTTTGCCAGACAGTGAATCCCTCATAGGAAAACCCATCAGGAATGTTTGGCTGTTTGTGTTAAATGTCCATGCATAACAAACAAACAAAAGAGCTGATGGTAAAGAGAACATTTTAAAGTACAAAATGAGTCGTTGTATCCCCTGACTGGCTTGCTTCAAGAAACATGTTATTCCTTGTTACAATGAAGGTGGCTGGGGAATTACACAGGTTTTAATTCTCTTCCACATAAACTGTAGCTGTCGTTCACAGGGGAGAAAGTACTGCAGCAATCAATCAGTCCAAATAGGAGAAAACACTAAGAGCCACAGAGGAGATAGGAGGTACTGTAGACCAGGGTTAAACACTAAACTGAGTTACTCAGTGAAAGGTCTAATTTATGTGTCTTGAAACTGTTTTGAAGTTCTTTATACTAATGGACCATGCACAAGTGAAGCCCTTCATATTGTAACTAATGAGGAGAAACATTCATAGTAAAGTTTTGCACATGCCTCTAATCCTGTGTAACTGCAACTACAAATTATTCATGTACAAATGAAAATGTCTGCATTTACAAACTACATGCAATATCTGTTTTTTTTATGTGAGGTATTGAATAATCTTTCAGTGTGCAACATCAACCTGAGCAGCTTCACCAGCCTGTTACGCAGACATTGCAGCTTAGTGACTCATTCTTTAATTAATACAGGATTTAATTTGAGACTTCAAAATTACTTCCTAACAACTTTACCATCTGTGAAATGAACACAGAATGAGGCACATTTGTTTTGGTTAAACACAGAGTCCATTGAAGTTCTCTGTGATTTAGCAGATAGCAGAGTGATGGTGTCTGCGATGATGACGATATGTCAGGTGATGGCAGCTGAAGACATAAGTATATGAAATATCTAGCTCTATTATTGTTAATAAAGCTTAGTGGCTAACTCAGGTAAATCACACTCATGATGAGGATGATGAGGATTACAAATTACAACATTTCTCATCAGCATGACTGTAATGTCTCATAATTCTCTCTCCCACATTCAATCAGCTGTATTAATAAACCTGTGGAATTAAAAATCATGACTCCTGATCACATCAGCAATGAGAAACACGTTTATGAAAACATAAAAGACCTTAAAATTGATTCCTGAGGCACGCCACAGTGTGTGTCTAACACCATAAAGAACTCTGAAGCAGGAGTAGCCATTTGAAGACACTGCCAGAAAGACCAGTTTATTCATGCAGTCTACAGTACACACTCTTTTGATTACAAAATAATCTCTCATTCTAGAAAGGAAGCTAGAAAAACACAGGCCTTTTTTATTGAGAGATTATGGTTTCATGTAGGAAAAATATGTTTATGTGTAAGGCCAGAGATGTTTAATTTTAGTTTGCATTCAGTTGAATTGTTCAGCCCTGCTGAACCAGTCTTTTGTCATTTGCAGGTGTCAAATACCGACACGTTTTCATGCCCCTTGGCGTCTGATACTGACACACATGGCACCCTGTAGTCAGTGTGTCTGTATGAAATGCATAAACAAAAGCATTTAATCTTATTGTAACAACCATCAAAGAGCAGAAGTCAATATTTCAGAATGTGATTTTATTTAATAAACTTTACTGGTGGAATTGAAAGTAAACTAAAAATTGCTTGCATTCAATAAAGACACAAATAGAATTGTCTTTTTTACTGCCATGTCTCATATACATACATCCAGGTTGATAGTACTCATCTTTAAAAAACAATGTACTGCTGGTGAACAACTTAAAACATAGATACAATAAATGCCTGCAATTATCATTACAACAGAAATATATTCTTTTGAAATTACCGTGTTAGGTTTCTGAATACTGTCACAAACACAGACTGAACTCGTACAAATAAGGCAGAGTAGATGGCTTCTATAAACATTTTAACTGGTCAGTAGTTACTGTACTAAATGATCAACCCAAACATTAAATATTTAAAGCTAATTTACCTGAGCAGCTTTAAAGTTATAAAACAAACAAATAACCTCTTGGTGATGCTGCAAAATGATGATGAATTCAAATAGTCTAAAATCTTAAAGAGCCTCCCCATGTTGAGCATCTTTTTATATACATTTCGTTGTAATTCAATTTGACATTTGTGGTACCTTAGGAAATTGTGGGATCTCAACAAATTTTAAATAAAATTATTAACTAATGAATAAAGGGTTAAAGGGTTAACATTCTTAAAATCTTTGAATATTTGGAAGTTATGATCAGGACTGATATTGGTTAAAGATGTAACTTAGTGAAAGTGGACTTTAATATTAATATATAGTATTTTTATAGCAGGAAGTTTTATCTGATTCCTGGAGTACACTGGGTTTTCACAAGAAAGTTGGATGTAATTCAGTGGAACAGGAGTAAATATAAAGATACCTTACAGACCAAATGGCCAAAAGCTGCAACTACAGTTCCATTATTTCCAAACAGCATCGTCATCTACCTCTCCTCCATCATCCACATTTTAATTTTGTCCTCCATGGAACACAACAATAACAAATAGAGTAATGAATGGACTTACTCTGTGTTATGAGTGTCAATTGTGTGGAAGAGCTCCTGTAGTTCCTCAGCTGTCAAGACTCCATCAGAGAAGTAGGCTTTGAATTCATCAAAGGACAACTTTCCATCATCTGGGGATGGAGCACAAATGCAGCTTATCAACACAGTGTCAGTACAGCTCAGTCAGGACTGCAGCATCCTGTGAGATGAGGTGGCCATTTTCTAAATGATTCCTCAATCCTAAAACTAGTTTTGGGTCAAATGAGCATTCTGGTATTTGTCTGTTGGACATAAAACATGTAATGAAATGCATCATGGAGGTGAAAAGATTTAAAGGATGTCAGTAGCACATATTTAATTCATCAACATTCCATAAGGAAATAGGTGTACTAACTTTAAATGAATAATTTAAGTCCACCCCTTGAGCTGATGAAACTGAGGGTGACTTGAGATAACACAGATAAGATGCAGCATGTTATAAACTGCAGGGGCTGAATCAGCAAAAGATGGCATCAAGCGTATATAGATAAAACTCCATTCACAGCGGAAAAGGAAGTAATAAAACTTAACAAAGAAACTCCACAGTGCAGCATTCTTCCTTGTTATTATCATAGTAAACAACACTGAAGGGTCATCACCATTTGTTCCATGAGACCAACTTGATGGTAGTCCTAAACAATCAGTCATTGTTATGCTTTGAGTCTTTGCAAGTCTTTAGAATAAAAAGGCCCAAGCTATGTGAAATATTCATGAAAATAGTGAAAATACAATTTCAAAATGAAGAGCCCCAAATTGAATATCCTGCAGCAAAATGAATATGATCAAACACAAGCCGACATATTTTCTCCACACAGTTCTGGCAAAAGTAGATTCTGTCTGTTTGTGTGACATGAGGTGGCTGATCTTTAAATGTTCACTGCTGACCTGCTGCTCAGGAAGTGATGTTCAGTATGTCTGTCATGTCACTATGTGAACAAGAGAGATGATCAAAGGCAAATATACACAAATCAAGCGCACAGTGACTCACTCAATGAGCTCAGAAATAATCTTGGAATGGACCTGACATACAATTGGTGCTGTTCGCACTAACACTAAAAACAAACATGTGGGATGACTTCTCATTATGCTGCATGACAAAACCATTCACAGCGAGGGACAGACATTTAATGAATAATGAAGCATATCATGCCATGTGAATAATTAATTCTGATTAGCCACTTTTTGCGGGTAGAGAAAATAATTTTTTGATTTCATGCAGGGTCTCTATCAAAATGTTTAACAAAACAAGACTTCAGTTTGTTCCGTAATTTAAAACACTCAAATGTATGTGTTTTGACCGTTTGATACCAGAAATGAACATAGCCCGTGTGTCAGCAGGGTTATATTCTACGACACGTGTTAACTTGACACAAAGAGAAGCTGTCATGTGCAGTCATACACACAAATGGTGGTCCCATCGCAAAGCTGTAGGATATATGCATCTGACAAACCCGTGTCAAAGTGTACTTCATGTCCCAAGCACAAACTTAGGCAGACTGTGCATCAAGATAAAGTGATCCATAAAGACATTTGTCTCCTTTGAATAAAGATTTCTTTCTGAGAGTGTGTCTATGCTTTTATTTGAATTTCAGTGCCATTAATGAAAAAACAATATATTTAAATAAGCTGTATAGCAGGGATGTCAGAGAGATATTTGTATTTGTTGAGGCAGCAATATTGTTTGTATTTGAATAAAAGTGGGAATAGGGAAAACAATCCTGTTTTTGTTTTTATTACATCACACTTTTAGGATATTAAAGTGTTAATAGGTGTTCTTCAGTAAACTATTATAACAATTATAAACACTTTATGCCATCAGTGATTGTCCCCTGGACCCACAGGTGGTCATTTGAGTAGGTCCCTAAAGACATTTTTATGGTGTTGAACTTGTGTTTGATTTTATAAGTGCCCCCCCCCCCGACTTTACTCCACTCTTCCACAGCAAACAAGAGTAGGTGAAGAATACGACTTGCCATGCCAAGGTTTGATGCTGCAATACTACAGTGTGAAAATTAGTTTTAAGTGCAATCTTCATGCTCAGAGAAAATTTGCGGTAAAGTTGTTGCATTTGATTAAATCTTCACTTCTAAAATAAATCTGGTGCCTGATTATCAGGGAGATAACAAGCAGACCAAGCACACATACCCACTGCACACACAGTTATGAGGAACGCCAGCTCATACTTTTTTTCCCCAATAACAAATAACAAAATTATTTGTACACAAGAATAAATATTTTATATTTGATTTTCTTGTAGTTAGATGAGAAGATTCATTCCACCCTCTGTACACTACATATGAAGCTACAGCCAGCAGCCAGTTGGCTTAGCTTAGCATAAACAATGGAAACAGCTAGCCTGGTTCAGTCCAAATGTTAAAAAAATCTGTCACGACCTCTAAAGCTCACTAATTAACACTTTATATTTTGTTCGTTCAATCAGTGAAAAGTAAAGTGTAAAAACAATAATTCACTGTTTCAGAGGGTGATAAATGTCGGACTACTTCTTGGTAGGGAACAGTTGCAAGGCAACTAGAGACTTCAGGAAGTTTCTGGCCCTGGTCAACAAATACTGTCCAGCACATAACCTCCTGTGAAACTGTGATTTGTTTACATTTAAAGCTAAACCTAGCACTTAGCTCACATTTACTGTACAGACATGAATGATACCGATCTTCTCATCTAGGCAACAAAGCAAATAAGCAAATAAGCATTTAACAAAATATCATCATAAGTGATTTATAGAGGCATCTTGTTTCCTTCTTTCAGCAAAGAAAAAACAATTGTATCTATGCTTTTAATTTAATTGTGTTCAGAGCTATAATCTAAATAATTGAATTCAAGTTATTTAAATAATGTATACACAGGCATACTGGAAAAAGCTTTTAGAACATAAAACTATATGTTATCTTTGTGATTTATTTCAAGTAATTAAAAATGTTATTACTATAGTGTAAAGGCAGTTTATTTAATTTTTTTACTATATATAAATGTAGAACATTCTGACAATGCAGAGCAAGTGTGCAATAAAAGATAGAAATGTCCTGGATCCAGACTAATGCTTAATTAGCTGTAGACCTCCAGCTGTACCTCTTAGTCATTAATCGTGAACTGCCATGATAGGAATGTTGAACTGGTACAATTTTTTTTTTTTTACGTTTTTCTTCATCAATGCTCTGAAACTGAACCTCAGTGGCCATGGTCAGTTTCCTGTTTCCATGGAAACTGACAGAGTATATCAGCAGAGAGTCATGATCTGAATTTCATTGAGAAAGTAGGTTTTCACACACAAGAAAGAAAGGTTGAAGAAATGCCAAAGACACTATTTACCGTTTTTATCAGCTCTCCGTAAAATCTGTAAAGAGAAAAGGGAAAAAGGAGTAATATCATCAAAGGTATACAGCGCGTATGTGTGTGTGTGTGTGTGTGTGTGTGGGGGGGGGGGGATCATCGATCACACACTCAAAAGCAGTGTGTCATTAAATTATTGATAGTGCTGTCCCAGAGTCCAGATGAGATGAAAGGCAGAGTGGCAACGACAACATCAGCTTAAAAAGGCTCGAACCACCTCAAAATAGCTCAGCCCTCTTTCTCTTCTTATTGGGTTTAAACTTAAACTGGTGAAGAAGAATTAGAACATGTGTCTATTTATAGGCTTCCACTGTAGGCTAAATCTGACAGCATAACAATGAATGTGCAAGATCTAAAGTTCAAAATGCCATTCTTCTATGTTTGTGGGACTTAAACTCTGTGCTACAAAGGAGTAACAATAATCCTAATATATCCACCCACATTCTTCTAGCACTTGGCAGTCTGTTGGGTGTTCTGACTTACATAATTTGTTCTAATTGTCCTGTTAATCACACTTTGTTGCCTCTTCTGCCGTCCCCAACCTGTAAACTCCTTCTCATTCTATCTCAGCATATAGGTTTTTGTCATCTAATGTCCATCTCTAATTTCTATGATCAATCAATTAAATTAACTGCAACTATATTTGTCTCTGCAAGGTAATTGTATGCCTTGTATGTCTTGCCTCTCAGGTCAACAAATAACACACACATAGACACACACACACACACACACACACACACACACACACACACACACACACACACACACACACACACACACACACACACACACACACACACATAAACAAGGGGAAAATGTATAAAGTTAGAACAATCAATCATCACTTCTCCATGCCTTCATTCTATATTGATAAGTGATTAATAAAGACGTTTTTTAAGCATGAATGCCAAACATTTAACAGTTTATGCTGAGAATTTGCTGTTTCTGTCTCAAATTATAGTTAAATTACTATATTTTGCTTCTGGGCTGCTGGTTAAAAAACAATTAAGAAAATGTATGGTTTTCTGATGTTTTATTGAACAAACATTGAATCGGTAGATTAATCAATGATGACACATAATCGTTAGTTGTAGCCCTACTTTTTTCTGCTTTCCAAACTCTTCTACCTGACAACTGCTCTTTCTATTCTTATTAACTAATTTGCATGAAAGGTACTTTCATGCACATTCTACTATTGGAAATCATTTGGAAATTGTGGACTGATTAGATTTGGTCCTTCAGATCTGACCAGCTCACATTGAAAATTCCAGCTGGGTCTAATCATCTCATCTCATCTCATCTCATCTCATCTCATCTCATCTCATCTCATCTTGTGTGATCTCGTGTCATCTCGTGTCATCTCGTGTCATCTCATCTCGTCAAGTTATCTTTTACATCTAACGATTAAAATGAATGAATTCTGAAGTCTGATGGTCCTTTTTTCCTTCAGTGAAAATCTGGCACCACAGCAGCATCATAATCATAAAGAAAAACACACATGGAGACACATCACATCTAACCTGCTCCAGGCTGAAACAACTGTTTGGAGTCAGCGTGTTTTAATGACTCACACCCGGCTAAGGCAAAATCTATAGGAGATGTCTGGAAACAACAGAAGCATACACTCTGACAGCCAACTCAATGACAAGCAGAGGTTTCATTCCCTGCAGAGCACCTATTCAACATCAGTGACATATTTGATGTTATGCGGCAAATTCCACCTTTAATAACTCTTGGTTCCCATGTGTGCATCCTCCCCTGTCTCTGTCAAACAGTGAAGGCATCCAACAGGTTTATCGTTAAGACATCACGAGCGAATGAAAGAGTGGAGGAATGGGGAGGAATATAATTAGGTGGTGCAGAGGTAGAATGCAGTGCTGTGATACACGGGAGGCAAAGCACTACAGGAAGATCATTACTGCAATTCATATATCTTATTTAATTTTCATATTATTATCATCTGAGGGAGAACTACAAGTGTTTGGAATTCTTATGGAATTCTTCAACACTTTAAAAAACATTTTTAGATTCAAAAAGTTCTGTATATCAATATTATCTTTTGTCTAATTCAGCTATGTTTCTCCTTATGAATAACACCCTAACGTTTGTCAAACCAAGGAGACTTCTAACATTTCATTAACTTGGTATTTGGTTTTGAACACTGACATCAAAATGGATTGCAAGCCTTTGAAATCCTGACATCATGAAGCCAAATTAAAGGTCAGCCATGTCAAATGTATTCATTCTGTAAAAAGGAACCCGTACCCTGCATGCATTTGGGGATTCATTAACTTTGGTCCAAAATCCTCTAACCTATAACCAATAATATCACTGAAACATAGATTTAAAAAGTAAATTGCATCTCTTTCTTCAAATGCAATAGAAAAATCAAACAATAAGAAAATCTGTGAAGCATGATAGTTGTTTTCCTTTTTTTCTGCTACTACAGGCAATAGATTATTATCTAGATAATTTGTAAAAAAAATAAAAATAAAAATATATCCCTGCATTATGCTCAAGTTTTTGCAATAATAGTGGAGATGAAATACATTTTTTTTTTTCTTCAAAAAAGTAATGATTAAAACATGTTTTACAGTACTTACATCTATGAAAATCGACATTCCTTTTTTAATCTCCATTTGAGCTCTGGGCTCCTCAGACACAGACTGAACCTCCTCTGAACAATCCATCTTTCAAAATGTAGCTTCAGTTGTAAACTGCTGAGGAATGTGTCCGCTTGAACCTCTTATCTGATCAAGCCAATGGTCAGAAAGAGCGACTGCTTATCGCGGTCCAGAACTCTGATGCAGTCAAGTCAGCCGGAATAAAGCACATAACTTCCGGATTAAAATTTCATAATTCAACCATTTATTATTACTCCGTACAATGCAATGAAACAAGTAGGTAAAAAAGTAGTCAAATATGATCGAAATTATTCTGTGGTTACTTTTTAGGCTATTCTTTGCATTACTCTTACACACCGATACTTGGCTGAATCTTTGTGTTTTTATTGTGAAAGCTAAACCACGACACTTCCTGCCATGTACTGGCTGTCTCTGTCGGTCTTGACAGCGCGGTACTTGCCTCAGCTGCTGCTATGATGAGTCCCCGTTGGAGCAAGCAAAGTGTCAATCAAATGCTAATTGTGTTTCACACTATACCATTGTGGTACACAGGATAATTACCTTCCACAGACAGATCATTGAAAAATATAATTTGTCTGTTTTCAGTTTATATGTCTACTGTGGCTACAGCCAAATGAGAAGCACAAATAGCATATAGTGCCCAGAAAAGAATGCTTGATATAGAACTATAGAAGCTTTTGTTAAAAGATACAAAGGCAGGCCAGGCAAAAGTTAATTTCAGCTCGAATTAAAGAGTCGTTTGTGACATCGCTCCCCATGGTAGTCATATAAAATGTGATACAGCAACAATTTTTGACATCTTGTTAAACAAAAAGATAAGAACTAACTGTAGCTCTAAGGGTTTCCAAATGTACATGTGCTGCGCCTGAAAGTTCACCTGGTTGGATTTTAGTTGATATGGCACTTCTAGTTGCACCTTATTTATTTTTGTATTGATTTAATTGATCAAGTTGTAACATTTACAGCCCCATACAAAGCATTACAAATATATTTTTGCAAAACCTTCATCAATGTGGAAGAGTGAATTAGGATAATACACTTTAGTGAGAAACACCAAAAGAAACAAACAAAAGCTTTACTTGTGAAACAATAAAACCTGGTAAATTTTTCCACAATAGTGCAATAATCCAATTCATAAATAAACCCTGTAAGGTACTTGGTTTGGTTGTAAAATTGTGTAACAGTTCCATCTAGTGGAGTGTTAGTGTTAGGCTACAACAACAGTCAATCTCACTATATTGACAAACTAACTACAAGCATCTGTGAATGTGAAGCATTCAATGAAATCTTTGTCTATCCACATCTACATATGAATTCAAAATGAAAGCCTAAGAAGAAAGTGGAGGCGACAGAAAGTTCTTTGAGGACTACTACCAAATAACTTCACTTATCCACAGCTGGGAGAGCCAGGCGGTGAGCGGTGGTAGATGCATGAATGCACATATTGTCTGCTTCACTCCTCTCATTATGCATTTATGGGGAGCATGCCAAGCAAGGAAATTCCCCTCAGGCTACTATATTATACTGTATGCACACTCTATTGCCTACTAGAAATCCTGCTTTTTTAAATAAAAAATGTATGAATTAAATTGTGTAAGTGTGATATGATTTCCATAAATGATTATACATACAACAAGTAGGCCTACATTACATAGTACTGTTCTTAAGAAGCCTAAACATTCTGAGATGCTACTTTACTTTGTATTTCTATTTTGTGCTATTTTATACTTCTTGCTCTGCTTTACTATATTTTAGAACAGTATTATACTGTACTTGTTTATTTCACAGCTATGGTTCAGCTGATCACCATATGAGCAGCCTATGGATTATGATGTACTAAACAACCCAACAGTAGCTTACATTAACATTTGCTCCATCTCATCCACCTCCAAAACTAAGATGCTGCCTACATGTTAACTTGTAACTATAATCCAATAATATGAATTATATGATAACATAGTGATTATATATAATATAACTTAGTTATGTACTTAGTTATGTACTTAGTCTACTTTTAGTAGACTAAGTACATTTTGTTCATTCTTTTACTTAAGTAAAACTGCAAGACTTTTACTTGTAATGGAGTATTTGGACATTGTGGTATTACTTTTACCCGGGTAAAGAATGTGTGTACTTTTTCCAAGACTGCTAATTATCAACATAGTTTACCAACATATATCCTTCCTAACAGTTAAAGTAAATATGTAGCCTGCATTTCTTTACTTTACTTTTTAATACCTTTATCTCACAAGTAACATTTTCAGATTAAGAACAAAACATACATTTATAAAATATGATGCTTTGTTAAAGGGTAAACCAGCGTGAAAAATCTACTTTTATAAGATATATCAAAATCCCTGTTGAATATTGTTATATATATATTCTGTATATATATATATATATATATATATATATATATATATATATATATATATATATATATATATATTGTATATTGTATATTGTGCTATTGCTACTTTAATAAATAAGTAAAATAATTGATAAACTGTGTGGTTTGATTTTTTTGTCCTATTTATTACAATAATAATCTAATCTAAATGATAGCAGTTTGTTCTGCATGTGTGGTAGCAGTGGCTGACAGCAGAAGCCAATCATAATTGATAATTGATCCAAAACAACCATAATTCGGTCGTAAAAAAAACCCTGCGAAAATCTCGCGATGATAATCGGAGCGCTCTGATTGGATGGGAAAGTCAAACGGGGTTGATCACGTGGTGCTGGGATCACTTGGCATTCTGGGACACAAACAGTGGTGTTATGAATAGCTTCAACAGCGTCAATAGCCGCAGTTTCTAGTGTGGAAGGAAGGCGACGAGAAAACCAACACCAGCCAGCCACCAGAGGAAGAGTAAACTGTTTTCTTCTTCTGCGTTTTATTCGTCGCTGTGTTGTACGAGAGCAGCGTATGAGCAGGAGGCTAGCGGCGGGCTCCGTCTCTGAAATGCAACGGTGGACTTTATTAACGCTGCGAGCTAACGCCATCTAGCTAACCACAGGAGTAAGTTAGCCGTGCGTTGATTCATGCTAGAGCGTTATCGTTATTAGCTGTATGGCAACGCGGGAGGAGTCATAAAAGTTGATGTTCTTGCACCATTTCCGACTAAAGTCCAAAGAAGAAGCGGATTGTTTACGCTCAGTTTCGCTGCTCCGTCCGTCCAGTGACTCTACTCTGTCCTGAGCTGAGGGGCTGCAGCTCTGAATATGGAGAGTGTTTCACACAGAGACCACACAACGGGCACTTATAAGTGTTTGGACTGGCACGTTGTCCAGTTAGTGTACCCAAGATAAACACCGTTACGTTGGACAATTCGTGTAATGGCCAAGGTGAGTGACGGATTTCATCTGTATGTCTCACCACACGGTCGCTCTCTTGAAGTTCGCGGACACATGTCTCTGTTGAAGCTCAACACATTGATATTGCTCAACATGGACTTGCGCTGGATTTAAAAAGACTCTTGTCTGGAAACCTCAAACGCCACAGCTGTCTCCAGATCGGACAGCTCATCTGAGCCTCTCTGTTGGGTCCCCCAGAGCGTAATTTAGGGGGCCAACATGTCAATGTCGGGGCCCACGACTGTGCAGCTGTTCACCAAGCTTGTCAAGCATGCAGTGGGTAAGGCGCAGATCCAGCTGAACCGCTGGCTGCAGAAGACCGCCACAGATGACTGTGACAAGATTGACATCCTGATATGCAGCGCCTTTGACGAGACAGGGGCTGGCACAGGGAAGTCAGATGGAGACCCCGAGGTTATCAGTGACACGGGAGGAATGTCCTTCAGCAACAGTGGGGAGTTCAGACACCCATGCTGCATCACCACCTTTTGCTTCAAGAGCGCCCTGCTGGCGTGCATCCTGACCGCTGTGTGCTTCTCCTCAGTTGCACTGGTTCGGCAATACCTCAAGGACCTCCTGCTCTGGGTGGAGAGCTTGGACAGCCTCGTTGGAGCCTTGCTGTTTATAGTCGGTTTGATTATCGTGTCGTTCCCATGTGGATGGGGATATATTGTTCTTAATGTGGCAGCTGGCTACCTCTACGGCTTTGTGCTGGGCATGGGACTAGTTATGGTGGGAGTTTTAATAGGGACCTTTGTGGCACACCTGGTATGTAAACGCCTATTGACTGAGTGGGTGCTGAACAAGGTTGGGAACAGTGAGCAGCTCAGTGCTGTCATTCGAGTGGTGGAGGGAGGAAGTGGACTCAAAGTTGTGGCCTTAGCGAGACTCACCCCCATACCGTTTGGGCTCCAAAATGCAGTTTTCTCGGTGAGTATGAAAACACTATTGCCAGCTTTTCCTTTTCAGGTTAGAAGCACATTTGCCAGCCATGGTCATATAGTGTCCATTGTAAACTCATATGGGTTTAAGCAGAAGGGGTCGCAGCATAGAACCAGCCAGGAGGAGAGCTCATTAACATGCCGCTGAACTGTTCAACAAATCATTGCAGTCATGAGAACCAAACCAAGTAAATGCTTCTCTTATTGCTCGGCCAATCTACCACAAGTAGAAATCACAAGTGACCCGCAACTTCCCTATTCAAGGCAGACCACAGTCTAATAGCAGGAAAGAAAATATGAGGCCAGTCCCCAGAGGAAGGAAATTCCTCTTGAAGATAGAGGAAATTAATTATATTGTTGCCTCAGGACATCAATTATTTTATCAGTCCGAACTATCAGTATCACATTTAAAGTCCTAGTTTGGGTTTTCATACGTGGAGCAATATTTTTTTCTGAACTCGATAATGATCTGGTGATGTTAACATAATGTAGAATAAATCATTTTCTTTCCTGTCAGGTAAATCTGACGTCATTGGTCAAGGCAACAAACACCGTGTGACCTACATTATGAAGCTAAGCAGTATCAGGATATTGCTTCAAGCTGCTCTCCTACACTTTACCTCAGGCCCTTGACCTCCATACATGGCATGAATAATTTATTTTTGGTGATAACCCGTCTCAGTCAACTCATTGATACCTTCCAAAGGGTGAAAACTTTGAGGGATGTGTTACTGTATTGTAGGAAATCAGCTGGGAGGTCATGCAACATGAAAACTGTTATGCGCGCTGTAATTGAATGATTAATGAAGAATACCAACCTGAGGGTGGACTCGGTTTTATTTAGCCCTTCAGGCATTCGATCTCCAGGGAATTTAAAGCCATACTTCTGCAAACTAGCACTAACCACCGTCTCTCACCAGGTCATACAATCTCTCTCACATCTGGAAGGGCCTCACTTGTGTCTCATTTTCAGATTGAATCCCTTCACATAGCCTAATTGTCTTACATTAGCCTGTCTCCTAAATAATATTCGTACGGTTGTTCACACTAGATTGTGAAATACTAAGGCTGCAAAAGTGAAGAAAATGTAGTTTTGCACAACAGGAACGTGTGTTGCCAGATTGTATCTTCTGTTCAAGCAAGTAGTGCAGAGTTACAGTTTGTTAATGTGCACGGCATTATATACATCCGCACAAACGAACATTTCGATCTGACAGAAGATCCGGCTGGGATGAAACGTCCATCTATGGAAAAAATTGATTTCAGATTCTGCGTGCAGTTGTTTTTTTTTATCAATATGCAAGCACATATTCTCTGAGGCTGGTCAAATTGACTCTTCTCAACCAGTGTATTACTTTACAATTACTAAAATATAACGTAGCCATGTTTCAGCATAAAAGGAAAAATGTCCAGTTTCTTCCAGTTAAATTGGAATTCATCCTACTTAAACAACATCTTGTTTATAACTATGAACACGGCAGAAAGCAGCTGAATTCATAGATTCTGTGTGAGTGAATAGTGACGTTTCCATTCCCCTTAACTTCAGCTGTTTTGAATATTGCACTGTGTTTATGGGGGAAAAAATATCTGGCAATAAGAGAATCAGAATAGTGTTGAAGGCAGAAACCATCAGTAGCACAAACATCCAGAATTGAATGCGAAGAGGGCCGCTTGAAAGGCATTTATAGCTAAAAGCATAAAGGAGTTGATGCACAGGCCTGAGGCTGGAAGAGGATGAAATGAAGAAGACGTAAGTGAGATTCACAAGCACAGTTATTGCACGTTACAGAATGCTTTCTGGGTTACTGATTTACTGAGACATGTCTTGGGTATTTGACTTTGGCTTTTGACAGCTCACTATACACACACTAACCACCCTACAATAAACCCTCACTTTGTGCAACGCTTTAAAAATATTTTTGACTCTGTCGGAGCCGTTTTGACCCATCTCTGCTAGATTTTGAGGCTATAGTTGGTAGAACTTTTGCATTTGATTTCATCATCTTAAAAAGCAGTTTTTAATGCTCTGTCTACCCTTATTTACATGCATACAGGTGCAAAATATTAGAAACTTTGTCCAGACTGATGTAAACCAAAACAATAATACCTCTACAGCCTCCCAAATTAGTCGATACATCAGACGTCTCTGTTGACAGAAATGAGAAATGTTTCACAAGTGTAGTAATTATTTTGGGGAAATGGATTCGGTGTCATTGCAGAGGTGGAGAGCAGATTCCTGTTGAGAGTTTTGATGCCTTACTCTAATTGTAGTATGCTAGCATGTTGGGCTGCTTTTTCCTAAATCTTTTTGTTATAAGTTATTGTAAAGAGAACAATATGTTTATCTGTACAATTTATTACTTTTCTAAATCATGATTAAATGGTATTGTACAAACAAACAGCTTAAAAGTCCTGCTACATGTTAGAAAATGGTTTTGTCTTAAATTTACATTTTGCATTATCGATTTATCCTGATCAATAATTTTTGTCTTTACAATAATAAAACAAAATCCTGTTATTTCACACAGCTGATGGAGATGTATTCAGATTTCTTGTTGTATCCGACAAAATATATTCAATTTAGTATCACCTCTGACAAACAAAGGCATTAATCAATTATCAAAATAGTTGCCAATTCATTATTTTGTCGATGAGATAATCTATTATTTGATTATTCGTGGTAGCTCTAAGCGGTTGTCACTGGAGCAAGTTGCTCAATATTTATGACTAAGATAAGATAAGTAAAAGTATTCATTAGGCAACAGTGAGGTGAGATAATCCCAGGAATCAGCTGACTGTAGGAACAAGAGGCATTGCAGGCAGTAAACGTTTGTGCTGCACTTGTACATTGACCAATAGGAAGAATCTCTAAATCAGCTGTGACGGTAGAGTCGGACAGTGGGGAGTTATTTTAACCAGGGAGCATTTATTTTTTAGTTAATTTGGATAAGTCTGAATGCAAGTGCATTCTTCCATTGTTATGGTGTTGACGTTTTTAAATTGAGAATTTAAGAAGTTTATTCTTCTTGTTTTTCAGGCCGGTGTGTGAGGGGTACACTGGAGATACTGCTGTGAAGTGAATTTAGGATTCGAGCTCTCAGCTGAAAGACAGTTTGTGAAGTTAAAAGTGAATGATTCTTCTGTAATTGGCCCAGGCTATAGTCAGCAGTTCACCTGTAAAATATTTGAACAAGACATTCTAGCCTAGCAGGTTTCTTTTTTTTGTCTGACTGACTTTAACAGCTTCTGTTTGTCATCTGCTCATACTTTTGGCTCCGTGGGTGGGACATAGCGCTCTGTGCAAAGGTTGCAGTATCTGAATTGTGCAAGGATCCTGGATGTAGCTTTAACCGTTGTCACAACAGTGAACTTACTGTTCCACTTTGCAGAGGTGGAAACGAGCTGTCACAGTCAAAGGGACACACGGTTTACACTGTGTTGACCAGCGTCTACCACTGTCACTGGCATTATTGGTGCTCCGCAATCAGTTTGCAAGGATTAAATTAAAAGGCTGGCTAATTGACAGCCTTGTAAAATACTATTTTTTGCTTCTGCTTGCTCTGGGGAAAGCAGACAAACACTTATGAGAAAGGATGGCTGCTAGAAAAGTGGGTCATGTTTGGTTGTGTGCCAGCTCAAATATATATTTCCGTTGGTTAGTTTCAATTTATGACAGCTGTTTGTGTTTGAAAATGCAGCCTGACTGTGTTTGACTCATTGTGATGACTTTTGAGATTGCTCCCTTTGACACGTTTTAGGTTTACATATTTATCGTTTTTTTAATTTTTTTTAAATTTTTTTTAACTAATCCACCTGCATTCTGGGCAAAGGTTTGGCCTCATTTCATTTACTTTCATCGCTCTCACAACATCGAGCATTTGGAAGCTACAGTGCCAGAAATAAGAGAGAGTCAGTATTAGACTCACCAGGTGGACAGAAACACTAAAAGAGTGTCGTAGCTCCTCTGTAACTGCTGGATGTGTAAATAAGCAAATGTTTGCGAACAAGTTTAATGACAAATTAGAAAGTGATGCTTTTATTATTGCATGTTTAACATGTAAACCATCAGTCAAGGCCAGTCGGACTGCAGAAAATACAAAAATCAAGCCGTTGACTCCTCACACACAAACCTCAGTGTGAAACTTTTTTTTTCTTCTTTCCTGCTGGAGAAGTGAAGGTCAGAGAGGAGCCTTCAGTGGGGAGTTTAGCCGGTCGTGACAGAAGCAGGCCAATAAGCTGAATCCCCCCCCCCCCCCGTTTGACTCCCTCCTCTGCTACATGTTCACGTCCCAGCCTGCGTGGGTTTAAAACCAGCTCGTTATCAAGCCTTGCTGAAATTGCATCTTATGTTGTATCTCATTCTCCACAGTAAAAGGTGAAACAAACCGTGGGTGGGTACTTCTAGTCCCGAGCTGGCTCATGGTGGAGTTATGTGTTGTCCGCTCTGCCCTTGGTAAGCACTTTCTGTGGATGCGGCTACATTTCACACCCCCCCCCCCCCCCCCCATGCTTCTTTCTGCTGAAGTGGATGGTGCTACATTATAGCGGGTAACATAAAACGACACCAAGACTGCAGTAGTTAGCAAAACAATGGGACGGCTCAGGAACAATGTTTGTGAATCCTTTTGTGGACAAAGTGGTGATAGTCAGGTCCCTAATCCAGAGCAGTGTCACTGCTCACTGGCCTGACTCCATTCCTCTGCCGTCATGATGAGCCGATAAGGAAATTCCTTCATTTGTTTTCTCATGTGTGAACCCAAACTACAGACAAAGCCTTTAGTTATGCCCTGGTCTTCACCCTTCACTACAAAGGGTAAACCCAGTGCAAGTCCACATAAAAAGGGGAAACAACATCATAGTAGCAATCCTGAAATTGACTGTGCATTCAAGACACTCTACTTCCTATTTTGTTTACGAGCACAAACTCAGCCCTGTATTGCCGCTGCTCTGAATAAATCAGGTCAAGCCTAGGATGTGGTGTTTTTTCACTTGAATTTCCAGATTATCTTGATGCACAGGCTTGCACAAAGGAGTATGTGGTTCAGTTGGAACTCTGCATGGTTCTAAAACTGTACTGACTGGTACTGATGAGCCCTTCCCTGTATGGGGGAAGGGCTCATCAATAATTGCAAATGCACACAGAAAGACTCAAATGCAGAAATATATTTGATTTTTTTTTTGTAACATATATATATATAAATCGTAATTTATTTATGTGTGCATTGGAATGTATTTGTGAATCGTTCTGCGTGCATTTGTAAGTCAAATTTATTTGTAAATCGAATATATTTGTGAATTGTTCTGTGCGCATTTGTGAATTTTTCTGTTTGCATTTGTGAGTCTTTCTGTGTGCATTTGCAATTATTGAGACTGATCTGACCCCGTATTCCCTGGTCCTATGTAATGCAGCTGCATACGCTAGATGCCTGGGTGGGAAGAGACTTCAAAGGGTGTCTGTGTCACTACTGGAGAATGATGGCTGAGAGAAAGAATGCTTTTCTTCTTCAACAGCTCTTGTAGGCTCACATGTCATGTCGCTGAGATCACCTGAAGGCGTTTTGATTGTGTCGACACAGGGTGTGGACAAACTGTGATGTCATGAGCTTGATTAACCGGCCGTTGATGCTCTCAGTGTCCTATGAATTGTAATCCAGGCTTGTGTGATAACAGGAGAGGGTTTAGGATTCAACAAAGCGAAGAGACACTTTTTGGCCGGATCTAGAATAATAGCATTTTGGACCAGGCGGCGTCATGCAGCAACACACCACGGAGCCTGACACACCGCTATCTGTCACAGTGCCAAGGTCACATCCTCACATGTTGGCTTATGTCATCACCTCATCAATGTGACGGCTACGCAGACCCGTGGTTATAGTTAGAGGGTTGCACTGAGATATGTCGTAGTCCAAGGAAAATACACAAGATAGTGCTTGTACTTTGAGATTTGTTTTTGTGTGTCTCAATATGAATACACTTGCATCAACTTTTCCCTAAAATGACATTGTATAGTTCCTATAATTTCTATACATATATTTAATTCTTTAAACAAATGATTTACACCCTTTGTAAAATAACGTAACTATGTTAAATAGCAGGTTGGTGAAAAATGGCAACAATTTGAATCTTTCTGTGTTTTTTAAACTTCAAAGCTTTTGACATGTGTTTAAACTTTTATCTACTCTCTAATGGTATAAACAAATTTGAATGTACAAAACAGTGCGGTAGTTATTCAGCTTTAGTTTTAGCTCTGTGAATGTCAAGTCTTGTGTTATTTTTCATTGTTGAAAGAAACCTAAACATATTCAACAAGGGGTGGCAAGGACTTTGACTCCACAAGCAAATGAATCATTTCATTCATCTGAAACGGTTCAGGAAATGCTTTTAACCTTCAACCCTAGTCTTAAATACGAATGCATAGAGATACTTATTTTGTGCTAATATGATTTTTTTTAAAGATGTTTCTTCTTTTTAAGATCACAGACGTGTCCTTGCCAAACTACCTGGTGGCCTCCTCTGTGGGCTTGTTGCCCACTCAGCTTCTCAACTCCTATCTGGGCACCACGCTTCGCACCATGGAGGACGTCATTGCTGAGCAGAGCGTCAGCGGCTACTTTGTGTTCAGCCTGCAGGTGAGCTGATGGTGATAATACTTCAAATCTGGAGATACTAACTTCTAAATGTCCTGAAACAACCCTAGATTTGGTCTTTTAAAAGTCAGTGTTTAGTAGAGCGTCTTGGTTTGACCCTCCAAATTAGTGACATGTTTAGCAGGTGGAGCAGTTATTTTTTTCACCTCACTTATATTGAAAATACACATGTCTACCATGCCTGTCGAGCCTTATCCTAGTGCACAAGACATCTGCTGCTCCCTTAAGTCTTAAGTTACGTAAACGTCTAGAGAGGAATACTAAGCCTGATGTAGATATGCAAAATATGCCCACACTTCTGTTCAGCTCACACAAAGGTCATTTGAAGCTGTCCCCACATCTCCAACACCTGTTCAAGCTTCATTTAAACCTCCACAACTGCTCAGGCATCATGGGCTGTTTCATACTGCAACATCCGACAAGTTCACAGGGCTCAGAGGTCAAGAGTCAGCTTAAGATTAACTAGGTATCGGTGTCTTATGCGGAACGGAAAGCTGTTGCTCCAAATTGACAACTGGCCTTAATCACGCAAAAGCCTTTTCTAACACTGGTGGTGGGAAACTCCATCTACAGGAGCCCAGTTATCTCTTCATCATACATACAAACATGTATTTATTCAATTACAAATACAGAAACAAACTAAATCTTGGCCAGGGAAGCTGTTTCCAGTCTTTGTGCCAAGCTGACCGTAAGTACCTTCATATTCATCAAGAAGACTTGTAATGTTCTTCTTATTTGAGTCTATTTGCCAAAATGTCAAACTATGCTTTAAATTAAACTGATTGACTTTGCTGTCTAGCCTACAGATATTATATTTGGGAATAAGAGAGCATTGGTGTCAGATTGTCAGACACTGATTTGACAAATTAGTACGAGACGCTGGATCAGTGCATTCCTACCCAACAACATCTGTCTCAGATGCCTAGTTAGCTTTTTAGCTTCATACAGGCAATGTTTGGATACATTTCTTTTTTGTGTTGAAAACTATGGTAATGGAAACGACTGCTGTGTGCAGCCGTGTGGATCGTGACTTCCTCCTCTGTCCTCCTGCAGATCATCATCAGCATCGGCCTAATGTTCTATGTTGTGCACCGGGCACAGGTAGAGCTCAACGCAGCCATCGCCGCCTGTCAGATGGAGCTGAAGTCGTCACACATGAATGGCTCCTCCACCAATCACAGTGGCTTCACCTACTGCAGCAAGAGGGCGACAGCAGGCAGTGGGAACTGCATTAATGTCGTGTGAACACGAACAGTAGCTCGTAAGACTTGCAACATTGAAGAACTTAAGGTAACCCGCTGAGTTTAGACGGTGTCTGAAATGTGTTGCTGGTTTATAGTTTTCCAACAACCTATTCTGACCACCAGCGTGTGAAAACCACGAAAGCATACATCTTTTGTATCTTTTAGAAGTGTGGGACCTTCACCTTTTGAAGAAACGGTGCTGAGGGAAGTAGGTTTGCGGTACGCCATCTCGGGAGTTTTTTTTTTTTCTTCTTTTGATTAAGGTACTTCTTAGCCTATTCTTACAAGAGATGTCAATGAGATGATGATGTTTAGAGGTATTAGAGGTGGCCGAGTGAGTAAGTGAGTCATTAAAAACAATAGCTAGGCACTAACTGCCTGCTAACACTATGAATGTGCAATCTGGAGCTTTCTACAGAACCAAGGAATTGTTTTTCCATTTCAGTGTCAAAAGAATGCCAACCTATGCACCTTTTCTTTCATACTACATCTTATTTATTCTATTCATCCATAGCTTATTCACACTACAAATAATAAGGGCCTTATTAATATTTTTGAAAGATTTGGCTTTTTAGTCCAGTTCATTTTTTAAGTGTCTTATTTTTGGACTATGGAGAGGGGGGGGTGGGCTCTCATCGAGCTTACGACCACATCAGCTGAATTGGCCTCTTCTGCCCAGAGATCATTTTTGGCGTTTCTGCAGTTTTGATAAAAGCATCTGGGGAGGAGAGCAGAATTCACAGCAGGAAACTCAGGAATGTTTCTGCCAGGAAAGATGAAGTGTGATCGGCTCCTCTGTAGCACGGCCACATGTTCTGCTACAGAACGATTACCATGTTGAGCTCAAACCGAGATGTCAAGCTTTTCTCTCAATGCTTATAATTCATTTTTTGCTTGATTTTACATTAGTTTTGTTTTAACATTTTATTTGGCTATTCATTTTGATTATCACATAGGTTTTGCTTAAGACGGTAGTTTTGACAATTCTGTGCAATGCATCAAAAAACGGTGACAAAATGGCATGAATGTCCTATTTCAGTGCTGAAACCAAACTAATCCGAAATGCACTCATGCATCAAAATAACACTAACCTGACTCTGTTTATTTAAAGGTTCACTTGCATTATAGACGAGTAAGCTATGAGATAAAGAGGCTTTTATTTTGTATGTGCCATAATTTGATAAAGCTTATCAGACGCCGTGACTTTGGCCCCACCTGAGCTGAGGCTACATGTGACTTATCCTTTATTGTATTACTTAATAATGCTGGTAATTATAGAAATGATCTGTGAACAACTTTTGTGTTTAGGTTCTTAATACAACAAAGCTCTCATGCTGTAGGTTCTGTGACATAGTCCACTTCAGATATTTCATACAGATAAGTTAAACTTGGAAGGGGTTTGGTTGGTAAAGTTGAAAGTGATGTGTCTCAGAAGCCGACAATCAAACACAACATGGACACAAAGTGATGAATGTGATAATATTTTTTTATTTTTACATGAATTATTGTGATGCTGCTCCTCAGACAAAGTCTGGATGAGGAATTATAAGGGCTCCTATATGAAATATTGATCTATATCCCTATATTTGTAATGCTGGCAAAACATTTTGTTTATTAATTTTCGTACTGTTTTCTTTCTTTCTTAAAAGCCAGATTTAATGTTTGCCCGACACATTCCATGCTGTCAGTCCTCTTAAAAGCTGTAGAGTTATTTTCATGCTAAATGTTGGTTGAAATGGCCCCATCATGTCCACATTCAGCAATAATGTTTGAAAGTCAAAAGCAAAAATATATGATAGAAGTCCTACCAGTACGATCTGTTGGGAATAGCTGTTTACTCCCCGATGTTAATGATCTCTTCTCTTTAACATGTGTGTATCTCTTGAAACTGCATTTGAGTTTTTAGTTAATTTGTGTTTCTCAGTAAGGTTGAGTATTAATATTCCCAGGTTTATGTTTCAGTGTTCAACCTGCCTATTACCTCCCGCTGCCTCTGACGGACATTATAAGCTGCCAATTATGTGGAAGAAATACAAAAAAATGTGATCAGAACAGCTTGTTGAGATCTGTAGCACCTTCTTTGGAGAGTCCCTAAACCTGTTCATCGCTTATAAGCGATGAACCTCACTCCCGTCACATGAAAATCTTCTGAATCCAACCCAGTCGCATTTTCCAGTTTTCTACTTGAATTGAAAGTTTACGTAGAGGGAGGTGAGAACATTTTATGGCTGCGAGGTTTATAGAATCTACTCACAACTCTCTGTTTCTCATTTTATTAAAGGAATGGAAATTATTTTTTCTGTAAATACACAAAGCTTTCACTTGACAGCAGGGATGTTTTTTTAGGAAGTGTCTGCCCTCCAAACAAAGTGTGATTTGATGAAGCCCGTTCTGCTCAGAAGTGAAAAAGAAGTGGACACTATACCATGTCTAATACAAAAATCGAGGTCATGAAACTGGACCGATCACCATGGACACATTTCATAATATTTTAGTCTGTCAACTGGGATTTTGAAAACTTGACATTGTGTGAAGATGAGCAGTTTTACAGTAAAGGCTTTGGTTCCTCCTAGGTGGGCTCTATTTAACTTAGATGTAGTTATGCAACAACTGATTCCTAAGGGAAGTATATTTCATAGACACCCACACAAGACCTGAATCTGGGATGTAACTGCACACACAACTGGACTGTTAAGGAGTAAAATGTGATATCATAAACTTAAAGGGTCACGTTAAGGGTCACGTTAAGGGTCTCGTTTGGTGCTATGAAATGCAATACTTCCCATCTGTATCAAGTGCATTACACATATACTGTATTTTGTAATACAGAGAATTTTACAGTGTATAAATATTGATATTTATCGCTGTACTACGCTTGTTCAGTGTTATTTATGAGAGAGAAAATAAAACCTGTCAGACTTTGTTAAAAATGTTTGGTTTCTGATTTTCTTTTCCAACTTACTTACTTTTTTATTTACATATATTTTAAAAACGCTCCTTTTTTGAAAATGTATGGATTAATAGTTTCTCTATATTTTCAATGTAAGTAAAAGTATTTAAACTATTGCTTTAATGGTTTGTATCTAATCTAGTATCTAATGTATAGCTCAGGATACTTTGTACTACTGAGTCAACCCCTGTCCTTGTTTGCTTTAACTGAACTTTCTTTCAACCTTGTTGGATTTTAGCAGCCTAAAGTAATTAGTATCGGTGGGGAAACTGACTTCTCAACAGATGTTTTCACAGAAATGTGTTACTGATTACATTTCAAATCCTCACAATCTTTAATGAGCTGCCACACATTTCATGAAATCCTTTTTCCCCAAACATCATAACCTCACCCCAAATCCTAGCACACGTCTTTTTAATATCACCTGGCTTCATCCTCAACCCTCTGAGAGTGATGGAAGACAAAATGTTCCTCGCTCAGAAGTATTCCCCTTATCTTGCAAACCTCGAAATAGCTGCCGGTCCTCAAATATGCAGCAGCACTGTATGGCCAGAAATAATGCTGGCTTCTGGGGCAGTTTGTCACAGCAATTTTGATGTGAAGTCGTGATGGATGTGGCGGTGGTAATGTAGAGCACCACTTACGCTTGCCCTTGCCCTGCCTGTGACAAACTATCTGTAGAGGGGGGAGGTGAGTGTTTGTGTGGACAGTGTCTGACAGACATGGTCCACATAGATCCTGCTTGTGCACAGTGCTGTGCCCATGTAACCATGTAACCCCCCCACCATACGCACGCACACACACACGCACACAGGGAATGTTGCCGACAGCCATCTGCTCACGCCCCAAATGCATAAAAAAAGAATACAAAAACCCAGAGAGAAGCCCAGCCACAGCAGCAGACAACACTCCTTGCATTTTATTTCTCCATCTGTTACCAGGAGCTGCGGAAAATATTTGTCTGCTGATCTTCACACAACCCACCGATCTCTTCCGGGCTCGGGTCAGAGCTGTGTCCGATCCATCATCATCCAACCCTGCCTCAAAGGACAAAACCTCATCCCAGAGCCTCTCCGCCAGCACACGGATACGTCCACGCAAAACCAAGAACATTCATTTTGACGGGCCTCAAATGAAAGCCCTAGATCTCACTGAGGGCTACGCTTCTGGAGGAAAGCTCCAAAAATACATCTGCGATGCTGTCGGTGCTTGAAAAAAAATAAATGTGTGTGACATACACACATATCAGAGTGAAATTGTAATAGAAAAAAAACAGTGAGTGAAATGATCTTGGAATACGTCTACGCAGCCTTCCAGAGGAAAAGTTGGTGGTGTGGATGTTTATGAATTGGTGGAGGAGGGACAGGTTGATAGGCCTCTCGCAGAGGAATCCTGCTCAAGGCAGGTGGAGAGATCACATGACCACTTTCTTGGCCCAGACAGCCTCCATCTGTACCATCTATGACCTGCTGTGGTTCTCCTCTATGCTGTCGTGGGAAACTGCTCAGTACACAAATATGGCAACATAGTGCACTTCCAAAGGACCATGGAAAACAATTTTACTCAGATATCTGACAATGCTTTGCTGCTCATCATGCTACTAGAAATAAATTGATCTTAGCTCCAAGCCAGTACAGGGCTGGAAGCTAAGACCAATTTATTTCTATTGTAGAACATGACCTCATCTCCGACCATCCATGCTGACCCTTAATCTATTTTTTAAGGATTAATTGCATTACAACATTCTGGACTATCAACAAAAAAAAAGTCTACCACTTTAACTGAATACTAGGATTGAATCAATTATTGAACCGACAGAAAAAAATATTTGCAACTATTTTGATGATTGATATTAATCGCCATTTTTTATGTTATAAAAAATGCAAAAGCATGTCTCTAGTTCCAGCTTCTCAAACGTTAGTATTTTCTGCATTTCTTTGTCAAATGTGAATATCATTGGGTTCTAGAATCTTAGTGGGACGTAAGACATTTAAAGACATCGCTTCGGGTTTTAGGGTTTTCTTTAAAGTTTTAGGTAAACTCATTAGAGCTGGACAGACGTAGCTCATCTTGCTAATTAGGAGCCATTGAGCGGGGGACAAACGGGGGAGGGAGGCCTGTTCTGATGACGCCTGCTTCCAGGGAAAAGTCGCATCTGTGTCCTCTCCTAAGGTCAGCTCTTTTTCACTGTGTGTGACGGCTGTAGAAACTGTGCTGTCTGTTAATGTCAAACATGAAAACACACTCCGAGATCTGAAGAGAGCATTACAGAGAGAGATGAGCGACACGCCCTGACAATGTGATGGCAGAGACAGAGGAGGTTTTGGGGTAGAACTGAGGTCATAATATAGAATTGTAGGTTATAGGTGCACGTAAATCATATTATTCTAATATGCCTATTTCACAGCACACCTTCAGTGACATAGCACGAAAATCACAGGCGTATTAATGATATAAATAAGGGCTGCACTCATGGTTTTGGATCCATGTTTTAATGGGTTTGAGATTGTTGTTTGTTTGCTGTTGGGTCATGGACCTATAGCTTAAATTACAGATTCACTATTCAGACTGTTATTTCTTTCTTTTTATGTAAATACTGAACTCCGTACTGCCATCAGAAAATGTCACTTTTTTAACAATTGTAATTGAACTCTGTAGTGCTCTCTAGTGCTCAGATATCAATACTACACATACACAAGGCTGCAACAGTTATTGGTGCTTTCTACTTTTATTTACCAATTTTAAAGAAGAAAAAAAAAAACCTCAAAAAAAGCAAAGACTCCAATAAGAGACTCATTAGAAGATAAAAGGGACAAATCAAAATATAAAATTTACAGTTAACCAACCTCAAGTGAGGGCAGATCATTTTCTTTCATTTTCTTTGTACTGACGTAAAACACACAAAACAAACTGCACTAGCTGATCTGAGAACTGGCATGTTTTAGGTTGTTTTCTGCATTTCTACGCAGCAGAGAAGCTACAGTAGATTCCCCAGTGATCGCTAGTGAAGCGCCCACAGTCCAGCTTCTCCAACCCCACCAGGGCCATGTGGTCAGGGGCTAGGCGTGGGACGCCGTCCTTGGCAGCCGGGCGGAAGTAGACCCGGTCGAAGCGGCAGCGACAGACGTAAGGAACAGTCTTGTTGTTGTTGGCTTTGGTGTCCCATGTGTAGCGGCAGTGCTCCTGCTTTCCCAGCCGTTCCCACACATCGCAGACACTGGAGGGCAGGCCCACCTTGGCAACCTGAGATGGAGCCCGGGGCAATCATTTTAAAGAGGTACACTGTGTGATAACATGTAGAGGGGAGGAAAAAAATGCAAGCATAAACACCATTGTTGCGATGCAAAGACAAACGACTGACCTCAGTGTCCCTCAGGTTTGTGTCCCCTCCAAACAGGACAGTGACATCCTCAGGTGCCTCTCTCATCCTCTGAAGCACCATGCGCAGCTGTTTCATCCGTTCCTCTGCTTGGCCTTTACAGCTCTCGAGGTGGGACGTCAACAGACACAGCTTCTGGCCTTTGAATGTCACCTGATTTCAAAGAGAAAAAGACGACTTTGTATCAACTAAGGTGAGCTGAACATGACTTGAGTATTTGGACTGAACTATCCTTGCACGAACCTGAGCTACAAGCAGATTCCTCATCATTTGAGTTGTAGGGTAAGATACTATCTCGCTCTCCAAAAATTTGACCCGTGTCTTCTTCAGCATCATCCCAGTGAAGTAATTATCCTCGCCACCTGGTCAGCAAAAGTTCAGAGGATAGTTTAAACTTCTGGTCTCAGTTTTATTTATTTTGGTATTTAGTTCAACTGGTCTGACCAGACAGCCATCATGTAAATCAAATAGTAGAGTTCACTGCAACAGGTGTGTAGACAAATCTCCAGGGAAAATACCTACATCATAGGTCTTTTACACAGCAGACATTCTGACTTGTCATATCAGGAAAAGCACAGGCTCTTTTCTCTTCAAGTGTCCCAGTAAGCCAAAACAGTGTGACAGTGAGCCAGCATGCACAATACCAGGACTCTGAAACTGAAGTAGCTAAATAGAATTCAGATATTATTAATTTTATAATGCAGCTGTGCTTTTCTTCCTTTGACATGTCAAAAAGTATTTGGCGAAAAAAGAACTGTTGAGCATAATGTACCTTCAATGATTAGGTAGCTGACAGCCCGTTTCTTCAAGTACTGGACGTAAGGTGGAATGAGCTCCTGTAGGAACACCACGTCAGGCGTGTATCTACATGAAGACAAGATTCACCTTTTAAATGCTCTCTGCCATCATTTGTTTCTTCAGGTGTATTGCTCTGCAGCTGACCTCTGATGTAAACAGACTAAGTACAATATCAAGTGATGCCAAGGAATAAGTTATTAAGGAATACCAGCGTAGATAAACAAGCTTACAAGACTAAGAAGGAGCACAGGCCTCTGGCGCGTTCTCCAAGGTTGTCTGTATCGAGTCCATCCACGTTCCAGGAGATCAGTGACAGTTTATTGTCGTCTTCTTCTGAGGATTTGCGTGTGGAGGCCGGACTGTCTTCAGTCAAATCTATACTGGAAATTTTTCACAGACTGTTGATTTATTTGGAGTTACAGAACACATTGAGTAACTTGGAGAGTCTCAAAGGAGGGAAGACTGTAGACTTACCAGTCTGCTGGAGGTTTTTCTTCAACTTTCTGCCTCTTTGCTTTGGGGCTGGTCTCATTGTCTGGAAAATCTTCTTCAAATACTTTCTCCAAATCAGCCTCAAAGAATGAGTTCAAAGCTCTCTGTTGGAAAGGTAATGGGAAATGTCCATCAGGGTCAACTGCCTTTAAATTTTCATGACATCCACAACAGATTTGTAAACGTGTTTTAGCACTTTGTTTAGCCTTAGAGGCTGACCTAATCAGTGAAATAAACTGCAGCAGTGTTGAATTGCAAAAACTTGCCACATCATCATCATGGCATTCTGTATTTAGCTGCAACAGTGACCTATAGGTAATGTCACAACTGAGAGGCCTCGGTTGTCTACTGTACCTCCATCTCCCACTCGTTTTCAGCCAGGTAGCACTGAGCCACAGCGCTATCGGTTCCTGTTATTGCAGCAAACTCATCGCAGAGGCGACTTCTGCTTTGTTCCACATTAGAAACCGATGGTTTGTCCGAGTCTGATACAACGTTCGAAGACATGTTTTCCAGTCACTAGTTTTACTAACAGAATTACACAGGAGAAGTAGAGTAATGCAAACATTAGTCCATGTTTTTCTCTGACAGTTATCTCAGGTGCACCACTGAAAGGCGTCCGTGTACATTTTCTAATTGACTTTCCAACAAATTACAGCGAAGCACAGTATACACGTTATTTTGTATGCCTATACGTGAATAGCTGTATATTACATGTGCAGGTTCCAATTAATATCACCACACATTGCTATTAATGTGGAGCTGTTTACTTTCTTAACCAAAATTACATCGAAGTGCAATTTAGCTAGGTTAGCAGATTAGCTGTAAACTTCGCCCGGACGATTTATTGAACGCAACAGTTTCCGGTGTGAGGTAAACAGAAGTTTGACCAGAGACGGTTAAGGTTTGACATTGACAGCCTTTACTTAGCTAGCGTTAAATATGGTTTCACTGTCTTTAAACTCGTTAAAACAAATAATGAGAGCGATGGTAGATCATTCCGGCTTCGACAAAGTCCTGAGCAAGGTAAACATACACATTGTGAAACATTTCGTGACGATTTTAATATGTATTTCTGTGACTGTGAGTAACGATACATGTTGTAATTCACCTTTTAAACGCAACGGGTTACCTAGCCGGATATCATCTGCATTGTTGCACTGTAACAGGTAGCCATGCGTGTGTCCTTCAGGTGGACGTCTTGTCTGCCAGTCCAGGTAAGGTGGTGTGTGAGATGCGGGTGGACGAGGAGCACACCAACCGCGGAGGGACGCTCCACGGCGGGTTGACAGCCACCCTGGTCGATGTCATATCCACCATGGCGATCATGTACTCTGAGAGGGGAGCACCGGGAGTCAGTGTGGATATGAACATAACGTGAGTCCATGAACTATGTCAACCGTGAAAAGCTCAGGTGTATTCCCCGCGGATCCCCATAAACCTTGAACAAAACAAAACCATAAACATTACCTGTAAAATATAAATGGACGTTTAAAAACGCATACATCTAGTATTAAGATTGAACCATATTTTACAGCTTTATAATACATTCAGGTATGGCTGACGTTTTAGAATGATTGATTACCAATAAGAAAATCTAAAATGTTTTAGATTTTTTTATTTGAATCTTTCAATCAGCTTCCATATATGCTCAAACTACTTACATCAGAACATATATCATTTTTTGTCATGTTTTTTGTTCCTAAAAAGCCCCAGATAAAATACAGAGGGCATGATCTCCATGTCTTCAGTGGTGCCTACAGTCCTGTTTTCAGGCCTTTAAGTGTGTTAAACAGGTCAGGTTGAAGATCAACTCCATAAAGTGTAAATGTCAATGTCTTACAGATACATGAATGCTGCGAAGATAGGAGAGGACGTACTCATCACTGCTCAGGTTCTGAAGCAAGGACGGACGCTGGCATTTGCCACTGTAGATCTCACCAACAAGGCCACAGGGAAGCTCATAGCACAAGGGAGACACACTAAACACCTCGGCAGCAGCTAGGCTGTCCCCTCCCTTCAGTGCATGTCTGTAAATTACATATCATGTGAACTGTCAAAACAAGGGACTAAGGGAAATAGTTCTCACTACCACCGACTGTGTACCAAGAAGGAGAGGACAGTGGTGAGTGCAACAAATCCACGTTGGCTGGATACTAAATGAATGTTGCTGCCTTTGTTGCGCGCGCGTATATATATATATATATATATATATATATATATATATACATACATATATATATATATATATACATACATATACATACATACACATACATATACATACATACATACATACGTATGTATGTATGTATGTATGTATATGTATGTATGTATGTATGTATGTGTATATATATATATATATATATATATAGTTACATATATATATATAGTTACAGAGAAACAAATAGCTGTATGGTCAGTCAATTCTGACCCGACTACTGTATCAATGGTACCATTTCATGCACATGCAATAAAACAAATAGACAAGTTATGCTTTCAGAATTTGCATTGTATTGGGATATGCTCAGCAGTATTGATTTGAGAATCAACAGAAAAAACCCAGAAGTTACACGCCTAATACCCTTTTAACTGAACACACTGAATCAACGAGGAGCAAAATTATATGAACTATGTACTTAATATTCTTTGACGAGCAAGCCCAATTTTAATTTGATGAGCATGGCAGCAAATTATTTTAGTAGGTCAAATTAAACAAAAATCAGTTAGCTTCAGCAACTTTGTTAGGCAAGTTAAACATTAAGTATGTCACCATTTCAGTTTTTCACCACCCCACATCCCAAATAAAACAAAACATAACAGATCTCAGTAGCTTAAATGAATGGTGCTTGAACGGTGACAATGACCTCCAACATCTAACCAACATGTCTCAACTTTGTGTACAATGCCTTTCAAGCCACTCAAGATTTTAGCAAAGGCCTGCCTAGCATGTCTTAGAGGAAAGCAAATGACACCAAAAGATTTTTTTTTTTTTTTTTTTTTTTTTTTAAAAGTCCAGCAAAAAAAAAACTAAGGCGGTTTTTAAGAAGCAATACCTACACCATATGATTTGACAAATATTGTTCATCTTGTTTTCTTTGCTTATACAGGTGTTTAAACACCTAGTCACACCTGTCCTTGGTCAAAAGATTGTGTAAAGTTGTTCTAGAAACCCCATTGACATTACAAACAAGCTTTAACAAACCTTTCTTATGACAACAAGGATATTAAACACGTCCGTCTGAGAACCACCGTGAAGACCTGTGTATTGTTTGTTCCTGTTTTGATGCAACATAAAGAGTTCCTTCAATGACCGGTGCTGTTGATAGTGCGGCTCCAAGAGAACAACCAACCACTCAAAATCAATGTTCGTGCAGGTTCAAATGAACAAAAATGTATGAGTGACTAAGGGAGGAAATGAAGAGGGAGTAAACGGGGAAAAAAAAATGGGGGAACCAATCCAAAAATGGCAGAGAGAAGAGGAGGAACAATTGGGAGCATGACGAAAAAAAGACAAGGATGGGAACTGAATCAGTTTCAGGTCAGGGAGGGGAGGGGAGAACGAGTAGGTAACAAAAACAGGAGAGATCCAAGCACAAGTTCAAATCTTTTAAAAGGAAATGAATGGAGATGAGTACATCAATTTGCTTCTGAAGGCTTAGGCAAGAGGGAGGGGAAGGGCTTTTTCCTGTGTGGCTGGGTGATGCAGGAAGCCTCAATCAGGCATGTATGGGCGGAGGTGATCCTCGATGTCTCCCACACCCCAGCAGGTCAGCTGGTCCTGAGGCAAGTATAGGCAGAGGCTGCACAACTTGAACACTGTGGCCTTGGTTTTAGGAGTCTGCCAGAGAGGTGGACAGAGAACATTTGCGGTCAAGTGTGTTAGGACGCTGTCGGGGGTTACAGTTATTAAAATCAGTAACGTTATAATTTCAGTGGCCTGACTCACCTGCAAGTGCTGTCTATCCATGAAGAGAAATACAGACTGAGTTGGGTTGTTCATGACCATTCCAGCCTTGTCTTTACGACCCAAAGCATGCAAGCACTGCTTCTCGTAGTCTCCATGATGAAATTCGAACTTGGCCTGTAAAACAGAGGAGTCTTGTGAGCCAAGAAGTACATTTTGTTTCATGTAGACTAAAGCAGAGTGATTCACGAATCAAATTAAATAATTATTTAACAAATTTTTCTTGGCAGTGTACGAGATAACATGTCTAAATGTGAAAATCAGGTTATTATAACATGCACAATGTTATTTTTCATTTAAAAACGGTTTTCAATCAACTAATCTAGAAAGTGATCGGCATATTAATTGATAGTGAAAATAATTCAGTTCCAGCTCTCCAGTAATCTGCCGAGGTGCCAAGTTCTGACCTGAACAGGCCTAAAGGGTTCATCATCAGCCCCCTTCCATCTGGAGAACAGTAGACAGACAATCTTCTCAATATCGTTGCGTGGCCAAAGGATGAAGTCCATCTCCTGTGTGCAGCCGATCACATCCTGTGCAGAGAGAAAACAATGTAAAACAACAACTGGACTTTTATCTTCTTCAAGCGATCCCTTCCTGGGACGTTGCACCGACTTACCCTTCGCATTGACTGGTATCGGGGGGCGTGCAGTTGCACAACATCTTTTTGCAGGAGTTCTATTGAACTCTCAAGAGAGTAGCTGGAATCTCGCACACCTCGTAGGATGTTTTCTTCATAGTTGTTGGTCATCACTGGCACCACTTCAGCTACCTCAAAAAGTGCAGACTTCTTCTTCTGTAATGAAAACAAACACAGGAACAAACTTATATTTAAAGTCATCATTTTGCCATGGGAATATAAAAAGGAACAGGTCTGAATGAGAAAATGATGTCAAAGTATGAGAGACAAGTATTATTTAAGATTGTGTGAATAATTACTGCAGTCTTCCATTTTACTGACAAACCTTTTCTTTGAAAACGAAAGCTATGTAGATCTTGAAGTCAAACTGATCAGCCAAAGATTCCCTTTTCTTCCGAAGTTGAGCTCGTAGTCGATTTCTTGTTTGATTTCTTCGTGAAGTTGGGTCCCCCATGGTTAGATTTTGATGGTAGTGTCTTCTCTTGTGCAGAATATTTTGGCAAAACTCTGTACTTTTGTATTTATACGTTGGATAAAGGATGGAGGTAGCTACCCTTTGCAGAAACAACGCATCAAACAGCTCTAGGCTAGATCTATAAAATACCCACTACCAACTGAGAAGTTCAACAAATCAGAAACAATACTAAGTCATTTTTTTATTTTTTGTAAAAGGGCAATGTTTAGGAGGGGATTGGTCAACAAGCTAAGACTACATCTCCTTATTACTTGTTCAGAAATCCATACTTTAAGACATGATTTTTAAGCCAAATTAGTGTTTTTCAACCTGCCATCGACAACAACAGAGTTTTAAAAGAAAAGAGCAACTCAAATTGGTCTTTTACTGAGAATTTTACTGAAATCAACAGAAATGGCTGCTACTGTAAAAACCCATACCGACAATATATTTTTTGCTCGTGAAATTGAGGACTACAGAGACTAGCAAGCGGACAAATAGTATATTATTTGGGTCATTTCAAAGTCCCTCATCCATGGCTATCGACATATGTTTGTTTCTCTGTAGATATACAGCGTTATGTGCGTGTTAAAGACGGGTTGGGGATACAGACAAACATGGCAGGTAAATACAGATGCCAGGAGATATTGGCACCGGGTAACATCGAAGACTACTGCGAAAGTATCTTGACATTTCCTTGACTTTTACTGCCACTCACTTGGCCCACGGCCTGCGGTGCTGCCACTGCTGATAGTCATGATGTGGGCGTATTTTTAGCGCACTAGCTAAGGTGAGCTAGCAAGCTAATCTAGGCATTCACTTCCAACACTAACTAGTAGTGAACCGACGAGATAGCTACATCTTATCTTCTGACTGATTGGCTTAATTGAGGCCCAAGTATGGTTGGCTAGCTAGCGTACAGTCATCTTTCTACGCGTTTACATTTTCTCGCCAGGTTCAACGCGACTGCCAGTGTTGTGAGAGTCAAGAGACCTGCAGGGGTGACTGACTAACTGGTGTTGCTCGTGCTCAGCATGTTAGCTTTGGGTATAGTTAGCTTTAGTCGCGTCTTGTCAACAACTTAATCGACAAAAAACAGCAAAGGAATCAATAGCCAACCAACTACAAAACGCTGAGTGGCGCAATAAATGTTAGCCAAACAAAATCTCCCCGTTCCACGTCTGAAGTTTCGAGGTGTTTGCTGCGCTTGTTTTTCTTTCTCTTCTTTTCTTCAGTCGTCACAACCTCCGACTCGCCCTGCCGCATGCCATGTCAAGATAAATCGACAATCCAGCTGGAGTCCTCCGTTCTTTCAGTCGACGTGTGGCGTGTTCGGTCTCCCGGCGGGCCCATCTTTAACGGCGTGTGTCGTCCAACGTTTGTCCGTTTGGTTTCTTTGTGTGATTTTTAGGCAGCTGGTAACGACACAGACAAACTCGACGACAGCCTCCCCAAAATGGCTGCACAGTCAACTACAAAGATGTGACGTGTTTTGACATGTGACCGCACGAGGGGGAAAAAACAACTGCTCGGAAAGCTTCCTCGTGATTGGCCCCTTTATCACGTGACTGATTAGGCGTATTTAACCCACTGGCGCGCGATCAGTAGAGGAGAGAATAGAGGAGGCTCAGTAACATCATCGACGTATTTTTACTCATCAACGGTAAGACGGTTTAACGTTTACCATCATTCATATTGACTTAATGTGATTCTCTTCACATCTGCTGCTTCATTAATTACCGCTAACACCAACTGCCGCTGTGCTAGCCTTAGCCGTGGTCTCTTAAATGTTTGTAGACTTAACGTTAGGTGAGTCAGTTGGCCTTTTCTACAGCGGTGACGACACATGTTAAGATACTCCTGTGAGTAGACTCGATAGTCTTTTTGTTAAAGGCTAATGAGGTAGCATTACAATTAACACGTAAGCTAATGACATACAGTTACCATCTAATTTGGAAACCAAAGCTATCTTATTTTGGTACTTTTCTCCCCCTCACGTGTGTTACGTTAACTTCCTGTACTTTAATGCTAAGTGACGTTGTATTTGTCCGCCAGGTCTATCGAAGGAAAATGAGTTTCAGTGGAAAGCTAAAACACGGCCAGCAGAGGTCTCATGAGAATACAAAGGTGAGTAACTAGTTTAGTATCTGTTTGAAATGTGTAAGTTAAATTAATGGGCATGATTTGTATCTTTTTAAGTTTTGGGTTTATGGTTCACAGCAACTCTAAGATCTTATCACGATGTATTGTGCCAGTGTTTGTCTGGCTGATATCGACACACACAATTTAGAGTCTAAATTGTGTGTGTCGATATCAGCCAGACAAACACTGACTATAGTCTAAATTTTAGACTATAAATGGATAGGTGGTATATGTAGACCATGAAACACACAAGCAGTGTTGTGAAGCTGTGGCCAAACATTAACAGAGGGAGCATGTTTGCGGCACTATAATGAGCCTTGAGGAGTAACTTTCCCACGGCTGTTAAATTTTGCACCCTGCCCCTGTTCTGACACCTGTGGGCCCTGTTGCACTTGGCAGCAGCGTTGTAAGCCACTTCACTCATGCCCCTTTTTCCCATGGTGACTGTGTAACTAAAGTAAAGCATGTAAAGTGACGCTAAGTCCTAGTGAATAGAGGCTTTGAAAATGAGACCGTGGCTCATGTTAAGTTCCCGTGTGACTCTGAGTTTCTCAAAAATGCAACTGGTAAGTGTTTAGGATTTTTCCTTTTGTTAACCATTCTCGTATCTGTGAATTCACTGAATTGTGATCTACTCCGTAAGCTAACACTGAGCGTTTGTCTTCCACTCCCAGAGCTTTTTCACACCATCTCAAAAGGCAATGGGATGCCCCAGGCAAACCCTGCAGGTCCTCCATCCCTCAGCTGGCAACAAAGACTTGGGAAGGTCGGCTCAGGTATGTATTTGATTTGGGGTTTATTTTGTCTGTGTTTGCATTAGATCAATTTGTATAGAATTGTTCCACTAAAAGAACAATTTATCTGTTGCCGCCTTTAGTGGGTTTCAACATTTAAAAGCTTCTATCTTCTTTATTTTTTTTTCTCTTTAGGTAGGAAAGGTGATTCTCAAAAGGAAACAGTGGTGCGCAGAACAAACTAGAGGTCCAAAGAGGGTGAAGGTAGAAGTCAAGTCTACACAAACAGAAGAAACTCAGTGTTTGACAAATGGCATGTTCAATGATGCATATGAACTTATGGTTGTAGGTAAGAATCCATTATCAATAAGTTACATATTACATGGTCTCAACCCCAAAATTATTTTCTCTATCTTGAGCTACATTTTTGTCACGTTTGTAGAAACTCCCCCTCCCACCTACTGGAAGGCGGTGGCAGAGGAGCGTCGGAAGGCCTTGTACAATGTTTTACAGGAGAATGAGAAGGTGAGTTAATCTCTAAGAGATGGCTAATGTTTAGCTGTCAATTGAATTGTTCCCACGCTCCCACTGTCTCGACCTTAGCTGGCTTCAGTCTAGCTGGCACTGAGTTTTAAAGTAACATTGCACCTAAATGCACTCATTGAAATCCGTTTATTTATCTTTGAGTGTACAGGATTGGTGCCTCAGTAGAATTGCTTTCAATTTGTTTAGGCCTCCTCCAAAATGTCTTTTTCTTTTTGATTAGCTTGTGATTGCAGGGCTATATTGTCTGTAAAATGCATTATTCCGAAACAATTTCTTTATTATAGCTCTGTTCAGTTTGCCCATTGTGCCATGGTTCTGCTTTTGTTTGCCATTTCAAGCATAATGTGTTTCTAATTTTTATTTTTTATTTAAACCAGTTGCACAAAGACATTGAAGCCAAAGATGACCAAATAACACAGCTAACTTCTGAAAATGCAGAGCTACAGGAGCTGGCACAACACGTCCAGTACATGGCTGATATGATTGAGGTAGGCACAACATTGTCTGTAATATCCTGATGTCTGTTGCGAGACATTTTGTGCCCATAATAACTTAATTTTGATCACAAGCTTGACCTATACTGGTAAATTACCTCATTCAAATTCAAGCCTCTATGAATGCTTGAAGTTCCTTAAGTCTTTACTGCTTAATTTGTCATCTCATGCATTTACTTTTTATTTTTTTATTTTTTTAAGAGGCTGACTGGGGAGAGCCCAGACAATCTGGCGGAACTGAAGGAGATTGCTCTTGATGTGGATGAGGAGGATGAGGGTGACCACAGTAAAGTGTCAGGGCAGAGGGAGGAAGAAGACTCTGATTACGGTTGGTGTGATTCGGAGGAAGAAGAGACCTCAGACCAGGAACAAGCTGGACCCTCAGAAGAGCAGGATTAACTGACACAACTCTTGTATGTCATGGGACTTTGACCTTTTTATACAAGTCAGCAGCATTTGTGCTTTGGCAACATGTGGCCATCTATTTGACTGAATTGACTTTTCAAAATAATTTATGTACTTCAAATGGCAATAGTTTTGAAATGCCTGTCATGTTATGTTTTTAAGCCTTTAACAGATTGGGGCTGGTTTTATTCTTTTTAATTTAAGTTTTGTTGTACTTTCAGTTCAACTAAAGAGGTGTTCAAAACTAAGCCATATAGGCCTTTCACACTGCAGACATTTTAACATGTCACAGTAGGAAAAGCATGGGTGTAATAAGTAAAATAAATGATGGCTCAATTCTTTTCAGTTTATTATGGCCATGTTCTTTTTTGACCAGGCTCATTGTCCTGGCTTTTTGGGACACTTGACTAGCTCAGAGCCATTGATGATGCCACTGTGAAGGTACTGAGGGAATGTTTTTGTTTTTGTGTCTACGAAATAACTGCACGCCTTGCAGCTCTACTAGCTGCTTGCTAGTAGTTTGTGTGGGGCTAATGTCGAAAGGATGCATGTCCTACCCAAACCGTTTGGGACCCCCAAGCCCCTCCATCACTTTTTCTTGGTGGTTGGAAACTAATGGGAAAACAACCATGTGACAGTAACAGCTGCACTTTTCCTTCTGATGAGTCTGGGGGGGGTACATACACTACCAGATGCGGCCCAGGGCATGTCCCTGTTGTGTTTTGGTTTACACTGTAAAATTGTGCAATGTCAGTTTTGTACATAAAGCTTAATGTAAAATAAACACTTTTTAAAAAAAGAATTTGTGTTGTGTGTCTTCAACTATGAAATGTTGACTGACTGCCTACTACAGCCAAACTACTTTACCTGTGCCCGGACTATACCATGACTTGTTTTCCACTTTGCTGTGACTTTTTAAAAAAACTTTTTTCAACATGCTGTACTATGACCTTGTTCATGAAATTTTTGACAGAATGTTGAGGTGTGAAGATTCTCAGAGATAGGCAAGAGTAATAAAGACACATGTCTTTGTGTGACAAGGCTCAGAAGATGACTGGAGGGTTCAATGGGGAGCTTGAAACTGTTGATCAATTGTATCTAATGTAAATACCTGAGGTTCCCCCCTACTGTGTGCTGAGATGCTTAAGAGCAGGAGACAAACTGAACTCTTTGCTCATCCTCTGCAGACTGCGCTGCAGTCTGTATGACGGCGAAGCCTTCTCTGGCCAGAGAATAAATACTTTAAAGACAAACTTCTTTCCTCAATGTTTCTTGTTTCAGAATTCAGTGTTTATTGGACTCACTCGGTACTATTGAATAGTTTTTCTTACACCAAACATACTATGACTTTTTTCATTAAATATTCAACATACTGACTTTATTCAGTAAATGTTCAACCTACTATACTATGGCTATTTTCATATTTTCGACTTGCTATACTATGAACTTTTCATTAAATTTTCGACATGCTATGCCACTGACTTTTTTCATGAAATTTTCAACATACTACTCTATGCATTTTTTCAACATACAATACTGACTTTTTTGACATACTATACTATGAATTTTTCATGACATTTTTTGACTACACTGTCTTTAATAATGACATTTTTGATGTGCTATACTGTGACTTTTTTAACAACTTCATAACCATGACCTTTTATGAGATTTTTTGACATTCTATATGATTTTTCATGACTTTTTTTCCTTCATGATATACAATTACTTTTTAATTACTTTTTTTAGCATACTATATTACCACTTTTTTATAACTTTTTTTTCAACCTACAACAAAAATGTTTAATATGACTCATGACTTTTATCATATTACATTTTTATGCCTTTTTCAGTCATGCTATAATATTTTATTGCTTTTTTTCCCAATATATTATACAATTACTTTTTTAGGATTGCTTTTGACATGCTACACTATAATTTTTTTTATTACTTTTTTCGACATATTTGACTGTTTTTGACACGCTATGCAGTGACTTTTTAATGACTTACGTCATGCCATACTTTAAGATTTTTTTGGAGAAGCTATACCATGACTGTTTTTTGACGTACTTTAAAATTTTTTGTCATTCTATATTATTGCACGAAAAATATGTCCGTCTACGGCTTTTTTATGAATTCTTTTGACATGCAATACTAAGCCTTTTTTCGACATACTATACTATGATTTTCCAATGACTTTTTTTCAACCTATTATATTCCGAATTTTTATGACTTTTTTATGAATTATTTGGACATGCTACACTGTTTTCAACATACTATGATTTTTAATGACTTTTTTGGAACACTATGCAATTTTTAAAATAGATTTTGCGACATGCTATTGTTTTTAATAACTTTTTTTCCTCAAGCTATACTATGACATATTTATGACTTTTTTCGACATACTAAACTATTATTTATATAAATTATTTTCATAAAAATGCTAAATAAACACTTATCCATGAAGTTGTCTTTGGATATCTGCAATCCACTGTACATGTATTCCACTTATGACAATCCCATGAACATTGAAATGTAAAACACAAATTCAAAGCTAACAAAAATGACATTTAACACTTTATTTTAAAAATCCACAATTTTGTAGTTTTAATTATGCAAAAATAAACTTTATTGCATCTTTTGATGAGCAGAGGAAATGTTGCCAAACACAATGGAGAAGTGTATGCAACTAAATGGATCAGTACAGAAGCTATTGACCACAAAGATGAATAGAGATCAATTTCAACGAAGTGTACCAAGTTATTCTTAAAACTACTCTCTGAATAAGAGATAAGATGTGCACATTTTGACAACTTGTACTTTGTGGTGATTAGGAATTGAACAGCCAATAAATTAACTTGACTTAACACTGGTAAACTGCAAGTTTGTAAAACAAAAGCTCACTCAAAAAAAAATTCAACAAACACTAAATGAGTTGATGAATTAGATACTTTTCCAAAATACTGTAATGCTATTCACATCATGAAAGAAATACAAGTAACTTATTTAAAATATGGACCATGTTTTGCAAAAGATTGTTTAGAAAAACTGAACCATCTTCAGCTTTTAGTAAGAACTTCACACATTTACAGATATTAAAAAAGAAAATATGAATTTCATAAAAATATTACCACTTGCTTTTAATCAATATGGCTTTTGGACTGTGCAGTTAGAACCAAATAACAAGATTCATGTATTATGGGTTTGTCCTATTGTGTGCTTTGAAATATAATTCTCATTATTCTGGCCAAAAAGCAAATGTTTTGAAAATACATTCTCCATTATGAATTATTAGCTCTTAGTAAAATTTTAAAATAAATTTGGCCTTTGGTTGCAGTAAATCTTTTAAGTAATAAAGTAATATTTCTAATATATAACGTCCCATCATGTTCAATACCTTATAGGAAAAAGAAATCTAAGATTTCTAACAGTATAATGATATTGTAATCTTCCCCAAAATAATGATGTAATACAATTCCTTCAAAATAAACTCCAATTAAAATTAAGCATGAGATCACTTACATTATAATATCATGGATGTCTTTTTAAACGATAAACAATATTTCAAATAATAGACCTGATCCAAAATAGAACATAAATATACATTTCATTTACACAACGTCATCTGCACTATTACAGTATAACTCCAAATAATATTAGAATTACAAGGAAATAATAAATAAGATGTATGAACAAATGTGAGTTTTGTCGTTGTGCACTGGCACAAGACTCAGTAGTACAGTTACAATGAGAAAAGTTGGAATAGTCAGGTCAGATTTCCCACATTACAGTTAGGATGGAGGGAAATAAAACGGACCCAAAAAAGAAAAACCTCATTCTGCAGCTTCTCATAAGAATTAGCTCACATACTGTATTAATTTGCAGTTAGCCAAAATGAGGCTTTTACTCAGCCTTAAGTATTCTCCATTCTGTAAAGTTAATGGAGCGCGATCCTAAACCAAATCTATTGCCCTGGACTTGCTCTGTACCGGTTAGAAAAAATATATCAACAAGAGTGTATTTGTGGAAACCTGCCTGCTTGACCATATCAAGGCTCAAATGGCCCAAGCTGACTTTACCAATCGTCCTCTAATGTCATCTAGGTGCAAAAAGGTCATGTATATACAGAAAAATTGCACTTGTTCAACTGCAAGTATGAGAAAACTCTGATATAAACTGCTGAGCGAGTGAAACGTGGGCACTGTGCTGACCCGTTTCAGATCTACTCTTCAGGTTTTCCTTTTCCTCCAAATGATAGATAGCTGAGGTCAAAATCTGCTCAAGACTGTAAAACTGCTGTTAAAGTAGCTTTTAAACCACAACATCACATCCTCTTAGAAAGACATTCTCAAATTATTATTGGTCCTCCCTGCAACACAACGCACATCTTTCAATTGTAGAAGAATCCCTGAAACTCAAAATGTAGCATACTAGAAAACAACTTAAAAATATATTTTTAATACAAGCACATACATTACACCGGCTGTGTAACATATGCCACATTTACATGCCTTACAGTGCAAATCTTTCAAAAGCGCCAGAAAACATTTCTAATGATAGACAGTGATTATACAAAGATCATAGTTAGTATATTGTGTGACACAACTGACTCTGTAACAATCAAGATGATGATTAATCAATGAGTAAATTATATAAGTGTTGGATGCAGTGGCTTGTTGAATGAGGTTATGTGAAAGGCGAAGACGCATTGCTCAAATTCTAGTTTTTGTCTTTGGAGCAGCTTTGTGTCCAGACAAATGTGTTCTCCAGTTAAACTTAATGTGTCCGGTCTGCCTGGCTCAGAAAGCAGGGAGAGGAAGGGGTGAAGCGTAGGGGTGTAAATGTGTGTGTACAGGAGGGGTATAGGTTGTGTGTCTTCTGATACAGTTTGTTTGGTGTTAGTTCCTATGAGGAGGCAGTGTTGGTAAGAACAGTGATCTAATGTGGCAATGTAGAGATCCATAAGCCTGTGCAGAAAAGCAGATCAATAAAGTGATCAGTCATTAACAGCCCTGTGAGGTGTGCAGAGTGGGGTGTAGCCGAGGGAGGAGCAGTTCTGTCCTCGGGCGTGGGGTTGAGATGTCATTTGTGATGTTTTTGGTGGCGATGGCTCAAAAGGCAGTGGTGACGGCGTTTCCTCGCCGTGTGCCCAAGCGGATGATTTCCCCGGGCACCGTGTCCAGCTGCTCATACGCCAGTCGCCCCTCCTCACCTGCCACAAACAAAAGGGATTATCTATAAGCACTGTATTCCCAAGCAGTTTTAAATGATGGCAAATATTATTACATCTCAGTTTGCAATAGTATCCCTGCAGTCAAAATAGTTCAGCTTCAGGTCAAAATAAAAGACAAGTGAGGTATGTAAATCACTGAAAAAATTAGCAGCATCCGCTGTCTAGATTTGCCTGATGACGACTCAGTAGTAGAAGTAAAGTTTTAAAGAGGCTTAATCCAACAGAAGTATGATGAAAATCAACCTGTTTCATAGTCATATTTTTAATACTTTATGGGGTGTTATGGGGTGTTTTCTTTATGACATACTATACTATGACTTTCAGGATGCTTTCCCACGGCCTTCAAGGCCACCAGAGTCACCCCCCTTCTGAAGAAACCATCACTTGACCCCTCTGATGTCAAGAACTTCAGACCGGTTTCTCTTCTACCCTTTCTATCCAAAACACTTGAACGTGCTGTCTTTAACCAACTGTCTTCCTATCTCCACCAAAACAGCCTTTTGGACCCCCACCAGTCCGGGTTCAAAGTGGGTCACTCGACAGAGACGGCCCTCCTTGCGGTGACAGAGTCGCTTCACGCCGCGAGAGCTAACTCTCTCTCCTCTGTCCTGATTCTCCTGGACTTGTCTGCGGCGTTTGACACTGTGAACCATCAAATCCTCCTCTCATCCCTCGAGGGGATGGGCGTCTCAGGCTCTGCACTCTCCCTGTTTGCATCCTACCTGACGGGTCGATCCTACCAGGTGACCTGGAGGGGGGCCGTGTCGGAACCACGCATGCTGACTACGGGGGTTCCGCAAGGGTCAGTCCTGGGCCCCCTTCTCTTCTCGCTCTACACAACATCTCTGGGTTCTGTTATTCGCTCGCATGACTTCTCCTACCATTGTTATGCCGATAACACCCAGTTGGTCTTGTCATTTCCCCCCGGTGACACCCAAGTGGAGACGCGCATCGCTGCGTGTTTGGCTGACATCTCGATGTGGATGATGACACACCACCTCAAGCTCAACCTAGACAAAACTGAGCTACTGTTCCTCCCGGGGAAGGGTTGCCCGCACCGGGACCTGTCCATCACCATTGATGATACCGTGGTGACGCCGACTCGGACAGCGAAGAACCTGGGTGTGACCCTGGATGACCAACTGTCATTCTCGGCAAACATTTCATCCGTTACACGCTCCTGCAGATTCCTGCTCTACAACATCAGGAGGATTCGTCCCTTCCTGACTGACGAGACGGCGCAGGTTCTCATCCAGGCTCTTGTCATCTCCCGCCTGGACTACTGCAACTCTCTACTCGCCGGAGCCCCGGCGTCGGCCATCAGACCTCTGGAGCTTGTCCAGAAAGCTGCAGCTCGCCTGGTGTTCAATCGCCCCAAGTTCTCCCACACAACTTCCTTTCTCCGTTCTCTACACTGGCTACCTGTAAGAGCTCGCATCCAGTTTAAGACTCTGGTGCTAGCCTACAGGGCAGTGAAAGGAACAGCTCCTTCCTATCTCCAGGCCACGGTCAAGCCTTACACCCCCGCCCGACCACTTCGCTCTGCTGCCTCGGGGCGATTGGTTGCCCCGTCGCTCAGAGGTCCTGGCGGCCGATCGACCCGGTCACTGCTGTTTTCTGTCCTGGCCCCACAGTGGTGGAATGAACTTCCCACTGACGTCAGGACAGCGGAATCGCTGCCCATCTTTCGGCGCAGGCTGAAAACCCACCTCTTCAGGAAGTGCTACCCTCAGCCTTCCACTTAGCGCTTATTGTTTTCATACTAGCTTGTTGCACTTATTGTATTCGTATTACTTATAGCACTAACTGTTTTTCTTGGTTCTGCACTGTACTTTGGCTCTGAGTTATGCTCTGCTTCATGCTCTTAGATGCCTGTTTGGAAAAGGAAATGTATGTATGACTTCTGGTGACTAGTAGTTCTTGTGATTACCAATGTTGAATGCACTTATTGTAAGTCGCTTTGGATAAAAGCGTCTGCTAAATGACTGTAATGTAAAAATGTAATGACTTTTGTTTATTTATTATTACTTTTCATGACTTACTATGCTATGCCTAGAGGTGTCACAATATACTGGTATTGACGACAATCATAATATTTTGAAAATTAAATATTGGTATCATGTTAATAATACACAAAAGATAATATTGGGTAAATAATCCAACACCTCTTAAATAGTTACAGATTCTCTAAATCTTCCTACACTCGTATTTTGAGTGTAATTTATTTGCCAAAAGAGACAAAACACACAATGAATAAACATTTTTTTTTAAATTTTCTAGAAAAGATTGTTATTGTGAATTATTTTGGCCACAAAAATAGTGTAGTAAAAATCTGACCTTGTGGCATCGCTAGGTGTGAGGTACTGTGACAGCTGTGTATAAAATACACTTCAGAAATAATAGAGTGATTTGTAAAAGTGCAGCAAAGACCAAGCTGAGCAACATTTGATTTTCCATAAATGTATTACTTACCAAATGTGAGCAGAGTTTCTATGGCAACATGGCGAAGCTCTTCATCAGCTGAATCACACAGCGCTACCACCGCCTTGATGCTCTCTACAGCCTACAGACGGACAGAAAAGCTCTGTGAAGAGGGCACTTGTCAAAGTACATAGAAGACAAAAAAAACAATGGGCAGATTTGGAATTATTTCCTTTTTAATTAGCCATCATAGTATACCACTAATATAACATAGAAAATAGAAACAGATTAAATTTGAATGCACGAACACTATCTGAATAGCATACGTATATGCCAAATGTAACGTACATTGAAAGAAAATTGTTGTTGCTGTAAACATTCCTAATACTGTCCTTGTTGTGTGCAAAAATGCATTTCAATGTTAAACAGTCTCATCGGCCAAATCAAGTGGTTATCTTTGTCCTGGCAATTAGGTGTAGATTTTGTTGCTGGCATTGTGTCCCAGCAACAAACCTACATGCAACTACTAGGAAGTATCCCTCCACTGTAGCTCAGCATGCAAACACACCGCAAGTTTTGTTCCAAAAGAAGACCGTACTTTAGGAAGACACCACTTAGACTGTTGAAGCTTCATTAGCTTTCTCTGAACTTAAGAATCTTTGACATAATATCTCTTAGAAAAAAAAAGTTAGCCTCAATTGACACAAATGGAGACCTAAACTAGCTCCAAATCTTCACAATATCACAGTTTTAGATAATGTAATAGGCCACTGACCTGCAGACAGCTGAGAGCTGAACAGGCCGCCCTCTGGCTCTGAACTCCAGCCTCTGACAGAGCGTGGGTGTAGCACTCCACTGCCTGTAGAAACCCACATGAACATTCAAACATGGCTTGTGGCATCTGTCAACACTATTTGAAATGCTGTTTGCCTCCAAACACTTGCATCTCTCAAACACAGTCCCTCTCTTTATCACTACTCACTCTGATCCTGAAGTAGCTGTGTGATGCAGAAGAGAGGTAGTTGGCTGCTACCTTGTTGACTTGAGGGTCCTCTGCAGTGAGCAGGGAGGCCAGGGCCCTCAGGGTGCTGTTTCTCGGCCACAAGGATGACACAGGCACCTCCTCTAGCTCTGCTAGACACCGAGAATAATCCTGACTGCACAGCGCCTCTGCAAACATCTCTAAGGATGACACAGACACATGTCAGAGGTTTAAACATTATATATCACAGTGATTTTCAACCAGTGTGCCGTGAGAGATTGTCAGGTGTGCCGTGGGAAAATGTCCAATTTCACTTAATCGGTCCAAAAAAAATATTATTTAGTTGCTGCAAATAATTTGCCATTGTTGAGTGTCTGAGCCTGCAATATAGTGGCTGGCTAAGTAATTAAATACTCTTCCATGCCAGTGGGTGGCAGTAGGTAGCGCAATATGACAGTGTTCATTTAAGACAGTAGAATTAAACGATGCTGTCTGCTTCTGCAAGGATATCAGCTTTGTGTTCATCTAAACAAGCCCAGGTTTCACACTGAGTTTTTTTTTTTTCTCTGTTTTTTTTAGAGACTTGTCATTAAACTGTCAGCATATATGCTGTATTATGCTACAATGTGCCATTTTTGGTTGTTGGTGTGCCGCGGGATCTTTTTAATGTAAAAAATGTACCGTGGCTCAGAAAAGGTTGAACAACACTGATATATCGTGTAGAGCATAAATCATCGGAAGCTTTTCTGTACACCAGACATGACCTTTGCTTCTGATTGATATCTTTGAAAATCCAGAAATGTAACAGTGTTTAACCCCTTAAAATAACCAAGTTAAAGCCATATATAAAAAACACTCCATAGTTTTATTCCTTACTTACAATCAAACTCATATTGTGTGTTTTTCTGTGGTCCATCTACTTTCTATTATGTATAGTTTTGGGTGCTTGTGGAGAGAAAGTCCAAGTGAAAATTGGATCAACTGATCTGCTCTTTTATAAAATGTATAACTTTATAAAATAAATTATGTTTTGAATGACCAATGTATGATTATAGTAGAGGAATTTACATGACTCAATGGCAGAAAGGTTTTAATCAGTGCTGTGAATGTCACCTCTTTTCCTCACCTTCTCTGGCCAGATGCAGGAGGTGCGTCTCCATGTCCAGCACTTCATGCTGTAAGATGTAGCTGTGGAACTGAAACACTGTCAGGACGTCCTGGGAGAGCTCAGCGGCAGTAGGACTGTGTGCCGCCACCAGATAGCTCCTGTCCACCATCTCGCTCACTACGACACCAATCACTGGATAGAAAAGGAAGAAATCTGAAGTCAGAGAATGCTGTTTTGAGTCAACTGGAATTACATTTGCATTGTATGGATCTATTAAATACTAACTGGGTCGATTGACAGTTTCAACCACGTTATATTCTTAGCAGCTACAATGATCTAATTTTCCCTCAGCCAAATTAGTGACTCAGGTGAAACAGTAATTAAATACACAGGAACAAGACCGTGTTGCAAACAAAAAAAACATTTAATTTGAAGTGCAACCTTTGGCCTGTTTGCAGAAAGATAATGGGTATGATCCAACCTGTGTCAGCACTGTGTGGGTGTCTCTCCTGCAGCACTGCTGTGTAGCGCTGGTTCATGTGTTTGAACACTCTGTCCAGTGTGGTGTGGAAAAGTCCTGCCGACCCGCTGCACTCTGACCACAGAGTCATCAGCTGTGGGCGATCTGCGAGGCCTGGGAGAACTGAGAAGGAAAAGGACAAAACAGACGGTCAAACGCTGCAACCCTCAAACTCAAACCTTTCTGTTGCACGGCAATAATCTTTAATAGAAGACTTAAATAATAAAACATAAATTGGTGCAAGATGACTACTCTTGAGATACAATGTTAAACACACAAATCAAGCAAACTGGTTTTCACTTTTCAGTACCTACCGTCTGCAGAAGATGTAATTGATCCCAGTTTATCAACACTGAGCTCTGCTAGTTCTTCTAACAGCTGAGTCTGTCCGGACAGTTTGAGGAGAAGACTGCGACGCTGCCACACACCTACCCCATTGGTCAACAACTGTCATTACAGGAAGAAGCAAAAGGCATGTTGCAGTAAACTGTTAATGTCAACTATGACTATTCATTTATCCTTCATACTGCAAAAAAATATCATTGGGAGCCCTACCTGTATGAGGTGATTACAGTACTGCAGGTGGATGACGATTGCAACGTCCAGGTTCTCGTTTCCAGTGGTGAGCGGCAGGGGGCTTCCTGCCACACTGTTGCCCACCCCGGTGTCCTCTGTCAGGGCTTCACTCAGGTGTCCTCTGGCTTCTGGGTGCTGGCTACTGAGAGGCGCATACCCAGAGTCACCAACAGTGATCTACTGTACTTATATTAAATGGTTTTCAATCAGGTGCTGCTTTGACGCAAGACAATTCTGATTTTCTATCCAATGCTTACAAGAATGAATAGCTGAGCATTAACTGACTTAAAACCAAGCACCAGGAACTTGTATCCTACTTCATCTTGAACTGTGGTTTTGGTATGTGATACCTTAACAACAGCCTTTTATTTTTTATTTTCAGTGCAGACGATTTTACACAGCAGTTAAATGCCATGAAACAATAACAACATTGACTTAGCGTCAATGTCAGCAACCACAGAGTGCCGCCGTACATACGTCTCCCACTTACCCGATCCTTTCTCCGTCTGTATCAAAAAGCGGAGATCTCTGTGGGGGGGTACTGAGAACAGCATTATCGTCTCCAGTATCCTCGTCATCAAAGTCAGAGGTGTTGAGGAAGTCAAAACTCTCCAGGGCACTCTCTACTGTCAGACTGAGGCTGGATGATCGGCTCCTGTGACCCGGGAGACGGCACTGTGAAGAAGAAGGGCGGAGATAGTGGGTCAATACATCCTGTTACAGTCCATTCTAGTTACTCAAATACTCAAATTACTTTTTACAAGTAATAAGTCACTAAACTTGTTACTTTCAATTTAAGAGGTCATCAATCTTTTGTTTTTCTTTCTAACAAACTTTCTGATTCATTTTTATTGTCATTAGAGTGTGTAGATATTTTCTACACACTTAAGATTGTAAGGATTGTGTAATCTAATTAGTTACTATTGTGGACCAAGATCCAAGTAAAAATAAATAAATAAATATAAAACATTTGGTTGGAAGTAACATTCTCTGAAAGTACTATATTTTTCTTTCCCATATTAGATATTGTGCAAATATAAATTAGAAGGGGATACAGAGAAGGATTCAGTCACCTTGAGTAAGTCCTCCAGACGCATCACTTCCTGCTCCAGGTCCTGTAGCTCTCGGCAGCGGTGATTCAGAGACTCCAGCCTCATCAGCAGGCTGTGGATAGCCTCCTCCAGGCTGCTCTCCAGGAAAGCCCTGCTCCCCTCTCCTGCCCAGCTCAGACTTCCACCTCCATCCGCAGAGCTTTCACCTGGCGGCACAATGTCCGAAGATGTTAGCCTCTTCACAAGCTGCCTGGTCAGGCTGCCCGCTTCCTCTGTATCCAGCTCCACAGGTTTCAGTTCGTCAGTGTGGTCTAAGAAAACATCCTCTGGAGCCACTGTAGACAGGTGGCCGTCAGAGCAGAGGGACGTGGCAGCTGAACCACAGTTGGAGCTAGAATTTCGCTGGGACTCTGTGCGCTCCCACTCAGAGTCCTCTGCCACCTCGGCTTCATCACTGGCGAGGCTGGCACTAGTGCCCCTACTTCCTCTACTACCCGTCTCCCCATCTTCTTCGTACTCCTCCTCTTCCTCTTCTTCTTCTTCTTCTTCTTCCACTAAATGCTCCTCAGCGATAGAGTCCTCCCTTGTTTGGAGGATTTGCGTGGGTGACGGGTCCCTTTCTGGAGGAGTGACTGTGATCTCAGGGTTGGACTGGCCTGGGGAGTGGGAGCTCGGTGCGGGGCTGGGCATGGAACCAGAGGTGTCCGAAAAGGTGAAGGAGAGACGCTTACACTCGGCCACACCACAACCCCCGTTCTCAAAGACATCATCTGGTAAAGTGGACTGAAAGAAGAGACAGAGCAGTAAATATGTGGAACAAAAACGATGGAAGATCAAAGCTACAGTTGGTAAGTTTAATGCTCCAGCCGAAGGCCAGTGCTTCATTTTGGCTCAACTGCTTTCAACATGGCGGCTGAGTCACCAGCTTTCTTATCTAACAGCTGAACAGTACACTAAAATATTTTTCTAAATACATTTGAGGCGAGGAATAGGCAATGCATTAAAAGAATCTTGATTCAGATTTGATGGTTTTGTCAGAGGTTTTGACAGCTGCATCAGAGAATCTGATCGATTGTTTTTCTTCGGGCACGGTGGAATCTTGCAAATCCCATCAGGAGCACAAAAAGGAGGCAGAGGAACCTCATTGTTTCACATAACATCTATCTTGTGTTCTACTGTCAGGATACAGTGACAATTTGAGCAAATATGATGAAAAATATTTTTCAGTAAAGATACCAACTGTAGCTTTAATACTGAGATAAATCTTGAAATCAGTGCACGTAAGATGAAAAGTACAAGAGAAAGCCCTCAAGTGGAAAAAGAGATGGCACACATATTTAAAACATCCTTCTTTCTAAATTCTTATGACCGAATCTGTTCAACCAAGACAGAATCAAAGTAAATTAAATATGAATAGAAAAACAACACAAGAGCACGTGCAAATAAACATGCAAAAAGCCACACATTGCATTCTGCAGCTCACAGAAAAGGACTGGACAAGCCCAAGTGTGTCCACACCAGCAGAGGAACACAGTGCATCCCCATCATGTCAATGAGGTAGGGGGCACAAAAAGGTTGAGGGGCCGCAACACACTCACATAGACCTCCAGACTGGATTTGGGCCTTGGCCGGAGTGAGGCCAGGTCACCAAACGAGCGACTGAGCCTTAACTTCTCTAGCAGGGAGTCTCGGAGCATGTGCAGGAAAGAGAGGCGCTGGCGCTCCACGGGATATGGCCGCCACTTCTTCACACAATGCACGCAGGCAAGTAGGACAGGGTGTTGGGTATTTGTGTGAGGGCAGGGGAGTGTGATGCAGGAGGGATGGATAAACGTGTAGTGGGACAGAGTGTGGGTAAGGGGTTTTGATGTGGAAATGCAAAGGAGAGGAGGATAGCAGGGAAATGGGTGAGGGTTAGTTTAGGGGTAGCACTGGTGTTGCTCACATTAGCATGATGCATCAACAGAAAAAAATGTTTGCAATATCATGGGGCCATGATAAGATATGCACAGGGTGTAGACAGGTTAGTGTGCTGGCACTATGGAGGTGTAAAAGACAAAAGGCATCTCTTTCACCACAATTGAGTCTGTTATAAGCCTAAAACACACAACGTTCAGAGGTTTTTCTAGTCTGTTCTCAGCTCTACAAACACTACTGTTTCCCACCACACTAATGAAGCTAAAGAAGGTTTGTGTGTTGGACTCACAAAGAAGGAGGTGTCCTGGAAAGTGGGGGTCTCCGGCGTGCCCTGGCTGTAGACCGACACTCGTCTCTGGAGTGCTGTGGCTTTGCTCAAGTTACCAGACGACAAAGACAGGTCCTCAACATCGAAGGGGCTTAAGGGGGGATCAAAACACGACTCTTATTATGATTTCTCTATGCCTACCTACATGTACTGTATATATGATCTCATTCACTTGGTTTTATCACAGAGAAGGTTTATTTTGCTTAGTTAACTTCCGTAACTTGTAACGACTAGGTTTCTCCACCAGATGGCAGAAAATCACAACTAATGTAGATTGAATTTAAAGCAATCGCACTAATAACAGTTACTGTAGGTGTTTACTGTGGTAACTTAACATAAGTCAGTGATTAACATACAGATGGTACCACACTGATGAGTTGCACGCTTGTGAGATAAATTCATAGTGTTGAAATGCTCTGTAGAAATACCTGGCTGAAAGACTGCAACCTCAACAAACTTATTGAAAAAAACTACAGAACACACTGATATTGTATGATGAATAACATAAAAAAGCAACTGCTCGCTATACGTATACGAGTCAACTTACTACCACGTGACCTCCAGGTTGAGTTTGATGGTCCCCAGGTCGTTAACGTCCACAGCCACCACCTGAGGCATGGCAGTAAACAGCTCCTTGGTCTCACAGATCACGCTGCCCACCAGCATGTGAGAGGCCAGGCCCTTCAGCTCAGTCACCTGATTGAGGTAAAAAAAAAACCATATATTTACAACTCAGGTCAAGAAAATGATAATGCAGGTTCTTCTGACATCAGGACATAAGTCAGGTAATTGTTGTTGAATTGTTTTCTTACACCCGCTTCATTATTAAATATAGTCATGACCTGTCGGAATAATCACCAATCTGTCCTGGATATTGTTATTGAAAACAAACTTACACATGAGCTGAACGCCTGGTTTCTACATCGTTCTTTTCTTTACCCTGAACCGTGTTGATTTACTGAAGCACAAAGCTAGTTTATCTGGATTTCTTCAGTACCTTGATGTTGATGAGGTCAGTGATGAGAGGCATGAAGACCATCTCGTCTCCATCCCAACTCTGTCTGGAGTTCACTTCAATTCTTCCCTTCAGCTTCCAGCGCTGGCGACCGTACCGCATATAGATCTGAATGAAGGAAAGGATGGGAAGGCAGTGTAAAAAAAGAAAGAAGTAAGCCTGAAGCCTTTTGATATTCTATCATTTAATTCTGCTGGAAAATACCAAACTTAGTTCTTTACTTGAACTTAAAGGAATAATTGTCCTGTCCCAACTCTTAACTAACATCTCTGTGTTACATAAAAAAAGAAGATCTTGCCTCATACTGGTCTCCAGGACAGAGCCTCGCAAAGCCTGCCAAACCTGTCAGAGGGAGGATATTGATTTAAAAACAATATTTGTACAGGATATGGGGTTAAAAAAAGCCAAGCCAAGTAACCTTTTTGTTTTTATGTGACTTTAGTATTTAGCAGGGTGAGTTACAATGTAGCTGTTCAGTGTCTTCATTACAGTATACCAAGGCCTTAATAGACATAATTATCAAAAAGCTGTGGCCGTTTCTGTTACAGCCTAAGAACTTTTCCTACATACTCAATACAGTATGTAGGTGGTGTAGTCAATATAGTATAATTACTTGTCAGTTCATCATGAAAAACATTCTTTTAAACATCAGTGGATTAATGCCTCTCATTTCAGAAATCAACATCAGTATGCAAGTGGGTTTACTTGTCATTTTTCTCACCTTTCATTTTGATATGAAACTCCCCGAGCAGGTTCTCCAGTTCGCTCTCAAACGTGCTCATGTTCTGGAGATGAGATAGATGATATTAATCACATAAACAGCCCTTTGTTACACAAGACAAGAACAACAAAAGTAATCAAGTTATCTCGACAGACTTTGACAAAGACAGTCAACACTAGAGTCAGGACGGCTGGTGTAAGCCCTCAGGACAGGTGATGACAGGTGTGTGTGTGTGTGTGTGTGTGTGTGTGCGTGTGTTATTAGGGTTTTAAGGTTGTTTTGTAAGTAGGTAACAATACATGTCAGTGTTTACACATGACAGTGTAAGCAGTAATCTGTAATAGATATTAAAGTATATTGGGGGCGTTATCAGCTGGGAGCAAGTGTTTAATGTATATTGTTATATTTTTGTACATATAAACTTTATATGATTTTGACAAGATTAAAGCTAAAGTGGGTAATGTATTTCAGAAAGATTTTTTTTATCATATTTGATAAATACATCCTGATGGCAATCAATAATTCAAATTGTCTGACAAAAAAGGAAAAAATTCTAGCATCTGTGGATGTCGCTCTAATGAGCCCGTCCAATCATTTGTATTCATAATGTAATCATTTGACGGGCTATCTGCCTGCCTGCACGTATTCTGCCTGTGCATTCATTGCTCGTCACCGGAGTCTTACTATCGCTGTGAGAACTACCAATAACCATGTTCGTTCTTTACGTTCATAGTGATAAGTATGAGGGAGTGGCTTTGGAGGGAGGCTCGAAGGGACAGTCAGTGTTGCTAACTTGAATAAGGGACATAAGTAGCTAGTGCTTCTAGCTACTTTCATCAAAAAAGAGTTGGCAACACTGGGCTGATTTTTCCTAGCTTCAACAAGCGTTTTTGTGCAAAACTCCTCAGAAGAATTTGCTGCTTCTTGCTTCCTCAAACACTGAAGAACATGATCTATGCCAGTACCTCAGTGTACTCCTTATAGCGGCGGTTGACCTCTGCGATGCTCTCCTTGGTGCCTTTAGTGGAGGGAGAGGAGGAGAAGGCCTGCTTCATCCGACTGGCACCGTCCCTCAGACGGCTCTGGATGCAAAAGGCCTCATACAGCTCGTCCACCTGAAAGCACACAGAGTCCCTCCATCTTTAATAAATGCACGCACACGCACACGCACACGCACACACACACACGCACACACACACACACACACACACACACACACACACACACACACACACACACACACACACACAAAACTTCAGCACTAATGAAAGGACGCGAGTCTTTGAAGTTTGAAACCCTCCATACATTATACATCAAAACATCCCTGGGCACGAGGCAAACTCCCCAAAAAACTTCCACCTGCCATCTAAATTATTCTGGATGTGTTCACATCTCACTGGGATTCATTCAAGGATGCCCAACACAGCTTTAGGCTTGAGCAGTAGTCAGTAACATTTGTCAATGTGTCTTCGACGACAGCAAAAATTGGCATTATTGAGAGTGAAAATAAGGTCTAAATAACAGGATAAAATGTAACTAAGAAGATTCTTTTGCAATGTTCATATTCTTGAACAGAGTAAGAGACTTCAAAGGTAGAAACAATGAAAGGTTTGTTAGGAAAATAAATTGGGACGGCTTTAGACAGGACAGTTATCAAGTGAGACAAGACAGGGACAGGCAGATAAACCGAGTAGAAGAGAGTCCTCAACTGAGCAGATACAGCTGGTATGTATCAGTGTAACTGTACTGCGCGACCCCAGTGGGACACTCCCAATGCGGGGGAACAACAGACGGCGTTTAGTGCTCATTTGGCGACGTCTGCCTGACTTCAGTTTGCAGCACCAGCCTCATCAAACCTAAACCCACAGGGAGAAGGAACAACTCCATCAACATCCTGCTGCCTTACTGTGAGCTGACATTTTGGAGTTTTAACTGGAATTAAATCATCAAGATAAGATGATGTAACCACAGCAGTAATAGTTGCCTTGAGCCCAATGGTGAAACTTTTCTGGAAAACCAAAAGGGATGAAGCTTCTGTGGTCTGAACTCTGTCGGCCATATTCCTCATTTTAACAAGGTAGTTTTAGAATGAATTATTAAAAAGTATATATAAAAGTATATTAAGTATTTATTTATTTAGATTTTCAATCTTGTCCTGTCTTTATTTTAGCATATTTCCCGATTTCCCCCCCAAAAATGGTATCACGGTGAAAAGCCAGATATGTCATTTAGAACCAGATGTGAACCTCATGGTTGTGCGAGTGGAAAAGTCAGGGGATCACCAAAATCTGCAAGATTCATCCTCAGGGTATCATGAGCCCAATCTTATGGTAATCCATTTCAAATTAATGTTTTTATTTGCTGAGTCACTCAAAGTTATTTCTCCCTGAAACCACAACTTACAGTCCAGATTGTCAGCATCCTGTCTGTCTGATTTCCTGCCTTCCCGAATTCACATATGATTGGAGTGGCAGCTGGGCAAAACAAAACACCTCTGGTGAGCCTCATCAAAGGGAAATATTTCAGCCTGCCTGACTAGGGTGCTAAAATATTGATGCCTCGCGCTCTTTATGGCACTCATTAGGGAGAAGCGGTAGAAAATGGGCCATTCTGGCTTCAGCCATCCTAACAGCTTCTCTGAGTGTTTGTCTGTGTATCTTTGTGTCTCAACCATACACTGCCAGCATGTTTGTGTGAGCAGACTCTGTGATTGTGTATGTGGACATGGCTACATGTGTACAGACAGCATGTTGTTCTTGTTTGATAGTTTATGTTTGATGGTTTATGATAGGAAGTAAAAGTGGGATGTTTGTACCTGGTGACGTCATACTTACTATATCTGGGCACAAATACAGACGGCACCCCAATCCCACCATCTCCACCTCAAACCAACCAGCCCCCTCAGCACCCCCACCCACTGCTGGGACCCAGCCCCGTCTGTCTGTCTGTGGTATGTGGTGTATGCGGCGGGGTGCAGCAGCTGAGCTGAGCCAGCTATAAAATAACCTCCAACCACGACTGTTATTCTCAGCTCTCAATTCAGAGCCATCAATCGACAGCTTTAAAACTTGTTTGTTTACAACAAAACAAAGAAAAACATGAGACGCAAACTCTATTTTTAAGTTGTGGATGAAGCGGAGCTAAAGTGTAAAAAACAAAACAAACAAAAAACAGGATTCATACGTCAAGAACTTTTGCACCGATTAAGTCAAGAATTATTGTGTGAGTACATTATTGTACTCACACAAATGAGTAGACATCTACAAAGAGGTTATTTATTTGGGTAAAATTATTTGTCACAATTATGGGCCTTCACAAACTGGGGCTGATGAATATCCATCATTGTTCTCTGGCAATCAGTAATCATATCATTAGAAGCTAATTAAGCTCATTTTTGCCCCTTGCTGCCTTCAAGGAAATGTCCTTGTGAAGGTCAGCCAAGCTCCACTCCAGAGGACGGCCGTCAGCAGATTGCGACACCTCGGGCACATTTCACCCCAGAAAAAAAAAAAAAGAAACATGAAAGGCAAAACACAAACAAAGACAAAACGGAAACCTCAACACAGGCAGATGGATAAAACATATTATCTTTCATATAATACATGTCTAATACAGGTCTGCCATGTCTGGCATATACTTCTTTTCAAGCTGTTTGTTTTAGTGAAGAAATTGTTCAGATGGATCTAAAAAGACACGCAGTAACATCAAACAACAAAAAAATAAGATTAATTACAAAATGAATTAGGAACAATTTAAATAAACAGTCAATGGTTTTAGTCACATTATAGGAAAATATATATTTTCTATTTCTATCAAATATTTTGTATTTTGGGACTCTTATTTGGACAAAACAGCAGTATAAACATGTCACCTTGCCTTCCTTGGACTTGTGATGGATATTTATTACTATATTTTGACATTTTACAGACCAAAACATTAAACAGGGAATCAAGATATTTGTACAATCTATGTACAACTTTATATTTATAACCTTCATAATATAAATAATGGATTTTTTTTTTGGTCAAATTTGTTCTGAAACTATAGAAATAATTTTACAAACAAGAATTAAAATTCATCCCATAAAAAGATCATCAGAACCTTCTTAACTCTTACCAGATGTGAATGGATGTTAAATGTAAATGTATTCTACATTGAGTCCTCTATTGGACACAGAGTGTATTAATTACAGCCATGACAAAACCTGAATGGCTCAGAGACCCAGTGAAGGATTACGGGAAAATCTTTATTGGGGAATCAATTATGCCCAGGGAGAGGATAATATTGTGTTCACATTTATGAAGGGTGAAGTATCCATTTTGACTTCTTATTTTAGGTCCCTCCCAAGCTAATCCTTCTAAAATCGCAATATAATAACACTTGTTTGGTGGAGTTCAATTTGGTGGGTTTTTATGAAGCATCATTTGGAGTTATAAAGGATTGTCTCTGTATTGACTGTATATTAGACTTTAAACTGTGGGATTTTAAATAGGAGCAGTGAATCTTTAGGATATAGCAGGAATCCTCTTAAAATATTGCCATTATCCTGGATTGTGGGATTTGAGGTGTGCACACATATACAAACACACATACACACACACACTTTCTGCCAGAGGGCGAGTGATTATAAGCAGATTAAAACAGGCGGGCCGCATCAAACGGCATCAAACACACAAGCCCGTCTCTGGAGAACTGTGTGTGTGTGTGTGTGTGTGTGTGTGTGTGTGTGTGTGTGTGTGTGTGTGTCTAGATTAGTATTCAAGGGAAGAAGAGAAAGCAAAAAGGCCTTATATTAAAAATAATCACATGCAAATTATTTATACTCATTCTGGATTGAATTTGGCACGATTAACACACAAACACACTTTCTCTCTCTCTCCTGGGGGAAGAGAAGGTGCCTGGCAGCTGCTCTTCTCACCTTCAATCTCTGTCACTCATCTCCTTAATGATGACCTGCTAAAACTAGTAACCAACACACACACACACACACACACACACACAATAGACCCTATCCCATACAGGACATCATAGGGGTTGTATTGGGCCACCTGCTTCTTCCATGTGTGCCAATTACTGCTCAGACATCTGCAGGCAGCCAGCAGCACGAGCAGGAACAAAAGACCGGGCTGATGTGACACACACACACACACACACACACACACACACACACACACACACACACACACACACACACACACACACACATGGATGATTGCTGTCCCGCACAAAGGGGGACACCTGAGCATAAACACATACACACTTAGTGTATGTAGCTCAAAGCTGCTGAATATATAACTTTAAAGACATTTTTCTTGTCCTGTTCTGAGATGAGATAATCTACACAAGCTACATTTTTCTGGCTCCAGTTTTAATCATACTGTTTGTACGTTTTGTTTAATGACGTTTATGTTTAAGACACTAACATATAATCTTTTTATTGACTACATACTAACAGACTGGTTATGTAACGTTCACCTACACACACTCATTTCCATATTAGCATATTGCTCGATGGAGCAATTCCTATCTCTGAGGTACTCATCACTCTGATGGTACAAATATAAGAAAATATAAAGTTGATGGTGGTTCCTCCTTTTCTTTACAGGCTAAACTGTACCCTCTCTCTCCAACAAAACATGCACTTTATGTTTACATCTTGTAGGCATGCATGGCTGGGCCAATTGGTGAGCTAAAAGGTTCATAATGCTTGACATGATGTTTTTGTGGTAGGTTGATTCTCTTAGCTGGACATTCAGCAATTGATCTCACTCAACAGCCATCTGCTGAAGCTAAGCTTTGTAAAATGGACCTGTCGTGTGTGTGTGTAAAGCCAATGGCCATTTAAGGGACAGGCAGGGGTTATCAAGGGCTGACCTGACATTGCAATTAGTTTTGTAAATAAATTGAGTATGCATTTCCTCTTCCCTACTCAAAGGTGCAAGATCCGAGATTGGGAGCATTTAGATTGCCTCTCAACAGCTCTCAACATGTCGACGGCGAGCCAGCAGCTAACAGTGCTAACAGTGCAAACTACGGCGAAAGTGCAGACAGAGCTAATAGTGTTTACCTGTGGTTACACTTCCACAACGACGCCGTCAGTCGGGACGCCGTTATCAGCGGTAACCGATGTATGAGAGCAGTGCAGAGCTAACCATTATATCTTTACGTAGAAAATATTAGTTTGTTTGCTCAGATTGTTAAATACAGCGGCTTTAACTTTATATTTATATCACAAATCACTTCACATGACTAATAAAGTCTAATAAAGACAACTTTAAAGTTGCATAATTTTTTTCAGAGCATCACATTTCTGTTAGAAAAGTAAAAGAACATCTGCTACACTGAACAACTTCTTACAGTCAAATAACAGTGAATCATAGTGTCTGTTGTACAGTAATGCCAGGGGAGAAACTAGAAGAGACGATGACAAACGATCAAAGAATTTGTGAAAATTTGTTACATTTACACTATTTCATTTCTAGCCAATAACCTGCAGAAAGTCAGAGAGTCGATGACAAGACAAGGGTTTGGAAAAAGCGCTGGTACATATTTAGAATGAACGAGCACAGAGCGTGCTAGATTTAACTTACTTTTTAGTTACGCTTTGGCTTTTGAGGCTTTTTATTTGCCTGACAAGATAAATCAGTCACTTCAAATATTTACAAGTGCATTCAAATCTATTTTTGCACAGAGCGTAGAAGAACAGAAGAGCTTCAGAGTCATGCTGGATGCTAAGTAGAAGGGCTTTGAGTGTGTGTTTGTTTCAACTGCATCCTGTGACAACCTCACAAGACAGAACAAGTATTGTATCTGCTTGTGTTTTCTCTTTGTTATCAAGGCCAAAAGTGGAGCATTCAGGCAGATACATTTCCTGAGTTTCGAAGACAACATCACCATATTCAAATGACTCATCAGACCCTTTTTCTATATCCCCTCTATCTCCCTCCTCTTATTCTTCTTTAAAAAAGGACTCTGACAATCACGTCTCACTGTAGTCTACCAACCGACCTGACCCAGATCAACTGTCATCTTCACTCTACGGAAACATTTCAACAAATCTTTGTCTTCTGTCGTATTGTTCTGGACACGTGCTTGCTTTTGGACATCTAAAGGTGAGTTTTTAAAGTCTGCCAGGACTTATGTGAAGATAAATGTTAAGGTCACCCAATAGCTGGCTCCTCAGGACTACAAAGGCTTCGTTTTTGGGGAACCATGGTTACCTTCGGAGCTGCACTGTCGTTTGGGTGTGTGTGTGTGTGTGTGTGTGTGTGTGTGTGTGTGTGTGTGCACACATTCTGATTGCCTGCTGTCACATCTGATTTGACGCACAGCGAGGGAGACTATTACAGGACTACAAAGCAGGGATGTGGATGTGCTGCGCAACCTTGCAGGGGATTAATGTCCCAAATAGGCAACCAGGGAGGAGACTACAAAGGAAGATACAGGAAAAAAAAAAAGTTTCCCTAGCCGGAGACCTCAACCATCAAAACAGCTGGAAACGTCCATAATGCATCAACACATGAACCAGAAAAGAGCAGGAATACCACCCTAACCTGGCAGCAAATATCCTTCCTTCTCCGACTTTGTCCTTCCCGACAAAGTCGGAGAAGCATGGAGTAAAAAATCAACATCAACCAGCAGGAAGTGAGGAAATTATTAGTTTATCAGAATGACAAATTCTTAATTTGGTTTCTTGCTGGGAGTTAGATGAGGAAGACTGACACCATATTGAGCAACAACCCGCACCTGCTTATCTTATCTTAGCATAAAGACTGGAAACAGGGGGAATGAGCTAAGTCATGCTGAGCTAAGCTAACCAGCTGCCGGCTGTAGCTTCATACATGACGGACAGATGAGTGAGTGGTATTGATCTTCTGATCAAACAATAAGGAAAGCAAATAAACACGTTTCCCGAAATGTCAAACTATTGAACAGTATTGTGGTTTTCTGAGTGACTGTGTTGATGTTATGTGGAGAGGCTTAAAGTGAAAGGAGGTATTGAGATATGAAATCTTAAACAGCACCTGATGGATGCTTTCCAAGTATACCACGTAAATGCAGACAACAAATCTGACTAAAGACTCAGAACAGAACCCGAAACAACTTGTGATGGATACATTTTAAGCATTATCTGATATCAATCCCTCACATCAATTCTTACCTTGCTCATGTGAAACTCCAGGCGTCTCATGTACCTTTCAATGGTTTTGATTTGCTGCAGAAAGAAAGACACAGCACAATAATTTACTAGTGCCCACATCTGCCACATCTGGTTTAAAGCTGTAAACATAACAATTTGTTTGTCCACACTACATGACATAATGAGACATAGTTTTGCATACAAAAAGAGATTTGAGATCATCAGTGAACATTAAATGTTTGTCACAGTTTGGCAAAGTGTTTATCTAAATGGTATCTGTTGTTTTTACCTGAAAATATCTCAGTTAATTCCTCTCAAGCGGTTTCTCCTGTCCCATCACACACTTTCTCTCTCATCATTTTTCCTGCACTATTCCTCAATCCCTTCAGCTCCTCACTTCTCCACTCTGTCCTTTCTCCCTCATTTTTCTAGCATTTTTTTCCCCTTCCTTCGTCTCTCTTTTTATTTATTTTTTTACATCAAAGATTCCCCCCAGCACACGTCAAACTTAGAGCAGTTGTTACAGCAGACCCTCCCCTCCATCAACTCACCTTGTCAAGATCGTAGAGCACTCCCTGGAGAGAAAAATCACACACACAGAGACACAAAAACACACACAATCACAGTTAGTACAGAAGACAGAGATGAAGCTGCTTAATAAAATGCAAAGCCGACTATAGTTGTCTCGCATCAAAAAAGATCCTGTTAAACACTCTTTCCACTGTCAGCCTTGAATCTGTATGTGTACAATATGTATGTGTGTGTGTGTGTGTGTATACATTGTAGCAAATCAAAATGTGTGAATATGTGATGTTTAAGTCGATGGATTAATATTGTATGTGATGCATGATCATTAAAATTAAAAATAAAAACTGCGGAGATCTGAAGTGATCCCAGCTGCCAAAACTTTTGTTGTTGTCTCACTGATTTTTTGTGGGATAAAAGCAACAGTAGCTATACATGATGGAAAAACTGTGATTTTGGCCTTTATAGAAATAGTTTGACATTTTGAGAAAAACACTTCTTTGTTTTCTTACTGAGACTAAGATGCAATCTCATGCATCAGTGAATATTTAACTAGAGTAAGCAGATAATTAGCTTATTGATAACAATAGCATCTCTGCAAACAGGGAGAAACAACTTGGCTCTGTTCTAAATATGCCTACCAGCACCTCTAAAGCTTCATTTGAATTTTTACAATTAAATGTTTGTAATACTTAAACAATCAAGATACTACTCGTTACTTGGTGAGCTTTAGAAGTGCCTTTGGATAAAGCCAGGTCTTCAGTATTTATGCTAAGCTATGCTAAGTGCCTCCTGGCTTTAACTTAACATTCGCAGTACAGCCATGAGAGTCTTGTTGATGTTCTCATCAAACTCTTTACCAGAAAGTGAAAAGGCACATGTCCTGAAATGTCCTTAAGATGTGGGTATGGCAGAACTAAACTGCTGCTTGTGTGTAATATAATGGACGGTAGCTTCTCACCAGACGAGAGTTTCTCTTCATGTCTTTCATCAGACACATGAGTTTGTCCAGCTCTGTTTGATGAACTTCAAGATACTCACTACGGGACAATAAAGGGAAACACTTGAGGTTTAATACAAATTCAAGTAGATGGAACTTTGTCAATCTCTGCGATGTAAATCAGTGTCTGTATATAATGATGGCAATACAAACACATTGGTACATAAACATTTGTGCAGTTATTTAAATAAATGTGGCAGAAAAAAACAGGCTGTAAAGGTACAAAATAAAGAAACAAATTAACATAAAAATAAATGATTACTCTGGATCATTTCATTAGTTGATGTATTGAAAAGGAAGACATTTTCATTGCTTGACTGAGTGATGTGTGTGATTACACAGTGTAAGTGTACTCACTCCAGGCCTTGTTTGAGTGCGTTGTAAACTTCCTCCAGTCTTTTGGGCTGCGGCTCCCTGGAGCTGCTGCCTCCCTTGTGCCCTGACGGGTGGGGCTTCTTTGGCTTAGACTGAGGCTTCTTCTGCACCGCCGAGTTCCCCATGAAAGAGTTGCACCTACACACGCACGCGCATACACACACACACACACACACACACACACACACACACACACACACACACACACACACACACACACTAGTGAGGGCAAAAAAGGGTACCCCTTGTGCACGAATTTTCTTAATCTTGTGTGTGCAATGATGGAAAAAGAGCAGAGGTTTTGAATTACAGCATAGTTACATCTCATAATAAATATTCAGAGTTGGATTTCCACAGTATTTCAGATAACCAGTCCTGTAGCTGCCTATAATAATGTAGTGTTAGATGAGATTTCTGTATTATTACAGCATCCATGAATTTGTCTCATGTGACTGACGGGAAGGGCTCGTCAAGTCTCGTCACACCAAGATTAGACAGTCAAATTCCCTACATATCATATCAAAAACATGTCAAACATCATACCAGCATAACCTCAGAGGTGAACATCTTCATCACAGGGGCGTGCTAAGTCACAAGTGAGAGCATGTATCTGGAAACACATGCAAACATGTGCTTCCCACCCCCACCACTCTCTGTGTTTGACCTGTGTAAGGCTGCTATTCATCTTCTGCTGGAGTGAACTTACAAACACACTGAGGCACAATCACACTCCCGGCAATCAATGACATTTAGTGCTCTTCACTGTTTTCCCCACAGACAGTGTGACCTAGTCAAGGGGGGAAGTCAACAAATGTGGCTAGAGTAAAACAGATTTCTCCTTTAAATGGTATCATGTGTGTACAAAACGGCTGCAACTAACTAGAGATGCACCAATACCGACGTCGCATATTGTTCTGATACCAACTCATATAACTGGATCTGGTATCCGATACCATTATTTTATTAAATAACAATGCATTTATATCTATGTATTCATTTTTTACATTTTGTTTTATTTTCATAATGAATGTATCTTTATCTCGTTTGGACCACAAGGAAAAATGCTCATCACAACTTCTTAAAGCCAATGGTGACGTCAGATCAACAGGCCGATACTCAACATTTTTAATTAACTATAGCAAAGACAAGAAAGGGCAGCCAAAACCCCAAAACTGTTCAATTTATTGTCATACAAAACAGAGAAAAGAAGCCACTTCACATTTAAAAAGGTAAAATCGGCAATTGTTTGGCATTTAAATTGATATAGCACTAAAGCTAAAATTAATGATTTCAGAACCATAAGCCTAATTTTTATGCTTAAATAAAAAAGAAAATAGCCCATTTTTCTCCACAGTAGCCACCTCACAAGCCTTTCTCTCCTCACATCAACCCATTCTAGGTCACACTCATCTTTCCCGCTCATGCAGATCTCAGCTTTTAAAATGTTTACAGATTTGGCTGACAAATGACAATTACCCTGGACTTAATGAAACTGATGAAATTCCAGTGCTCGTCATTTTTGGAACGTGCCACATCTTGCCTCGTGCAGGGGACACAGCACAAGTTGAGCTAAGCTGCCACGAATGTAGGGCACGACAATGAGAGCGCTGCGTAGCCTTGGGGTCACGCAAGCTGTACTGTAGAAGGGTCTCTTGGCAGGGACCCATACAGAAACACACATATGCATAGACGCAAACACAATTCCATAGTGACTGATAATTGTGACACAAACTGCAAAGTGTGCAGTATGCATGCATGCGTAAATGCACACAGAACATGCACACATCCACACACATATAAAGCCCTAGCTGAATAACAAGAAATACACTCCAGTGTCCTCAGAAGCCACATCTCTGCAGATTTCTACCTTGCTCATTATCAGAATGGTAACTTGTCAGTCGCTGTCAGTTGCCCACACACCCGAGTCATTCCAGCCAATTACCCTACTCACTGTCTGAGCAGAGAGGAAAGAGGAGGAACAGCGTCTTTAAATAGGTTCTTTCAGCAGTAATGAAGAGGACCATGCGTCGACAGCCGAAAGATTGTATTTTTTCTGCGAGTGTGAGCGGGCTTGGTCATATGACGAGAGATGAGTCAAAGAGGAAGAAACGCAGATAAAATCTCACGAACTTTAGCGATCTCCAACTTCTCATAACCAGTTTCTGGCTATGAATGAAACAATCATCAGGAAACTGAGTTAGCTGTGCAGTTATGCAACAGAGTGCTGTTCATCCCTTTAAAATTCAGTTCCTTTACAGGATCACAAGACTTGCTGTGGCTTGCTGAACTCAACAAAGGTTGGCATCAGATTATTAAGTTATTCAATTCCTTTTTTGTCTGCGAGTTTGAATTAAGGTCTGGTTACAATGACGGATTTCTGAAAGAAACATTTTACAACCTAATATCAAAGTGGTGAGCAAATAAAGGTTTTGTAGGACTAAAAATGGTGTTGATGCCAACATTGTCTGCTCTGCAGGGTTATGTAGGGCAGAGAGAAAAGTTTCCAAGAAGTGAGTTGCTGCCATTTTCTTAAAATCCTGTATCTTGACTTCAACATTATCTGTTTTCATGTGTTGTCTTTTCCATCAACATCTCTCCAACAAAATAACAGACTTTACATTGATTTGCCAAATATAGGTTGTGTAAGAGAATGAATGCAAGTGTTATTACTATTATAGTTTACTGGGAAAAATCAGAAGATTTCACGTCATGCCAACTTATGTAAAAATAAGGCAAGATTTACCGAAATAAAGAGGACTTTGTCTGACTGTCCTTAACCCTACAGGTCGGGAACAGCTGATGCAGATTTCCATATTTAACACAATGCATACAAAACAGCAAATAATCCCCCCTGTAAAAATAAGTAATTTGTCTTCTGTGGAGGAGCTTTATAAAGTTTGAGAAAATAACCCAAATGATTTCATCAGGGTTATCTAGAATTGGGCTTCAGAGTTCACACTTGTTGACTGAAAGCCACAGTAAAAAGTGAGTGTGGGATTTGAAAACGTGGGCAGGGACGGTCTAATTAAAAAGTTAGAGAATGTTGGATCCAACATCTTTTGAGGATGTGTCTTCTGCTTTGATTATAATCTGTCTCTTGCAACTCCTCGAACTTTATACTATACAAAATCAGTGAAATACCCCCTTTGGACCGTAGACCGATTTTTAGGCCCTCAGCTCGAAAATAGCGTACCCATACAATAATGAGTGTAGCGTTGCAAATGTAAGGGCCATTTTAATACTTTATGGTATTACAATAACACTTGTGAGATGTGTTGATATGTGTAAATATCAGTATATATGTTACTGGTTAAGAGTAAATTAAGATGGTACACAGCACAAATTGAAAATTCTAATTTTCGACTGGAAAAAAAAAGCAATTTCAGGATATTTCTTTATTAGAAATCATGTAGATCCAAGCTTTCAAGATCTCCCAGATCATAGAACTATATGTCGAGGGTCTCTAAACAAATTTTTACTTTGATAAAGTGAAGCTTTATCTAGTACATCTTGATCTAGTACGGAGAGGTCAAACGAGGTCAACCAAAATGTAATCTTGTTCCAGCTGTTTCATTGTAATTTTATATACTACATAATTATATATTTCACTTCTTTTATCACTAATAGTGTTCAATCTATCCATATGCAGCAGTTTGGCATCATTTTGAGAGCCTGGATCCTCTCTGAGACTGTTAATGTTTGTCATCCATGGGATTTTATTGTCTGAATTCCAGTTTTTTTTCTCCTCCAGTGCCTTACAGCCTGTGTGAAGGGCCGATTTGACCCAATGAACATTCCATAGACGCGTCACAGCCTGCTCTGTTGTAACAACCTAACGTGACTTTGAATGACAGAATCTGTTAGCCAATCAGAAAATAAAAACTACCCGAGTGTCAAATTTCTCAAATCCGATTTACTGAGACGTATAACCCCGTCCCTTCCGCTAGCAAGCACACGAGGCACACGACGGCAGCGCCAGCTTTGAATCCACACAGAGCGGCGTCCAATGAACAGATAGATAGTGAACATGAACGGATTCATTTTTTTTTTTGCTGCAGAACATCTCAAAGTAAGGAGCTGGTTTAGATGTGATCGATTATGCGAATTATGATGATGGCTTTGTTTTGTGAGTAAAACTGCGAGGCTGTGTCGTAGCGGAATGTGAAAAAAAATGTCTGCGACCGTCTGGTCGCTAGCGATCTCATGAGCTAACGGGTGTTAGCATTGAATTAATTTTTCTAAATGTTATTGGCTTAAATGTAGCGAGTGGGTCTGCCTAGGGGGCACTATATCGATTGTGTTACTTGGTATTATACGTAGCTTTGTCATATGTTGTGTTTGGAGTGTGTACAAACAGCTGAGATAACTTTGTAGCGCAGGAGCTGCAGTTTGAGCAGGTATGCGGCATCATTATATTCGTTACTGATGAGTGCACGTTATGAGTGGATTAATTTTTGGATGCATGCGTTGCCCCCGCCTGTGGAGGTGCTCGGGTCAGATTGGTTAAGAATATTATAATGAGAAAATGACTTTTTAACGCCTGATCTACTGTTACCTATTCATTGGACGACCCTCCTTAATTGTGGATGTTGTTGTTGTTGTTGACGTTGGTAAAATAGTGATCATAAACGCAATGAGCTTCGACTCCAAAATCAATATGATTTTTGTGGATTTGATACTTTTATCTTGCCGTGAAAAATCAATCCGACACCCTGACTTCAATTGTCATTTCAGAGATAAGTAACATCAGCAGACCAAGAGTTTAAAAAAAAAAAAAAAAGACTTACCGAGAGCGTCGTTCCTGTAGCGTGCTAAACCCGGCAAAGGACTGACTCCGGATTATACCATTGGGCCCTCCGGGGGAGTGGGTGCCAGCTGCCATGATCTCTGGGATGCGGGACGACACTCCTGGAGAAAAGAGAGACACAACAATCCATTACATACAAATCCATTGACAATATTTAGATGTAGAGTGAGGGTTTCAGGATCAATAATACATCATGGGTACAACAAAAGCATGCCATGAACTCAATTAACACCCACACCTTGTCAACAGAAAGGTTATTCAGAGTGGAGGGAGCATTGTGCAATGCAGGACAAAGTAGGTGCTGTTGCTGAAGCTCGCCATGTGCGATGTGGACGAGCAGCATTCAGAGCCTGCACTAACATGTCTCAGCTACCTGGAACCATCAGTCATGAAGTCACTTAACTGCAAACATATTTCAACTGTTACCGCTTTCCTTCCTCAAGCGGATGTCGCAAAGCACAACTCTTGTCACATTCCGTAAGTGCATTTTTTCTACCTGAACTAAGAGGTTGACCTCCAAATGTGGCACAAGCAGAAGTCACTGAGGATTGCACCACAGATCCGCTTTAAAGACCACTTTGCCCAAAATCGAATTTATGGGTTTCCAGGGAAAAAAACAATCCAGACTGTCCTATGGCTGAGTTATCTAATCAGCTTCTCCTACAGTTAAAACATCTTTTATCACTGTGTCTATATTTGGCAGCAGCAGCCTGTCAGATTTCATCCTTTTTTTAAAGAAGATGTGGAATGCAACATGGTTCATGTGGGCACTTGGGGAGCAAGCTGAAAATAGACAGAGAAATGTCCACGTTTAGCTGTCAGATAATGATGTAGCAGAGAGGAAGCGCCCAGAGAGATGACTGAATCACAGTTTTAGCTAGCATGTTGAGATTTTGTCCAGATTACGGTGCCGATGGCAGCAGGTTGGCATTTAATATTAAAAGGGCAGTTCAGTGAATAATTGTTTTATATCAGACAAAGCAGGGATGCACCACTCTGCTGCAGAGATAACCTATCAACATTAAATACAGTTTATTTATCAATGTCATTATTAAATTCAGTGTTTCCACTATCAGTTACATTCATTGAGTCACAGCAAGCTGCCAACAGTATCACAGCAACCTCATGTTACCTTAAATAAAAAAAGACTTTCATAGATTTTCATGCAGTGAAGTCAAATTCAGAAGTGGAAATCGTGAATGAAGAGCAACTTTAGCTCAACTGACCAACATACTGATCTCAATGTTAATAGTGTGATGTCTGTAGCGAGGCTGTGTCATTTCTGTTAATCAGTATCACTACACAACTGAGCTAAAGGAAAAGTATGATGAACACACAAACGCCGGGAGGAGAGAGACAGATTTGTCAAATCAAATTAAATTCCACTGACAAGCAGAGGAATCAGCCTGTGAAGTCTCTGTTCAGCTCTCCTGTGAGCCTGCTTCTCTTCCCCACACAAACAAGATAAACCGTCCCACAGCGTTACCAGTTAAACAACACGGAAAAACAGAGCGACTTCATTTTCTGTCGGTTTGTGTTGTGTGTGACTCTGTTTGTGGGGCCTTGTGTTTGTACATGCCTTGTTTTTTTTTATCCATTGACCCGTCTGTCTCTTTCTCCAGAGAACAGACCATCTCTGTGTGGGGCTCATTTTGTCATACAAATGAAAGCACGTGCACACACACATACATACACTCACTCACTCACTCACTCACTCACTCACTCCTTTGGTCAGACAGAGAGCCACACAAAGATCTGGCACGAGGCCCAAGGAAAGACTAGAGCTTTGTTTTGCGGGGGGGGGGGGCGCGCGACATAATAGAACGGTGAGTCTGATACTGTTGAGGCTATTAATAGAAGCTGGCTCACTTTAACACAGAGGACCCTGATAGCTGTGACTCAGTAAGTTGACCATCAGGACCAATGGCTGGATCAACATTTTGGCTTAGAACGGCATGGTCTGATTCTATTGATTAGATGTAGCCAAAAGATTATCTTCTAGGACTGGTTTATCTATGAACAAAATAGGTAATATGCTTGGGATGTAATTTCAAGTTGTAGGCTAATCATAACTAGTGCAACATGGTTCAAATAAATTTCACAATAGTATTAAAGCTGCAGAAATCAATATTCTTTGTACTAATTTTGTCAGATTTGTCATAAGTGTCGTTCATTTTGACGAGTAGATATAAATTATAATCAGTAATAAACAATAAACAATAATCAGTAATAAATATATATATATATATATATATATATATATATATATATATATATATATATATATATATATATTTATTAATGCTTGCCCTAAACACAGGTGGTTGCAGGCGAAAGACCAAAAAAGGAGAGCAGCAATTTGTCCGACTGCCCTGAAGCATTTTTAGCCTATTTCGTTCTCTGGATGCTCAACAGCTCAGTTTTCTGCCTCACCGTGTTTGTCTCTCCGACTTTCTGACTCACTCTCCTAAAAGAAGAGCAGTGGGAGGGAAATGGTACACGGTACAATTTGTTACCTAATGCTCTCTGGGTAATCACAGAACTGGCTGGGCCCTGCACTTCAGCCGTTTTTCAAAGATTTCCCGTAGATTTAGACAAAGGACCAGAGAATGTGGACACTTGAAAACTAAAAAAAACTGTACATAATGATACCAGATGGTATAAACTGTTTAGTTTCAAGTCCTGTCAGTACCCTGATAATCCCAAATGGTACAAACAGGTAGTTCTGCCAATGATGAGGACTCGAGAGAATAAGAGTACGACTTACGGTCAGCAGAGAATAGATGTGAAATAACAGCACTCACACAATTCCAACAGTGGGAAAAGCTTAATATTTAGTGTTACACAGTGGGCTCACTAAAATCTAATGCTGACCGTGAGACAAAGACTGCATGAAATGAAGTCAGTGTTTGTCCAACATTCATCAGGGGGGCACCCAACCACAGCTGGGCACCCAACCACAGCTGGTTGACATTTTTTTTCCAGCTTCTAAAATGTGAGGATTTGCTTGATTTCATATATGATAATAGACAGAATAAATTTGGTCAGACAAACATTACATTTAAAGACGTCATGTTGGATCCCAGGAAATATTCTGCAACTGGTAGTAAAGTAGTATAATTGCCATTCACACTATACAAAATATAGCCTATTTGCTCTCTTGATGCATTTTGTAGAGGACATTTTGGTACGAGTTGTATGCTAAACGTTCACACTCACGTCCAGGATTTTCCCAAAACTTTTCCCAGCCTCAGCAAGCTCCTTCAAAACAATCTCAACATTTAAATAAATGGTCCCCATGTATAAAGACACACAAAGAGAGTTGAGTTGAGTCACTGAATCATAAAAACCTTTCCTCTGCACCTCTTAGTGTCACCGCTCATCTCGTCTAAAGCGCCTTTCAGAACGGGTACAACAATGCCAACTCTCGCAGTGTGTTCTGGTTTGGTGCCAGCCGTTACCCCGTGCTGAATTCAGTCCATTCACTGGTCTTTCTTCTCTGATGCTCACACACCAACAGCCTCAAATGCCCTCGATGAGGTGTGAGAGTGGGTTTCTTTGTGGAATATGTGAACATTAGATTGATCAGTATGCTGAGCTGCAGCTTGGCGAGAGCGGACAAATGATACACGGGGGGGGGGGGGGGGGGGGACTAATGTATTAATGCACATGGACCTCGGAGAGCTAAAAGCAAATTAAGATTACATCAGTTGTCCTGCTCTCTCATGCCAGTATCCCCCTTTACTAACGTGTGTGTGTGTGTGTGTGTGTGTGTGTGTGTGTGTGTGTGTGTGTCATATTGTCAATGGGGAGAAAACAGTAGGTTTGTTTTTTTACTACATTGTGAAAAGAAATGGAGGAAGTCTATTGTGAAAAAAAAAGTTTTTAACAAATGCAGTTTTCCAAATCTGATTATCTAAAATTCACGTTTGGAAAGGGGATGACTCAGACATTAGAATTCATTTTTCCAATCATTTCTCCCACTGAGGTCACCTCCTGTTTTCTCCCCATTGACAGTATGACTCACTTTCTTCTTCCTTTGTTCCTCGGTTGTTTCTTCCGCTCTACCCATCCTCTCTTTGCTACTGTCATAAAACTGTATGTTAATTGTTAATCATGTTAGAGATTTCCTCTTTCCATGAAGCAGCATACTGATGAGGTAAGTTCTTATTTCTTTTATCAGTAAAAACTTTTCTTCTTTTATGAAGTTTGTAGCAACAGCAAAGAGGAGATGGAAATGAGGAAAAGGAGATGAGTTAGAAGTTTTTTTAGGTTTTCAAGACAATGAAAACACGAAAAATAGGCTGCACTACAATATTAGGAATATGCCTAATATTTTGTATAATAAGTGTATGTAAACAAACAGCAGCGTCTCTAAAATTTTCACTCTAACAATCACAATGATTTTGAGCTTCTTGTCTTCTTAAGTGTTGCTGCACAAAACACACACTGACACGATGCTCATTGTGACCACATCACTCTCATCTTTTATACAAGAGTCCCACCCAAACTTATAAACAGCCGCGCGCACGTGTGTGTGTGTGTGTGTGCGTGTGTGCGTGCTATGAGTGTGTATTTATGTTTAATAGAAATGTCAGCCCACAGTGCATGTTAAGAACAGGAGCCTAATTCTTAATGTGTGTATAAATTAGCCTCACCATGGCAACAGCAGACAAAATGGGATGAAGTGTGTTACGTAAAACAACGCTTATGAGAGCCAACTGCCAAGAAGTAGGACACACACCCTTGTGTTACAGGGCCGAGGCTTTTAAAGCACCAATTCTTTATTTGTTATATTCAGACTGTTTACAGATGCTGCTTTAAATGTCATCCAAAGCGTCCTTAAACTGCCTTTCATTGCTTTTCTAATTGTTCTTCTTTGTATTTAATGAGGCAGGAAATGCAGATAAAAATAGGAAGAAATTAAAGAATAAAGCAGCAAAGAGATGAGGAGAGATTTGACGGGAGAAAATGATATAAAAAAGATGCAGCAGTCTGGTTACAAGATACAAACAATGAGGACAACAGAACAAATGCAACAGGGATGATATACTGTTTACATGAAAAGGACTAACATGTTCCAACACACCCTGCAGGTTGCAAGCGCGTGCCTGAAAGCTGCTCAGTTTCCGCTTGATGAGTCCATGTCTGTGTGAACTGGTTCAGTGAGGAGGGTAGTAACTGCTGGTGTGGATCCAAACTGAGCTAAAACTGGCTGCAGGCTTCCACCCCTGAGCCAAAACATACTACACTGTTTCTTTCTGTCCATTTTTCCTGTAATCCTGTTAACAACTGAAAACAAGAGAGAGGAAACCTGACAGGGCTTGGTTTTGTTTTGCATGAGCACAAGTGACTCAAACACGGTCAAAAAGAAACTATGGTAGCTTCACTTTGGTCTACTTATATTATCACGTATTAAACTACAAAACCACTGCATGTAAATCAAAAGCTTCTTCAAATATTCCCTAAAAAAAAAGTTAAGATTAAAGACTTGCAGCAAGACATCTTGATATTTCAACTCTTTACAGATTATAAACTGTCGACATAATTATGTGCATCTATAAAGTGCATAAGATTAATTTTGAGATGAAAGGCAGCATGTGTCCTATTAACCTGTTGACCATGTTGGAAAGAATATTTTCTAAATCCAAAAGTTACCTGCAGGTTAAGTGTGTGACATTGACAAATCTGCCTACCTAATCACTCCACAGTTATGTTTATGAAAGGTGAAACCAGAGTAGTGCACATGCAAATGTAATTCTACAGTCCTATACAGCAGAAAGATCATAATATTTCCTCTTAACTGACTTCAGGATTTGTCCATTTACATCTACTTTAAGGCTAAATGACTCCAGGATAAGAGAGCCTCATTACCACCAGCTGCTATAACCAAACAACAAAGGTATCTGTATTTGCCAATATGGATCATCAACGAAAGGCATGTAGTATCGGCGGCAAAAAATGTGTTGAGATCTCTAAAAGTTACATTTGCTCCCTTATTTCTTTTGTGCTGATCCGATCCGAACCGTGAGTTTTATGATCTGTTGCGTCACTACTGAGAAGGGATCAAACCAGGAGAAAGTTTGACGTACAGTAGTTTTAGTCATCATGTGAGATGCAGGAAATTAAAGCTGCTATTGTCAATATTTTGATATTAACAATGGATTAAATTACAATGTGTATTTAAAAAGGTGTTGCTTGTAGTGACAAACCCAAAGACACACAAACTCTCACAAACGCACTCTCACGAACGCACTTGTTGACAGTCAGAAATTCACTAAGAGCGTTGAACCTGAAAATACAGACCTTGTTATGGCTGCAGTCACCTGTACAATGATAAATAACATTTTTACACTCCAACTAAAGACTAAGTCACCAGCTTTTGGTTCAAGCAATCCCATCTCAGACAAAACACACGGAAGAAACAAAAGGCAGTACAGAAACGTCAACACCTCCTGTGTGAGGCAGGTATGCAGCAGCGATACCTCAGGTACAAAAAGAATCAATAGCTTGGTCAATAGTCATCGCTACAGATGTAAACAATGCCTCTTTGTAACATTTTGAATGGCCACAATCACAGAAAATTCCTGAAGAAGCGCAAACATTTGACAAAAACCATGAACTGACAAGTGGCAAAGACAAAGTAACTGATGACCCATTTCACATGTAAGCTTGTTCGACCCCAAACAAATGTATAACTAGACGGTCACTCCGAGCACAGACCTCTGCCAAGGCCGTTTCCATAAGTGAAAAATAATGAGTGTATCCGCTCTGTAATTCGGATCCTCTCCTAAATCGCTCCACCAAGTTTCATGAAAATTGGGCTGGTAGTTATTCCATAAGCCTGCTGAGAAACAGACAAACAAACTGAACCAAAAACATGAGATTGAATTTCTGTTTATCAAGAAACTGGAGCTATTAACTAATTGCAATACCACTTTCATGTCTGTACGCTTAGCTTAGCTTAGCATAAAGACCGTAAAACTCGCTAATCTTTGTTTATTCTTAAAATCTCATTTGTTTTAACCCTGTTTCCAGTACTCCTACTAAACTACTGCTAGCCGTGGCTTCATATTCATCGACAGTGGTATTACTCTTCTCACCCAACTACTAGCCAAAATGGAAATAAGCATTTTTCTCCAAATTGCACATTTATTTTTGTTCATTTATGCATCACCCTGTGTATCAGGGCCTTGTCTAGTCCAAACTAATCAAGCAGCCTGAAACCCTGACCCAAATAATCCAAATCTTCTGATCGCAGACATCCTCCCATGGCGAGTGATTTAACAAAAAAAACAACCAAAGCTTTATCAGGTCAACATTAGAAATAACAACTAGAATCAGCTGATGCTTGATTCAGTCATCTGATGTGGTTTATTACCAGACAGATTGGGAACTGGATCCGTTGCCGAGGGGGACGTGACTGTTGTGTGACTGCTTAAGTGTGTAAATCGAACGGAGTTCGGCGTCACATGCGCGTGCGTGCGTGCGTGCGTAAAAGGAGGCCAGTCCCAGCTCCATCACATGAAAGTTGAGACAGGTCAGAAATGTTGCCAATAAGCTGAAGAAATACACACACGCAAACATTAAATCTGACATCTAATTTTTAGATTTGGGTTTTAAAGGCCAGTGTTTGGATTTATGCGTCACCTCAATCTGTACATGTATTAATGTCTTTATATTCTCTTTTAAGCCATCATGTTTAACAAGAACTAAAGCTCTGTTTCCCCAGTGTTCAAAAGGCACCCTCCGCTCTTGAACCCCAGTGTGTGTGTATATTAAGTCACATTTCATTCTAATTATAGGTCATCAGTGTCCTTGTGGAGCAGTGCATGCAGGAAAAATTAAGGCCAGGATATGAGGTGGCATATGTACATATGACCAGATTAACTGAGTCGCGTCTGGACTGAAGCTACAATCAGGCAGCTGATGCTGACATTTCAGCAGCAGAGAGCGGCGTGTAATCACTTGTGAGAACTGTAAACCAAGCCAGTAAATGTACAATCCAGATTAATGGACTCAGAGATTATTTCATGACATTCAATGCATTATTAGACAGTATGGTAGAAAGCAGCAGCAGCAGCAGCAGCTGAGAGACAGGAGCTTAAGACACAAGCACATGGTGTGTCGACACACAAAGTCATTAAGTGCTGCAGCCAAATGTAGATGTCCCATGACAACATTATCACCAGCAACTCTGACAACGCTGCATATCCACATCCACTATGCCACCAGCCTGATCTGCTCAGTGTCAATGCTGCTTTGCAGGGAGTATTAACGAATAATCAAGTAATGAGAAGACACATCAAACAACAGTATCAAACACAGCCTGTCAATCAAATGCACTGATGTCCAGGTATCCGTTTATATTGAAGATTTGTGATGCTAAGTTTATCAAGCCGTCTTGACTGCTCCACTACACATCACAGTCCGTTTACAAGTCTCTACAGGAGCACTACTGCATATATAAAAAGTCATATAAAGTCCTCAAGTGATGTGATGTCACTTGAGTCAGTGATGGTGTGGTCTGAAAGATAGAAAATTAAATCAATCTGGGAGTGTGGCCTGAAAGAAGTGAGCTTATCAGACCTCTACAGCCCGCTCCTCATGCTTGAGAATCAATTATCTGAGGACACGTCAGAATCTCGTGTGCGGTTGTGTTGCATTCTGGGTAATGTAGGCATCAGGTTTTGACTAGAAAGGAGAATACATGGAATGAAAAAAAGACCCGGACTCTGGTTCTGCTTCACTGATTAGGATCCTTTTTTTTCTTCTTTTATTTATTTATTTTTTTAAACAGGCCATTGTGAGCCCAACAATGACAATCTAACGTTCTGCATGGGAACAGTTATTCCACATTGTCTGTGCAGAAAAATTTAACCAACATATTCGAAAATTAGGTCTGACAAATATCTGCAACATCCCTGTGAATTTGGGCTGGCATGAGAACCAGTTTCCCACCTGCTCTTCTTCTATGATTCGTCCATTATGTGTGAGTCTGATTGAAAGTGACCACCTAGAGTGCAGCGCTGGAATGCAGCGACCATAACAGGATTTCGCCAGTTATTTCAGCGCCATTTGTCATTTTTAGCAGGAAAAGAAAGACAACATTCTTTTCACCGATAGCTGCTACTGTGATAATACAAGCTCATAGTGCTGTTCAGCTTTGTGTGAATTAGCCGACCATGGGAAAACGCCTAGCTATTGTCACAGTTGAAAAATGGGAAGGTGGCAGGACTGTGAGGTGAGCTCCTGGGCTTCAGGAAACACCTGCACTTACATAGATGACACAAAGTGTGTGAAAAACTGCACCACTAGCCATCTTTAAATTCAGTAAACAGCAAATTATGTTACAACTGTACAATTAGTCTACGACGGCAGCCAAACAAACGTACTATGGCCTACATCGATGATCCGCATGCTTCATGTCTTCTGTTTATAATGCTTTCTTGGTTATATTTGACAGTACAGCCATATATGCACACTCTCCCTCACCAGCAAAACAATTAAACATTGTAGGTGTGATTTACAAACAGAAGACACGGTGGATTTCTGTCCCACTCATTCCTCCTGCAGCCTTGACTAAGCCATTACCATAATGTTAACAAACAATTTACCGAGCGGCTGGGCAAAAAGAAAAACACACGGCTGAAGCAAGAAAGGAAAGATGACAGAAAAAGACACTTCCACATATTCCTGAAATGAGCGCACACTGGCAGAGAAATACACCGGGGGGAATAATTGTCCCTCTTCTCTCTAAACTGTGGTTTCACAGTTAAATATTTCAACTGACTGGAGATTATCACGCCGTCTCGGGTAAAGACGCAGCAGGGAGCCGGGCACTGATGTGCATTTTGCTCTGCTATCATGGCCGCTTGAGGAGCATTAGACTGGAAATTAATAACATTTGACATCGAAGTTGCAAACAGACAGTAAAGAGCACAGTAACTACTTAAAAGTTCAAATAATTTGAGTTAATCATTTAGATTGTGGAAGTAGTCGTAGTTCTATAGAGTCGTGATGTGAAAAGAGAAAATGAAACGGCAAAAACAAATAACACAAAGAGTGACAGTAGAGATAGATTGGCAGAAACACAACGACAGAAACGAGGATGATTCAGACACTGACGGAGAGATCAAGCATTGTTAGTACATCTGTGGACGGTGCTGCAGATAAGCAGTAATACAAGCATGTCATCCACTAAAAAGCCGATCATCATGTGAACTCATTAACCTGCCAACTCACTGAGCCCTGCCTCTACACACAGCTGTTCACATACACATCTGGTGCCACTGAGTTCTCCTGTACGTATTAAGGCCTTTCTTTATTCTGTTTTTCATGGCGTGTCAGCTTTTATCTGCAGTGTAAGACCGAGACCGAGCAGGGAAGATGAGAGGGAGAGAGGGGAGGACATGCAGAAAAGGTCAAGAGACACTCCAAATCACACTCAGTGTTCTCAGTGTACTGTAGCTTAGTAAGCATAAGTGCTTATCAGGGACGTGCAGCTGAATCACTTAAAGCGTGATTTATCATTTCATATCATATTCATCACACAAAAAGACAAACCGCTCAGTTACAATATCATAAGAGCTCAGGTGACATAATCCAAGTCGTTGGTAGCCAAACAACAGACTCTTACATCTACAGGAGTGTCTCCTGTACTTTTTTCAGTGTAAGCACCAATAACTGTAAAAGTCCAGAAGAAAATCAAGAGTCTTGGGCCTGACACGCTCTCTGTTTGACAACCCTACAAAGTTGAAATGCCGTTTTTATGAGCACAACTGAATTTTAGTTTGATCTTTTCCTTTACAACACAGCTAAAGAAAGACATAAACAAAATTGAATCCTTCAGTCTGATGTGACATTTAGTGGTCACAAGCCATCCTGCGCTAACACATCTGGAGCTGCAACTAATGATTATTTTCATTACTGATTAGAAAGTTGATTATTTTGCCCATCGCAAAAGGTGTTGTTGTTTTAATCAGTTAAAAAACCCAAAAGATTCAGAAAGAGTCAGATTAGTGGCATTAGAGAAGCTGCCACCTACAAATGTTTTGCAATAAAAGGGGAGTCCATGAATTTATTATTGATCCATAACGTTGGAATACTTGTGAGATGGTAATAAAAAAAACAAAAAAAGGGCCATATCAAAGCAGCACAGTCATGATACCCTGACTTTTAGTATGGTTTTGATCTCCTGATACCAGACAATCTGAGATTTCCGTCAACCAAAAGTCTGGGGATTTCTAAATGCAAAGTTGTTGCTGGAACATCTGCAAGAACGGTTGCTAACAAATGTGCTGGATTCAGACAGGATATTCATAACCGTTTTATCTCCATGCGTGTTATTGGTCAACGTCGTCTAGGATGCGGCTTCAGTGGAGAATGCCGTGCTACAGCAGTGACATTTTTGGGTTATGATGGTACCCAAATCATACTCCTCACCCCGGGCAGCTGCGACCTTTTAGGACATTGTTGCAGGAGGAGACGTACAGACGTACATCCTGGCAACAACTCGCCTCACTTCGAAGGAGCAGTGTCACCCCCCCTTCCCTCCTCCTCAAGTCATTACACAGCTGTGTGTCACGACCACTCCGAGGCAGCTGGGTAACGGCAACACCCACTTCCCAGTGCCTCCGAAAACTCAACTTTGTGACGGAAGAAACCAATCGCAAAAGGTGCAGAAAGTCTCCTCAAAAAGTTGCAAAGGTGTCTGTGCCTATCACAGCACTGAAACTCAGCATTTTGTATTCTGGGTTAAGATGAAGTGTCAAAAACAAAATCTGCACAAACAGCGAGAGACAACAGAGATAACAACCAAACAAAGAGAGGCAGAGGAGACAGGAGGCTGGGAAGAAAAGTTGCAGCATTGATTGTTGCTGAGCGATCCCTCACTATTTTGACAGCACATGTACAACTTATTACTTATAACTATGAAGAAAACTGTCAGGGCTGCTAGCACTGGGTGTGTCACACAACAAAATTGTATCTGCATGTTGTTCTCATGCTGGCAAACAAAGAAACGGACATAAAACCACCATGACACACAAACGTGAACCAATAGCGTCTCTTCCAGCTGCTGGATGCTGCAGAGGGAGCGCACCAAATACCAAAACAGACAGATTATCAGCTTAAGACCCTAAAACGCTTATGGCAATCATAACACCGCTACAGCTCCCAGCTGCTCCAACCAGAGGTGTGTGTGTGTGTGTGTGTGTGTGTGTGTGTGTGTGTGTGCCAGTGTGTCAAATATCATGTGTCACACATGACGTCAATTGTAGATGTGCCATGTGGTGCATGTGTGTTCCCTCATAGCATGGTAACACAGTTGGTGAGGGAATTAATGGGGAACACCTCCACAACACACACACCAAGAATGCTGTGCTGATCTGCTCATAGACAACGGGGGAGGGGGGTGAGGACGGGTTCAAACCATAAATTCTCCGTCTGTATCCAGGAGGAGAGATGGAGGGAGGGGTGGACAGATGGGAAGGGACTGTAAGAAACGGAGGAGGGTTGAGGAAGGGAGGGAGGGAAAGTGATGGAAATAATAAAGTACTAAGCACGCGCACGCGCACACACACACACACACACACACACACGCACGCACGCACGCACGCACGCACGCACCTTACTCATGCGATCAGCAGAGAAGAAAAAAAATACACAAACAAGCACACACTTACACAAACATGCATTTATGTGTATGCGAGTGTTGCAGGATACACTGACTGTAATACAATGTACATATACTAACTCTCAGTGGGCGATATGTACTCTTTCCTCATTTACAGAATTTGTCTGAGCCAGAGCTTGTTGTTGAGCAGCACTGACCTCAGTTATTCTATAGGTCCATGTGCACTGATACACAGATGAGAGTACTGGTTGTAGAAGAAGACAATGGCCTGTGAGGAGCTGAGCAGACAAAAGATTGACTTATGTTTTCTTTAATTTTATCTCACACTTTAAAAGCAAGATAAGAGTCTATGAGCCTTTAGGCTATGGAGGCGGAATGCTACGGTTGGAATGGCAACATGCCAACAATGATAAAGCTAACATGTATAATGTTTACAATCTTTGGTGTTTTTAGTTAAACCTTTGTTTAACTTCAGTGTTAGCATGCCAACATTAGCTAATTAGTACAAACTACAGCTGAGGCTGATGGGAATGTCATTAGTTTTGCAGGTTTTGGCACTGGATGAACAGTCAAGGTGGTTCACTAACATAACACTAACATCCAGGGACCATGAATGTTTGTACAAACAAAATGATTCATCATCTTCTTCCCCTGTTCCTGTCTCGTCTCGCCTCCCACCTCATTACATTACATTACAGTCATTTAGCAGACGCTTTTATCCAAAGCGACTTACAATTCAGGATCTATCTACACACCGTAGACGCAGCTACGGGAGCAATTTTGGGGTTAAGTGTCTTGCTCAAGGACACATTGACATGAGACTAGTAGAGCAGGAGCCGGTGATCGAACTGCCGACCCTCTGATTGAAAGGCGGCCCTGCTCTCCACTTAGCCACGGTCACCCCTAGACTCCCACCTCCACTCCTCATTCCACCAGCTAGTCGTCTCCACTGTCCCAGTCAACCCTCCACTCCCTCCACATACCACTTGACCGCAGTGTAACAACCACAACCCACCTACTTGACACCAGAAATTCCCAACGCACATAAAATACCTCCCACCCCCACCGAGGAGGCCGTGATTGTAGAGTAGGACATGTCGGGACAAGCGAGCAAGGCCAGACCACCATCTTGAGACCAGATAACCTCTGACTCGGAGCAGACGCGACAGCCTCTTTATCAGACCCTGATGCCACTAAACCACAATCTAAATGGAGGTTTGTCACAGTTAATTCTGCATGTGATGAATCACTTTGCCCAAACAAACTTGCTCCAAACAAGAGAGGAGGGAAGTGTTGAGAAGTAACTCTGTTTCTAAAATAAAACCGGTTTGTATGCACTGTGACAGACATATCAAAACAACTGTCTTCTATATCTGTGAACAGAATGACCCAAATTCCCCAAAGGCAACATTAAAGTTTCATCAGAGAACTAGAACAAAATCAACTTCTTGCCAGTTATACCAAAGCAGCTTCTCAGGCGCAGACTAGGGGTCGAGCTAAATTTGGATCTCTGGATCATGGAAACTCAGCAGGAGACTTGACTTCATTATTTAAGTCGTTTTTCTATCATTTAACTCTCACAATGCATCCCAGTGAAATATTTAACAAACATTCAGCAGCCTACACGCCTTATGAAATAACTATCAGCTGTGAGGCACTCCTCCTGTAAGAATGTAAGGCCTACGTTTCCCCCCAAAACCACACATATAATCACAGATGGAAAGACATATGTATGTGCATGCAACACATGCTGCACACAGCCACCCCCCCCACATACACACACAGACAGAGGTAGGCAATATTCCCAAAATGTGCAAGTGGGTGTTCTTGCATAAAGGAAAGGGTGAAGTGCTCCGTGTGTGAGACGTCAATACACTTTAAGCATTAAAGTCTTCATCATGGCTGCCAGCACAATGCACCTCCCAGTCATATTTCTTTTTTTTTGCTGTTTACACAGCCTTCATAATCTGCTTCTATTGAAATAGCTGTGTGAGACGGCCAATGAGGTAACTCTGGAGCGATGGCGCTACAGGAAAAGTCAGAGGATCACCTGAATCATTACGATTTACCATCCAGAGATCAGGAATATCTGTACAAACTTTGAAATCAATCATTCCAATAGTTGAGATATTTCAGTCTGGACCAAAGTGGTGGGCCGATGCTTGTCAATATTATTGCCATGAGGTAACTGCAATTTCTGTATCGACCGCCTATATGATGTTTTTATTTCAGTTGGTGGATCAGGTGCTCCACAATAAAAACGTTGAACTAAATGGAACTTAGACGATGAGTCAATTAACCGGGTAGTTAAAATTAGTCTGCAACAATTGTAATACTTGATAATTTTTCAACTAATGATGCCAAACTTTCTCAGGTTCCCGCGTCAAACACATGAAGATGGATTTGCTTCAGTTTGTCTTATATGTTAGAAAACATATAAGGACATTTAATCAACAAAGTAATTTGCAGATTTATCGATAACAAAAATAATCCTTGATGACTTGTTCAGGTGACGCTGACATTCTTAAAAAAAAAAAAATCACATTCAATTCAAATCAACATTTGCAGTGTCGTGTTTTAGCAGTTTGGGGAAAAACAACCAACAAAACAACCGAGCCTCTGAATTTCTTCCAACCCACACAGTCATAATTCCTTTAATGAGACTTTGGAGAGAAAGCGGAGGAAATGAGTGCGTGCATGCGTGTGTGTGTGTGTGTGTGTGTGTGTGTGTGTGTGTGTGTGTGTGTGTGTGTGTGTGTGTGTGTGCTTGTCCCTGCATGAGTGGAGACAGAGAAAGTGAAAGACAGAGAGAGAGAGTGAAAAGAAGGAGGGAGAAGAAAGAGGGCTGAGACTGAGGGAGCAGATGCAGGGAATGAAAAGCCGGCTGGGGTAAAGTAGAGGGAAGGTGAGCGGAGTCTGGGAACAGACGCTGCTCTAGCATCCCTGCAGCCCGTCTCGGCTTGGCACAAGCATGCTACCCCCTCGTCTCCAGCCCCTTTCAAACAGCTTAGCCATGGCCCAATACGGGCTGGCAGGGAAGCAAAGCACTTCCACTTAACCATATCAAAGTCAGCCTGTCGCTGCTCTGAAAGAGCATTTTGCCTTGAAAAAAAAGGAAGCCTTTTTTCTCAGAAACAGCATGAGCAGCCGAGGGAAAAGCCTCGCAGCAGGCTGCATGCTTATTTGGGGGGACGGTTTTCTTGTTGTTTTGTTTTCATTTCCAAGTGTATTGGAACTGGCTGAGAATCGTGGACGTGTGATAGCTTGACAAATTGTTGCTTTTGATCAACTTGGAGGACATGCAGCTGGAAAGATAACAGCTCAGTTGGCACACTTTTTAAAAAGGAGGGGATTTTAAAATATCAAGGAATTCACACTTGTCCTTTGGTAGATCAGGTGTTTTTACAGCCCAGAAAGCACAGGGAAATAGAGTTATTTGCAGACCATCTGGAAGGTAGAAATCTTCTAACAACTAGATATATCTCCTGACAGAACAGTCAAGGCTGCTCACTTTGCAAACAGGCAGATTTGCTTCAGTACTGCTGCTCTGGTTCAGCAGGCAGATCAACTGTGGGTGGTATCAGTGTACAATGCATGACAAAAGACTGAAACCCTTTGACCTCCATCCTCAACAAACCTGGAAGGGCATTTTTTAAATCACTGACCTAATTCTCTCATGTTTCACATGCGCATCACAAGTGTGTGTGTCCCTCTCATCAGGTACACAACCACATGCACAGATACATACATGAACAAGCTTTATAACATTTCACCCAATTTAAACTTGTTTCGCCAAGAAAACACAAGTAAGTTCAGGGCCTGACACTGCTCTTTAAACACATCATCTGTCAAAAGGAGTGACATACAGATAACGCGAAAAAACAACAACACATCGCCTATTTAGAGAGCTGGAAATGCTCTTTGCCATTTTGGAGTTTGATTTCTTCAATTAGATGCGATAAACATGGACCATTAAACAATTTCAACTGGGGCTGGGCAATATATCAATATTATATTTATATCGGGATATGAGACAAGTTATTGTCTTAGATTTTGGATATCAAAATATCGCATTAGTGTCTTTTCCTGGTATAAAAGGCTGTATTACAGTACAGTGATACAATTTTATTAACTTACTAGCTGTTCTTGCAAAAACAAGATATATTAATACTACAGTCTAATTCTTTGCACTATCCAGATATTTATGTCAACAAAACTCGACGTGTATCCTCCAATGAGTTGCATCTATGGTGAACTCAGCTCATGCCTCGCTGTGATCCACTAACCTACTGCCCCGGAGAACAAGCGTTTCCCCCACATCGGAGAGAAAGCACTTGATTTCTGAATGAGCACCACACAAACCCGTGTTATTGCCCGTTTTTAGTCTCACTGAAGTTGCACTGGGCGATGACTGAACTTACCTCTGCAAAACTTCACGAGTGGCTCCTCAGTGGCGTCTTTGGCCGTCTACCTGAGCCTCTCCATCCATGCGTAAATAAATAGAGAACGTGCGTCGTTTCTTCCAACGCAGATGTTTCGCTGCTGTTCGCGATGAAGATTAATGAAAGAATCTCCCTCAAGAATGAACCAGCCGCCCGGACGAGCGATGGATGGTCGACGTTTGTTTCCCGGTTGGAGTCGGTGCAACCGCCGTCCCGAGCAAACACTGAACCCCCTTTCACACATTCTAGTTTGTGTTTGCTGCGCTCCGCCTGAATAACGGCGAGCCAATCAGAAGCGGAGGATGTCACAGGGAGGGCGCGGTCAGGTTGTTGCAAGCCCCAATGTCCCATTGTGTGTGTGTGTGTGTGTGTGTGTGTGTGTGTGTGTGTGTGTGTGTGTGTGTGTGTGTGTGTGTGTGTGTGTGTGTGTGTGTGTGTGTGTGTGAGGGTGGGGGGGCGGGGGGGTCAAATTGATGAATCAAATTTGGAGTATGGTCTGTCTCTTTCTCTTTGTCTGTCTGTCTCTTTTAACTCAGACGAGCCTAATTGGTTTACATTTTGGTGTAGCAATACCGCCAAATATAGATTAGGGTATTACAGATAAGAAACAAGAAAATAAAAAAAGAAAGAAAAATGAAGACCCTAGACTGACAAGCTTCCAGTCTGCAGTGTGCAGTGTATCTAATGGAAACCTTTTTATAATTTAGTTTAATCTTATATTCATCATTGGTATAAAAAAATGCTTGTGCCAATCACTGGGATTGGTGTGAAAAGCTAAAACAAAACATGCAGGACTTTTAAAACAGCTCGCAATTAAAGAGAAACAGAAATATGAAGAACGTGTTCTCTCTACTGCTCTGCACACACATACAGCACATTGCAGCCTGTGTTGTATTGCCACAGACATTCACTGGTCTCTCTCTCTCTCTCTCTCTCTCTCTCTCTCTCTCTCTCTCTCTCTCTCTCTCTCTCTCTCTCTCTCTCTCTCTGCACACCAGTCCTGCCTGCAGGATGAATCCACGCCTGAGCACCAGATTTAACCAGCTGTCACCTTACGAACTGTCTCAAACATTTCTCTTTGCCCTTGTAGTCTGGACAGCAGCAGGGCCATTTCGGGAGGGAGAGAGCTGATACCACTTCAGCTTTGTGGGTTTAAA